>NC_047664.1:21622974-21927974 GCF_011762505.2 Arvicanthis niloticus
GAAAGTCTTTTGAGGTTTTAAGATCCAAACACTATTTAAAAAGAATTATTGTTTCAACTACCTAACAATTACCTAGACTTCTTCCAGACTTCATTTAACCTGTAAGTAAAATGAGCATCTTTAACTTTTCCACGGGGCATTTGGAGAATGAGTTATTACTCATAAACGCTTTTGGAGCCTCAGACACCAGGCGCGGTACATCAAGCGTATCCATCAATTTGAGGGCTTTCTGGACCTCAGTTTACCCACTTACGGAAACGGGCTTGGCAAGGGCTGGGAGGTGAAATTAATTAGTGTTTTTAAAATGCTCTGAGATCCCAAGATGAAAGGAAACGTAGAGGCACGCAGAGATGATGACAATAATCATAACAATAAAAAGAATGACTAACTTGTAAGTCTGCGTTATGTAAGGAAGCAGAGAAGTTATCAGATTCACACAAACAAAAGAAAAGCCCACCGCCTCTTTGTTCCCCTTCCACTTCGCCGGCTTGCAGCCGGGCCGCGGGAGCCAGAACCAGGCCGGGGCTCCCCTCCGCGGCGCGGCCGCTCCAGCCGTGGGGGAGGGCGTTCCGGGCAGCTCCTCACAAAGGCGCTTCCTCCCACCGCGCGGGATGCGGCGCTGCAAACTCTGCTCCCCGCCGCCTCCCCGCGAGCGGGCGGCGGGCGGGCGCGACGCCACCGCCAGAGGCTCGGAGGAAGTTCCGCGCCGCCGGCCCTCGCGCCCCCGTTCCCCGTCCGCTCCACTCACCGGACGACTGCTGGTGGCCGGAACGCCAGCTCGGCCCGCCGCGCGGCCACCCGGGGCGCGGGGCGGCGCGAGCACCGGTTGAACGCAGGCACCGGCGGAGCCCGCCGCCTTCCCGCTAGCCGCCGAGACCCGCGAGGCCGAGTGGAACGCGGACGAGAGAGAGGCTCGGGCCCGCTTTGTGGTGATATCCCCGGGCTGCAGGCAGATCCAGTGGCGCCGCACGGCCGCTGCTGCTGTTGTCGCTGCCGCCGCTGCTGCTTCTGCTGCTGCTGCTGGCTGCTGCTGCTGCTGCTGCTGCTGCTGCTGGAGAAGGCGGCGGCAGCGCCCCCGACCGTCCCTCCACCTCGAACCGCCTTTGGGTCACTGACACACACTGGGAGGGAGGGACCAGGACTAGCAGGAGGGCGGGGCATGAGGGTAAGGGGCAGGGCCACATCGGGAGGCGGTGTCGAGAGGGCTCTTGGGAACTGTAGTTCCATGACTGAGAAAAAAAAGCATCTGTTGTGGAGGAGCCTACTGCTGGCTCTACGTTGTGCATGCGCAAGGGGGTTGGGGCGGGGACTGTTGCCATAGTCGCCCATTTACTAAGCCTGAAGGTTCAGGACTGTAGTTGACTAAACAAGGCTGGTCTTGTGTTTTTGGTGCCATTGGGTTCCTGCCCACAGCCAGTCTCTCCTGCTTCACCCCACCCCCAACCACTTTCAAGTGCCCTGTGAAATCTCACTTCCTCCCGACATGGCAGTCTGCTTGGTTGTTTAGATTTCTTCTGCAAATCATAAATACGCCATTCCTTTGCCTCCTTCAAGCGAATTACCCAAGATACTAAAAAATCTACTTGTTCTTAGTGTTTAACAATTAGGTTATAAAACTGCAGGGAACATGACCATTAACAAAATCCCATAATTTCTTTGTTCTGTTAGTTACATTTAACTTCAATCCAAGTTCAGCATTAATAACAATGTTGGATCATTCTACTGCAATTTGTTCATCTGAAAATCTATAATTCTTCAGTCATCCAGATTCCATAAATATAAATTCAAAAGAGAAGTGGAAAGAGTTCAGAATTTTCAATGTATGTATTAGCCAATTTTAATTTGATAATGAGAGACCCGAACCAAGGTATGGGTATGTTTTTGGGGTGCTCAGCTAGGTCTACCCCCATTCTAAATACCCAGGTAAGCATCTATGGTGGTGTGAGAAGTATAGAGAAAACGCAGTACTGATTTTCCAGAAGGCTTAGATGTAACAGGCCTCAATTTTTCTTAATAGACTACCTAGAACTCTACATTCTGGAAGACAAAACATTAATGCCAAGGAATCAGACATATATTTCAAGATGGGAAATTAAGGATTTTCAAATAATCTTAGGATCAGAAAGTCTGGATGCCCACAGACCACATAATTATTTGCTCATTTAAGAAATAAATAATTTAAGAAACAAGTACACAGGAGCCGGAGAGTGGCTCAGCAACACTCAGCAGTTAAGAGCACTGATCACTCATCCAAAGGACCTGGGTTTGATTCCCAGCACTGATGTGGACACTCACAACCTCCTATAACTTCAGGGAATCCAAAACCATTTTCTGGCCTCATTGGCCCATAGACATATATGCAGGCAAAACACCTCCATTTAAAATATTTAAAGTAAATATTTAAATAAGATACAAAAAAAAAGGATATTTACTATGTGCCAGGTACTTTATAGGGCCACAAAAATAGAGCTGTAAAGATATAAAAGAGACATACTTTGTATTCAGTGTCCCCTCTCTCTGCCAAGGAAGAGACAGATAATGGACTCAGTGTGATCTGTGCTGTCATAGGAAAATTCAGACTACCTCAGATCAGGCACGGTCAGGATATGCTTCAAAGGTCATTTGAATGTGGGACTCACGGTTTTCATGTTTGTGTTTTTTATTGGCATAGATGGAAGAGAGAAGTGAAGGAGGGCAGGGGACTCGAGGATGCAAAGGCTAATGGCCACGATTGCTGGCAGTGACAGAATGGCACTGGGGAGAGAGGCAAGAGGAAACGTCAAGAAACTGAAGGAGACAGCTAAGCCCATGAAGGGCTTGGGTAATATACTAAGGATGCCATCTTTTCTTCCCTCTGGAAGCAGTATTGAAACATGACTTTTTGATAAAGTGTATTTGAGAAGTTTAATGAACCCTCACCAGGGTCACTGCACACACACATATAAAAACCCCGCAGGACTTTTGAGATGGGTCAGTGGGGTTGAGTGCTCACTCTTAAGCCTAGCAGCCTGAATGCCAAAAAGTGTAAATATGTATGATCCTCCTTCATCAAAAACATTTTAAAGATAATTTAAAGCAAAGACAATAATGTTTAGGTTTGGTCTTGCTGTCTATTGTAATGCTAAGTGCAGGCCCCCAAGTCTTGGAGTCTGCACATAGACCTGTGACCTGCCTTCAAGTTATTTCTGATTGGTAAATAAAAATACCAACAGCCAATAGCTAGGCAGAAGAGATATAGGTGGGTTTTAGGTTTCTCGGGCTTAGGGTCCAAGGAGAATGGGGGGGGGGGGGGGGGATAAAGGAGGGGAGGAAGGAGAAGCCACCATGGGTTAGGTGAGCCATAAAAATGTGGCCTTGAGGGCTGACCAGTGGGAGTTAAGATCATCCCAGATAAAGCATAGTAAATATTAAGTAATAATTTGGGGTTATCTATAGGAAAGTAGATTCTAATAACATAGAAGGTATCTGCCCAGTTCTTGTGCTGCTTAAGGCTTATTATAAATATAAATGTAAGGGGTCACTCTGATGCGCTGATAGAGAATCTGTGTATGAACCCTGAAGGTCCTGTTCCCCAATTGGCTCTTGATCAATCAATAAAGATACTAGTGGTCAATGCGCTGGGCAGATTGGCCGGACATGCAGTTTCCCCCCAGGCAGGCTAGCAGACACAAGGAGGAGAAAAACATTGCCATGCTTCAGAGGGAGAAGGAGCCATCAGCCATGTGAGATCTCAGGCAGAGTGGCCATCAGCTGCTTCCCTGACTGGGCCTGGATTAGCAGGCAGGATATTAGAAACATGATTAAGCTGAGGGCAGATTTAGGGTGCTGAACAAGGAGAAGGTAACTGAGCAACAAGTAATGGGAAAAATTAGAGGTGTTGAGGTGTGAATGAAGAGAAGGGCACCATAGCCGAGGAAGGCTTAGAAGAGCCCGGCCACTGAGATAAAGCATATTAAAATAAGTGTGTGTGTGTGTGTGTGTGTGTGTGTGTGTATGTGTTTCATATGAGAACTAAATAATAAATTTGGGGTATAAACACCGGGTTGGGATTGATGTCTTCTACAACAAAACAACACTGTATGATAAGACCATAACTTGTAAAATGTTTTATAATAAATAACTCAAAGGATTGAAGTAGGAAATGAAATCATATTGTTTAGAGTGAATTGTGGTAAGTTAGAAGAGCGGGTTCTGAAACATGGAATAGCTGTCAGAAGTAAAACAAACATGGACACACAATAGTGAAGATAAAATGAAAGTCTAACCCTAAAACAAGCAAACCCTGAATGGAGAAACAGAAACACAGAGTGATCATGGGGCTGACTTCCTGCTCTGGACTCTGCCTCCTGGTTTAAGATTCCAAGAAAAACAAATTTGCATCCTGTTTAAAGGCGGTTCCAGCTACACACAGCTCAGTCTAAGCAGAGTAGCTATGAGCCTAGAGCAGTTTCATGAAATAGAATATGTTCCTTCGATCTGGGTGTAATATTGCACTGAATCTGGCCACCTCGCCAGCAACTTCATCCTCACTCTGAGGCTCATACACTTAGTGATGAGTTCATCTCTTAGATAAACATCACTATTTCTGTGTTTTCCTTTTCCTTTCTTTCTTCCTTACTGTTATTCTGTATGTGCATATGCATGGATACTAAAGGACACCTTTGTGAAATTGAGTCCCACCTTCTACCTTCCCACCAGTTCTGGGAGTCACATACAGTCAGAGCTAGCTCCTGTCCTTGCTGAGCTGTTCCTCTGGCTCCTCTTTCATTTTTTGTTTTGTTTTGACACAGTGTCTTTACATGTGTCTTACACTTGTCTCAGAAACACTGTATATCCCAGGTTGGCCTCAAACTTGATATCCTCTTGCTTCTGCCTGAATACTGTCTTGCAGGCCTGTGCCATAAATGCCCAACTTTGGTTTCTCTTGAAGGATAAAATACATGCCAATGCTTAGTATAGTTCTTAGGATATAGGTATAGTAAATAGCACTTTACAATACTTTGGTCTGAGTCACAATAATAAAATAGATACAACACAATTTGGATAATAGCTGTACTGTTAGCATTCTGTCTAATCTCTACCTCCACAGTTACCTGGCAACAGCCAGGTAGGCCTGGTCCACTATAAAAGGGGCTGCTTGCCCCCTCCTCACTCTCTTGCTCTTAATCTCTCTCTTATCCTCTTACCCTCTTGCCTCTAGCTTCTCTGTCCCCCCACCCCCCTGCTTCCCTTCCTCTCTCTCCACGTGGTCATGGCCAGCCTCTACTTTTCTTCCTCTCTTCTTCTTCCATCTTTTTCCCCCCACCTTTGCCCTATCTCCTGAATAAACCTCCTCCCACCCCAGAACTGTGTGGTCTGGAGTGGTCTGTTTGCTGCGGTCGGATGTCTGAGCTAACAACTAACATGTACAATAAACACATATTAAGTAGAAACCACTTAATATGATATGAGTGATATGTATATCAGTCAAGATCTGTGAAGTCTTGAAACTATGTCTTTTCCTTCACAATATAATTGTATACAGCTTTCCAAAATTGGCAAGCCTTGAGCTGGGCTTGGTGGTGCACACCTTTAATCTTAGTACTCAGGAGGCAGAGGCAGGCAAATCTTTGTGAGTTCATGGCTAGTAGTCTGTTCTACAGATCAAATTGTAGAACAGCCAAGGCTACACCAAGAACCCCTGTCAAAAAAAAAAAAAAAAAAAAAAAAAAAAAAAAAAAAGCAAGCCTTTGAATTCAGGACAGTTCTGTCATAGAAACTGAGTACATTCCCAAACCCTGTCTATTTACTCTCCAGATGTAATCTCATATACATGTTTCCATAGCCAAAACAGCTCTGCTTTTGTTGTGCTGTCAGACTATGTAAGAATCAACTAAATGTCTGTCTTTAATCTGTCCTCAAACGAACACACAAACAATGTTTAGACTATGAGCAGACAGTTTTTAATGTGGACACAGTGCCACTCAGCTTTCCATCAAGGACATCAAATGCCTGGGATAGACTTCTGGAAAGAGAAAGGGTTCATTTGGCCCATCCTTTTGGTGGTTTCAGTCTGTGATCCATTGGCCTGGTTGCTTCTCAGCCTGTGTGAAGCCATACATTATGATGCACAGCAAAGCTACTCACTTGAACCCTGGAAAGTGCTGCTGGTCCCACTTCTTAGAGTCACAGTGCCTCCCCCACAGCATTCTGGGAAGCAAGCATTTGCCACATGGGCCTTGAGGAGACACTAAAAATTCAAATCACTCTAAAACAACATTCCCTGAATAGAATTTTCTGGTAAGCGATTTAGGGTTAACTGGGCATACCAATCTTTTCTTGCAACTTGAAGAAATAATTGCACTTACGTTTCTCCTTTCATGGCAATGCTTCATCTGCTGCAAAGGAACATATCTTTGTTATCTTCTTAAGTTTACAATTAAAAAAAAACCCAAGTAGACTTCTTCCTTTTAGGGCCAGGAAGATGGAGACCACATCTAAGTGACGATTTTGTATGCTTGTGTTCACGTTGATGTTCAAATTACAAGTAGTTTATCTCCAACCTTTCAACATTGCTTCCTCAAATAAAATTATTTTCTCTTAATAGCCACAGTTTCCAAATAGCTCGTGGTCAGCGTGGAGCACGCTCCTATTTTAAACTTGTGAGTGGCACATGATTTGAAGGCTTGGGCTTCTGTTCAAAAGATTTGTAGGCCCCAAATTCTGGCTTTGACATTTTAGATATATTTGGAAAATGTCAAAGAGAAGCTCGCTAAGATTTTAAGGTTTTAAAGGAAAATTCTCGTACAGCAAGGAATACAGCCTGGATAGTCTCAGTACTAGAAAAAAAATCATGTGATCAGTTGTTTTAGAATGTTAAAAGATAGTGTGAAGCTGAGCCTGACACCCATGTTCCCAGTGCTTGGGAAGCAAAGCCAAGGGGATGGTGAACCAGGGGCCAGACTGACTATGTAGCTAGACCTGTCTCAAGAAACAAAAGCACAATTCCAGCTATCAGAAAGTTTAGACAGATGAAAGAGCTGGGCCATTAGACTATGGATGGTGACCCAGAAATCTAGGTGCACAGCACAGAAGTCCTGTGTATCATCTTATCTCAAGAAGTCTGGCATTAGGATCTGTGGAAAAAAATTCTAACAGAGATACCAAATCACATCTGTGTTTGAATAGAGTGACTAAGAATATGCAACAGAAACGGCTTGTGGTGGTACATGCCTTTAATCCTAGCACTTGGGAAGCAGAGACACGTGGATCTCTATGAGTTTGAGGTCAGGACAGTTTCAGGACAGCCAGGACTACATAAAGAAAACCTGTCTCAAAAAAAATGAACAAACAAACAAATAGTAATTGTTTCTGTTTCTAAAGCACAATGGTATATTCTGGTCTGGTTATATATGGTAGAAAGAACCCATCAAGATAATTGATTTCTTGTTATAGTTAGGCATGGGATGTCTCCCAGAGGCTCATAGTCCCTAGTTCAAGGCTTAGTCCCCCAGTGCAGCAACATTAGGAGGCAGGGCCTTGAGGAAGTGATTGTATTCTGAGGATTCAGTGGATTAGTCCATTGAGAGAAGTTTAGCAGATGGGATCTCGTTGGAGGTAGTACAGTACAGGTGAGAGACACACACTCATGGTAGCCAAACTCCAGCTACATACTACCTTACTAAGATTTGATGAGTTGAAGGAATAGAAGTCTGATTCTGTTTGATCCTCCAGCTAAGTGGAGATCCAAATAACCTGATTCTTCCTGTTAATTTCCACTAGTTCTCCGATCCTTTAGTAATTCAAGCAGTAAGCTATTCCTTGAATGCCTTAGTTATTTCTTTTTAATCTCACCATAGACCTGAGGAGCGACCTCTGCAGGTTGAAGATCTCTGAAGCTTCCTTGAACTCCAGCTTTGCAGTTTCCTCCAGGGAGTCTCCCTTACAGTTTCACTTCCTGCCTTACTCACTGCCTCTCTTACAAGTGCTGCCTCCAGTTACCTGAGATAAGTTGCCTCACTACTCCCTCCACCCACTGAGCCACGGAGAAAACTCCATCCTTCCCACCGGCCTGAGTCACCACACGCCCCCTTCTGCTGTTACCAGCCAGGGCTCCCGTCATAGGCCCTGTCTCTATTTCTGATAAAATCGATATCTCAGATTAGCACACAGGCAGTTCTATTTGCTAGACTTAGCCAACCTGAGCTTTAACAATGGGGGTGTTTTCTTTAAAAGCAAACAAAACCAAAGTGTTCTTCTAAGACCTTTTCATTATTGAAAATGTCAACATATATGGTAAGAGCAAGCGTAGCCCAGCGGCCCACAGGTATCCCTCACTGCCATCAACAGTTCTGCGGAGTACTCAGTTCATGTTATTTCTGCCTCTGCCACACCCGCTGGTTTTTAAAAGCAAACTCCAAATGCTGTGTAAGTTCTTTTACTTCTGTACATGCCACTCTGAAAAAGGAAACAGCCCTTTGAAAGTATAATATCATTATCACATCTAAAAATAAAAAACCCAAGTAATTCCCTAATATTCTCAAATATTCAGATTTTTAATTTTAAGTAAGAGTACATAAGATACATACATATGTATATACATACACACATGCATATATACATATCTTATATTACATTTTTCTTGAAAACAAATAAACCTAGTGGTACAGGCCTATAATCCTACTTAGGAGGCTGAGGCAGGAAGGTTACAAATTCAATGTTCTCCCAATGGGGACAGCTCAGGGTGAGTTCAAGGCCAACTTGGATAACTTGTTGAGCCTTTGTCTCACAATAAAAGCTAAAAAGAGGGTAAGGATGTGGCCGAGTGCTTGCCTGGCATGTATATGGCTCTAGGTTTAACCCTCGATGCCTAAAACACACACACACACACACACACACACACACACACACGCAGGAAAAATTCCAGTATAATAAAAACGATATATAGCATAAAGGCCATGTTCTCCATGCATCTGTGGAACAATTATTTTTGCCAGCTTCTAACTCCCATTGCTATTTCTTTGTGTGTGTGTGTGTGTGTGTGTGTGTGTGTGTGTGTGTGTGTGTGTGATTCTTATAAAATGTTACTATCAAAGAAAGTATCTGGCTGGATTTAACCCACAGGCTGTAGTTTACTTGACTTTAATATTTTTATTTAAAAGTTATGTTTTAGTTATTTCTGTGTTCACATATGTGTGCTCTCCCTTCTTACCATGATACACGTGTAGAAGAGGACAATTTACTGGACTCCATAGTTTTCTTCTTCTCTATGGACCTTGGGGCTTGAACTCGGGACATCAAACTTGGTAGCAGATTCTCTTATATACTGAGCCATGTTGCCAGGCCTATTTATTGTTATTATTACTAAAAGTAAAAACTAATATCTGATGATATAGCCTAGTTGGTAAAGTGCTTATTTTGCAAACACAAGGACTTGAATTTGATCCCCAGAACCCATGGTTTTGGAAAAAAAAGAAAAAAGCCAGTTGTGGTAGCCCAGACTTACAATCTCAGTACTGAAGAGACAGGCAGATTCTGGGACTGCCTGTCCAGCCAGTCTAGCCTAATTGGCAGGTTCCAGGTCAGCGAGAACCCCTGTCACAAAAAGAAAAATGGCTGATGCCTGACCAAGTTGTCCACTGACGTAACATGCATACACACAATCAGAACATAATATTCATATGTATTCATTGGTTATGGAGCAATACTTTGAATATTATGCAATGCACTATGATGAAGTCAGAACACTTAGCATTTTCATCTCCTCCCACGTGTATCATCTCTCTGAATTAGAGCTATTATTATTTTGGCTACAGCAAATGTATCAATAGACTTTTGTTTCACTTTCACCCTTAAGCTTTCCTTCTACTCAGATAACCACCCTAAAATCCTTGTTGGACTGAAAACATCTTAGCAGACACTTACAGTCTTTACCAGAAGCCTGGGAGACTCCACAAGATTTCGCTCCTACAGCACTGACCTTGTCTTGACAACCTCAGCAGCACACCCTAAGCAATAGCCTGGGTCTCCCCCTTTTCCCTGGAGATCTTTCACTGTGTGGCTTTGTTGTTTGTTTGTTTGTTTGTTTTTCTTTATGTAAGAATTCCAAAGGCTATGTAGAGACATAATTGATAAACAGATGGGAGACGTGCTGAAATCAAACTCTCCTAAAGAAAACCACTTATCCTAGATGACCATGGTAAAATAGATGCCCATGTTGTTACTTCTGACTGACTATATTTAACAATATTTAAGAAAGTTGTGACAGAACTTTATTAATGCAGTTTCTGCGTTTCATTGTTGTAACTGAGTTAAGCACAGCTTTTGAGATGATTTTCTGGCTGTTGCAAACAATCTGTGCTGTTCAGTTTTCAACCACAACTATCTCCTTACTCTCTTATTCTTCAGTTCCAGATTCTAATAGATTATTCGACTGTGGGATTAGTCTGGGCTAAGAGTTACAAACAAATAGACAGTGCTTAAAAAGTCTAATGAGAACATTCTAGTCATTCTGGAGACAGATTCTGTGTATGGCTTCAAGAGTAACAAAGGGCTAGACAAGTAAGATTATGTGTAATGTTAAATTTAAGATCAGATCTGAGACTTGGAAATGGTTCTTACCTGGTACTCACTGTTGCCTCTCACCCCTTGGGAAAAAAAAATGTCTGCTGTGTTGTAATCACTGAGCAAATGCCAAATGCCTTCTGGGATGTTCTGATTTTGCCAAGAATACCCTCTTCCCCAAGCTCTTATCTACTCTGTGGGAAAGCTTTTGAATTTCCAAGTCTCTAGCAGGCCACACCTAAATCCTGGCCATCCAACCCTAACAAGAGACTGTGCCTCCAACAGCCTCGTAGGTAGTTTGGGGGACATGCCCGAGGGAAGGAGATAATTAGAGGAGGTGATATGTGCACCTATTTCTTATATGTGACACAGAAACACTACTGTTAGAATTCTGTTGGTGTCAGAATCAGTAGGCATAGTAGGTCTCAGTAAGCCGAGCAATACAGTGAGAACCTTGTCCTGTGGCGATTGAGCAATGAGACCGATACACACAAAGTAAGCTCTTTCGTAACTTGTAGCTCGGCCAAACTTCTGTTTATGCAATTTCTAGATTTAATTGTTCAGCACAGCCACAAATGCATCCCATTTCATGAGATCATTGCGCCGTCTCAAGCAATTTGTTGAGACGCGTAACAACTATTCACCCTCACTTTTTCTTCTCCAGTTCTAAATTCTAATAAGTTATTCAACTGGAGGATTAGATTTGTGCTAATGGCTGAAGACAAATAAATGATATTTGGACACAAAGAAATGGAATGCACAACACAAATACTTTACAATACCGAGGAAGGTGTTAAGCTTTATAAACATAACCACTGGGAGCTTTTACAGATAACAGGGCGAGTTTTAGACTGGGCTATTGACATATTGGCCACTTGTGAGTAAAAGGCAAACATTTGTACATGATAATGATGACAAGCTGCTTGGCTGAGAGAAAAACCTTTAAACCTGTCTTTGTAAATGAAACAGAGAAAATGGAGCCAAATCACATAACAAGAAAAACAAAGAGGAAAAGAGAGGTTGTTTCCAGTTCTATAAGGTAAAAATATTAAATGTCTTGAGACCATCTACCCAGCAGTCAAATAGGACCCCATAAAGTCAGAGTAAATTAGAGCTGTTAATAATGAATAGGAAGAAAGAGGAAAGGAAGGAGGAAGAAGAAAGAGGGAGGGGAAGGGGAGGGCAAGCAGCAGCAGTGATATGGCTAACGGTCAAAAAAATGTACTAGTAGAAAATTTCAACGTACTTAAGTACATATGATTCTGTCATCCCCCAGATCAGAAGGCTAGACGCAATGGAAATGCTTTCCCAGACTTATAGATCCTAACATTTGTGTTAGCAGTGTATGAGGGGTGGTTATGTGAATCGGTAACTTAAAATCTCTGAGGTAGGCAATATGTTCACTTCATTTTCTAGATGAGAAAACTGAGATAGAGAAATTGAATAATTTGTCCAAGGCCACACAGTAAAAGGTGGTAGAGTCTGATTTCAAATATAAATTTTACCAGCACCCAGACTTTTAGGGAAGATTAGCATACCACAAGTACAGCACGCTTGGAGGGGGATGGTGGAATGGGGTCCATGCCCTCAGCAGTTGTTACACAGTTGACTAACTCTCCATGAATGCATGATTGGTAAACACCGACTCTGGAGAAGGACTCCAAGTCTGTCTGACACCCAGGCTTAATTTCTTTCTCCTGCATCTCAGTAACAGCCCCAACAAACATGGTCACTTAGAAAGCATTCTCCTCCGTACAGAAGACATCAGTTCTGAAAACACCACAACAGAACTCACTGGGCTTTTGTGTTTGGATGCAGGGAAAGAAAGCAGGGCGATGGTGAATGTTTGAATCATCAAGAAGTTGCCATGTTTTGTTGACTCTTTTTTTTTAAAAAAAGCATGGGACATTGTAAGCATATTTTTAAAAGCTGAAAAAGCATTTAAAGCCAATGTAGCTTTAAAGGATTGAGCTTAAAGTTATAGAATATTTTCCAGTGTGGAATCCCTCTCTTCTAAAGTATTAGATAAAGATTTCTATGCTAGAAAGTCATAGATACACTAATTACAAGGTGACATTATTTTGTGTCACAGAAACCAACAGGAATAGCTCTCACACTTTATTAACAGCTTGGATTATGTGTTAGTTCTGAATAAAACAACATTTTAAATGACTTGAAATTGTTTAAAATGTCTTATGAATTAAACTGTTAGAAAATTTAAGTAATTGTATTTCACTTGATTATAATTTTGTGACAAATAACAAATATTCAAACCCCTGTGAACTGAAAATTTATACAGTTACACTAAGAGATTTCTGAAAGGAGTGACGAGTTTAGTATGTCTTTCTTATTTAGTATGTCTTTCTTGGTTGGTTGGTTGGTTTTCAGATGGTCTTACTATGTAGCTCTGTGTGTCTAGAAACTCGTTATGTAGAGCAGGCTAGCCTCAAATTCACAGAGGTTTGCCTGCCTCTGCTTCCCAAGTGCTGGTATTAAAGGAGTACACCACCTTGGATGAGTCTTAAATGCATGTTCTATTTTGGGTAGTTTTTCTTCTATGATGGCCAGTCTCACAGTGGTAATCATGATTCATAATCTGAGCTATGAAAAGGGAAAAAGATAAACTATATTCTGTGTAACTCGAAAGTGATGTTTTTTATTTCTATCATTTAAAATCAATCAACAATGCTTAGTAACTTTCAGATAACATTACTATATAAATTAGAAAATAATATTCTTCAACTTATGTGAACTTTTGAAGAAATCCTTGACTATACAAGACAACCATATTTTAGTCCATTGTACATTACTTTTATAAATGTTCTTTTAAAGCCCCTGACTATGAATAGAAATTTGACAAATTTTTGATAATTTAAAAACAACAATAATTTTTCAAGTGGTTAGATGATGATAGACAGACAACAGTCAAATAGATAAATAAATCAACATTTTTACTTACATTAAAAGAGCTTTGTGGGGGTGGTAATTAATTTGGACCCACAGACATGTTCTCTGAGAATGATAATAACTAGGCACAAACCTCGGAAAAGGGTTTTGGTAAACGCATTTTAGTATCTGTAGAAATTGTTAAAACATTCAATATTGTCAAGGTAACAGGCACTTAAGAACTCAGCACTCAGGGGACTGAAAGTTTGTTAGGATTATGGGTTCAAGGCCAACCTGGGGTACACAATGGGACCCCCCTTTTTAAACAAACAAAAAAGAAAACACAAAGCCAAAGGAACCAAGAAGCACATATAGTTTAAGAGAAAAAAAAAAAAAAAAAAAAAAAAAAACAAAGGAAAACAAAACACACTCTTTTCTTCCCAGACATTTATACCATGGATGGTGTAAGGCTTTCAACTATCTTTTTCAGATTTTCCAAGAGAGTTCTAGTTTTATTTATGTGTATGTGTGTGCCTGCATGAATTTATGTGCACCATGTATGTGAGGGTGAGGCCAAAAGAGGGCATGGGCTCCCTGGAACTGGAGTTACAGGTGGTTAGTCATGAGCCACCATGTGTGTGCTGGGAATAGAAACCAGGTCCTCTAGAAGAGCAGAAAACCTTTCAACCACTGAGCCATCTCTCCAGCTCCAGTAGTTCTGTGTTTAGTATTTCATTT
This sequence comes from Arvicanthis niloticus, assembly GCF_011762505.2. Classification (NCBI taxonomy): domain Eukaryota; kingdom Metazoa; phylum Chordata; class Mammalia; order Rodentia; family Muridae; genus Arvicanthis; species Arvicanthis niloticus. The sequence continues at coordinate 21,637,141 of NC_047664.1, forward strand.
AAAACCACATTAAACCATTAATTTGATATTAATATTTTAAAATGACATCACAGTGTAAGAACTTGACTTTTTAGGAAAATCTTACTTTTTCTTTGATTCTAAGTGGCTTTAGCATTATCAGAGAATTTCCAAAAGTGAGTTCCATACTCATTGAAAGCCTAGAGTAGTGGTGGGGGAGACATCTCAATAAAATACACAAGCGTGAGAACCCAAGTTTGATCCCTAATGCCACAGAAAAAGCCAAGGATGGTGGTATACACTTTTAATCTGGTTCTGAGACCGTGAAAAAACTGGCAGGTGATTTGATTTCATTTGCTTTCCATCTTCTCAAAAAAGGGTCAATCTTTTAGTTTCCTTCCTTCTCCTCTTTACAATTTTTATTGGTTCATGTAATTCAGAAACAATGTAATTCAGGAAACAATGCAATCCTTCTCTTCCTAGGACTTATCTTCAATACTACAATACCTATGTCATTCTATAACCCTGATATTTATAACAATGAGCTCTGTCTTAGTTACTGTTCTATTGCTCCAAAGAGACACCATGATCAAGGCTACTTATCAAAGGAGACATATATTAGGGGGTTGCTTACAGTTTCAGAGAGTGAGTCCATGACAATCTTGGGACATGGGACAGGAAGATTTGGTATTGGAGCAGTAGCTGAGGGCTTACATCTGACCCACAAGCAGGAGACAGGGGGAGACAGGATGTGGAAAAAGGACTGAACCTGGCATGGGCTTTTGAAACCTCGGAGCCTACCCACCAGTGACACACCTTCTCCAAACTCCAAATCTGTTATAGACAGTTCCACCATTGGGAACCAAACATTCAAATATGAGAGCTCCTGAGGACCATCTTCATTCAGACAACTACAAGATCACACACACATACCCAGCATCTATATGTATGTATAGATTGTATTTTGTTCTGGTGTAGTTTTTGTTGCTGTATTAAACACGATAACCAACCTGGGAAACAGTTTATTTCATCTTACAGGTTACAGTCTGTCTTTGGAGGAAATTGGGGAGGAACTCAAAGCTGGAAGCTGGAGGCAAGAACCGTAAAAAGATGATGCTTACTGGCTTGCTCTCTGGCTCATATTCAGCTATTTTTTTTATACAGCCTAGGTTCACCTGCCTAGGTATGGTACCGCCCACAGTGGACTAGGTCCTCCTACATCAGTTAGCAATCAAGAAAATATGCCATAAATATGTCCATAGGCCAATATGATAGAGGCAATTTTTCAATTGAGATTCCCTCTTTCCAAGTATATGAAATTGACAACCAAGATTAGCAGTCACTGATTTAAAGCTTGTCCTAGGAAGCTCCACATGCAACTCATGTCAATGTCCCAGAACGTGCTGTTTGTGTTTATGTCCTGTACTTTTATAAAACTAAGAAATGATACAAATTCATGTAATCAGGTCCAACAGCCAAAGCTTCCTCAAGGACTAACAAGTGTACACCTCGTACGCTTCTATTCATAAGTCTGTGTATCACGGATTCCTATCTTTGTAGTTCATAAACTTTTATGTCTAGACAGAAACAATTCCGTGTAGTGTTGGATCATTACTTGTAAGTGATGATAACTTGCAGTGATCATTTGAGTAGACCTAGATACATAAACTAGATACAGTATTTCTAGGCGAAATCACTCCTCCCCCAACTTTTTTCTGCTTAAAAAAAATAGTTAACTCTTTATTACTTAACTATTTTTTCCCTATGACTCAAAGGAGTCTATAACCTGAATACATTTTTATCAGGTCTTTTCAACAACATCATAAAATTACAGGTAGTAAACTTAAATTTAATTAGAGAAATGCTTAAGAATACAAATTTTAGACAATATTCTTTTCTTGAAACTCGATGGTGATCTTCAAAAGTTCACAAATATTAAAAAAAAAAAAAGATTACTTCTTTGAGAACTTCATGCACTGTTTTGATCATGTGATCATGTCACTCCCTGCCAATCCTTCCCAGATCCGTCTCCTCCCTATTTTATTTTATTTATTTTATTTTGTTTTTGTTCTTTAATAACTCACTTAAGTGAGTCCAATTTGTTCTACCCATATACACCTGGATACAGGGCCATCCACTGCAGTGCAGTTGATCATACCATACCCTGAAAAGAAGAACAAAAACTGAGTGCCTCTCCTCCAGCAGTCATCAACTGTCATGGCCCCTCAGTTAGGGGTGAGCATGTGTGAGCCCCTCCCCCTCCACACTAAAATGTTGACTGGCTTGATCTTCACAAATGAATTCCCTCCCTTACATAAACACTATCTAACAGTTGGAAGATTAAAAATTTACACATCAAAATAGTATCATTGCATCTATTCAATGTGCGTGTTGTCCTGTTTTTTGAATGATTGACTAATTAAATCTGTAGTCAACTGTGTGGACCATGATGATCTGTTCTAAGTTATCTCAGTGAACTAGAGCCAGGCAGAGCCAGACCTTTTGCCATCCATGTGGTTACCATCCTTGCTTCTATCCCATCAGCCTGCCTCCCTCAGTGTTCCCGGCAAAGCGGTCAGTGACCACTAACAACCATTTTGTAGTGTTCAGCTAACAGCATCACTTTGCTATGACAGTGATCTGCCCTTCCACTGGCTCTCCTAAAATCACATTCTGCATGCAGCTTCTTTCTTCGACTATTACTTTACTCTCCCTTCCCATTTGAGCTTCTTGAGGGAGGGCTACATGGTCCTTTCGTTTTCATACCTCTCTTTATTCCCGTTCTCCTCTCTATTCAGTAAAATATATACTATAAGTGTTTATTACACAAAACTTGCTGTTTAAATCGACTTTGAGTGTTCAACTTTGTAGCCTTAAGCACATTCACACTCTTGTGCAACAGTCACTTCCATCCCATCGGCAGAACATTTTCATCTCCCCAAATGGAAATGCATTCATGAAATACAAATTCTCTCCCCGTGAGCATTGGCAACTATCACTTCATGTTCTGTCTCCATGAATCTGACAACCCTCGATTCCTTACATAGCAGAATCACACAAGATTTGTCCTTGCTGATAGCTTACTTGAAGACATCTTCAGAGCTCATTTCTATTTTCTCTTTATTCTGACACAATCTTCATGACATTATTGCTTGCAGATACCATCCACTCCTTTGCCATCACCCTTCTACCCCTGGGTTGACTCCAACCCAGATTTATTTTCTGAGCTGTGGGGACAGTATCTAGAGATCTATATGTGAATGTTGGAAAGACCATAGATAAAAACAACATTTATCTGAAGTGGAAACTTCTAGTTTCTTTGGAAAGTTAGTTATGCCAAATGATGTTTTGCTGGGGCACACAGCTGAAAGGATGTCTTGCTAAAGCAGATGCTTGATGAGTGAGTATAAATATGACGCCACAGACAGTGGGAGACGAGCACTGAGCATTGGTTCGATTTGCTCCACCTCACTATTCTTCACTAGCAACATGAATGTGTCAGTTTGCCTTACACAGTGTTGTTGAACTCAACTTGAGATAACTCCAACATTGAGAAAAACTCACCAAAGAATTGCTGGTGAGGTTTCTGTGGCAGCTTGCCTCTCCTCCAGCCTCACCTCAGTCCAGTTGGCGAGCCTGACAGTTCCTTCAGGACTGAACAACAGTTGCTGGTTCCTGCCTGGTGTCTGCCTGCCAAGAGTATTGGACTGTACCTGCCAGTTCATGTATGGCGTCTGCCTGCCTAGAGGACTAGTCTGTAGCTGCTGACTTGTATTTGGTGTTTGCTATGGGACTGAACTGCTGAGAAGGAAGATGGAGCTCGCCCACAAAGTACTATTGCTCCTCCACATCCTACTAACTTTTTTCTTTCGCTACCTCTGTTGGGTGGTGGCTAGAGGAGAGGTCGAGTCCTTATTAAAAGTAGGTTGCAAAACATTTATGCCTACACTTACCTCCTGCCCCTCCAGAGTTGCCATGCTCATGACCATTGCTTTTCTTTAGTGTGCTCAGTTTTTCTACTTAGTACGCCTAGTGCTATTGGTCAGTTTGAGTATTGGACGGATTCCGATCCCATTCCAGCATCACTATTCCTTTCTCCCACCGCGTCTGCTTCTCGTTCTTCACATTCATCCTCATCTGCTAATCCCTACCTGCTGCCCCCTTTCCCTTAACTGCTGAGAATGTTGGCACCTAACTTTAGCTGCATTTCATTCTGGCAGGTGCTTTTGTTGAGGAGAGTTGACGGTCGTGATTGCTCAAGGTCATACTTTCTCTAGGAGCAGCCCTATGCAGTGACCAGCTGTTAAAGAGCCTGATCTTGTTAGCCCAACCATGATAGGTCCGCAGACCATCCTAGCTCTATAATTCTCCCAGGAAGGCATGGGATGCATGTTGTAAGTGGTTATAACCCAACTTGTCCTTCTGAACCATTTAGGTTCAGCTTCTTTCTTTTACCCAACAGGTGCTGATCCTGAAAGCAAGCCTCATGCACAGACTTCCATCTGAATCTGTATTCCCAGACACCGGATGGTAACACCACGCGGGTAGCGCTTGCTTTCAACATCACTTGCTTATTTCTATCATGTGTCTATGCTGCTATCCCATAATTACCTGTTTACTTAAGCATCTATGACTAAATACAGTCAGCAACTCCAGAAGAGGGATTTCGGTCTTATCTTTTTATCTTCGTTTGCTTTTTTATCCTAATTAAATTCTTCTAAATAAATGAGAGTGTAAATGAAAGCAAGAGAGATCGCCATCTTTGTAAGCCACGGGGGGGGGGGGGCATTCCTAAAATCAGTTCAGTCCTTCCCGAACCATATTTCTTTTTGAAATAGCCCCATAAAATCTGGGTTATCTTTTCTTGGTTACATTTTAGGTTTGCTGCTTTTCATGTTTCATGAAATTGAAAGAAATATGGATTTGAAGGTCTGGACTTGGAAGCCTGGATTAAATATATATATATATATATATATATATATATATATATATATATCGAGATTTTATATATATATATATATATATATATGAGAAAGGCAGGTATATAATATATATATTATATATAATATATCTCGATATATATATATATATATATATATATATATATATATATATACAAAATATTAATACACATAAATACACTAGTTGTGTGATTTTGGAAAATGCTGTAACTCTTCATATCTCAGTTTACTAGGATAGCTTATAGGTATTGCCAGGTAGTTAATAATGAGATGATACTGTATAAAGTGATGATAGATACTTAGTAAATTTTCTCCCTCTCCCTTCTGTCTTTCCTTAGATTGAATTCACCCTTCCTTAAGAATTTGCAAGGAGTAAATGGCAGTAGCTTGCTCATGCCCAGTAGAGCCTGTCAGCTCCCGTTACCTGCCTTTCTCCTCACATGCCCAGCTCCATCCTTCCCAGCCACTGGGCTTATTTTAGAAGGGAAAACAAGTGACTAAAGGCATATCTACTCTACCATGCAAGCCCTTGCTTGCTACGGCGTTGTTATTCATTTGTGAGACATCAAATATGCCAGTGGCAAGGGGTGAGCTTAGGCGTGTCTGAGAGTGAAGCAAAGGTGAGCCTGTGACATAAATGTAATATTGCCTGAAGGGTTTCAGTGAAGCGGGGGAGGGGCTGAAACGATGAACATGGCCCCAGTGAAAGGTTAAAGTGTTGATAGCAAGATACTTCACATTTGGGTACCAATTCACCCATAGCTCCACTTTTATTTCTCTCAGTATTTGAAGGGGAAAAAAACTTCTCCTTCTCTGTTTTTTTGCTTTTTTGGATTTTTTGTTTGTTTTTTGAGACAGGTTCTTTCTGTGTGGCCTTGGATGTCCTGGAAGCCACTTTGTAGCTCATGCTGGCCTTGAACTCATAGAGACCCACCTGCCTCTGCCTTCCAAATGCTGGGATAGACGGTGTGCTCCATCACCACCTTGCAATATTTTTTAAAAGATTTATTTATTTTTATGTGTATGGATATTTTGCCTGCGTGTATGCACCACATGCATGCAGTGCCCTTGGATGCCAGAGAGGGCATCATATCCTTTGGAACTGGTGTTACAGACCATTGTGGGCTGCCACATGGATGCTGGAAATTGAATCTGGGTCCACTGCAAGAATAGCAAGTGCTTTTAACTACGGAGTCTTCTCTCTAGCCGACATTACTCTCTTGAAGTTAAGCGGGCCATGCTATAAGTTCTGACCAATTGCCTTGGAATAGGAGTGTTACAAGTCGGGGGAAGATTTAAAAGCCAGAGATAAGATCTTAGATAGAAGCAGTCTGAAATGCCTCACACATCTCCCAGGCCTAGAACAGATCAAGAGAGGAGAGAGGGAGAGGGAGAAAGACCAGTGTGTGGACCAGAAGAAACAAGAAAGGATAGAAGGAAAAGAAAAGGAAACCTTTTGTTGTGTTATACTGTAAATGTTAGTCTTTTCTGCCTAGTAACATTGTAGCCGAGGAAAACTCAAGTCCAAGTAAATAAGAGTTTCCAGCAAAGCAGGTGTGACAGTTGGCCATCTGAGAAAGTAGAGCTGGAATGTTCTTAGATTCCTTGTCCTGGGGCAGTGGTGGCGCATGCCTTTAATCCCAGCATTTGGGAGGCAGAGGCAGGCAGATTTCTGAGTTCGAGGCCAGCCTGGTCTACAGAGTGAGTTCCAGGACAGCCAGGACTACACAGAGAAACCCTGTCTCTAAAAACCAAAAAAAAAAAAAAAAAAAAAAAAAAAAAAAAAAAAAAAAAAAAAAAAAAATTCCTTGTCCATTGGTCTATCTCCTGCTCCATGGCTGGAGTACCTTAGCTCTTCTCTCCCAATCTCCTCGGGTGGGTCTGCCTACACCAGCTCCCACCAGCTCCCATCAGCTTTCCAGTTGCTAGGTGACTTTGACTGCAATCCTGTACCATTATAGCTTTGCATCCTTGTAAAGAGGTGGAACCTAATTAGCCCATTTTGACATCACTAAAAGTGCTCTCAACCTAGATTACTTCGAAGACTTAAAGGAACTTAAATTTTGCTTGTCTTTTTAGGCTGGGGATACCCTTTACACAGACCTATTTAACAGTAACCACGGGGCTAGAGCATGAAATGTAAAACATGACCACTGATGCTTAAGAATATTGGGGGGCCTCTTCCACCTGGCCAGAGATGTAGGCGGGAGTCCAGTGAGACAGGGTATGTCCAGGTAGTATGCACCATGTTGGCTTGTCCACTAAACTAAGATGCAAACTCTCTAGATCAGTAACAGACAATCATCCCTCTGTAACTGGCTGAGCATAAAATTAGTTAAGCAGGTATCTTGGTCTCAATCAGAAATTGAAAAAAATCAGAATTGATCAGTGGCTTCTGAGTTGAGCCAAATAAGACAGGAAAACTGAATACAATGACCCATGCTCAAAATCATAGTCTGTTGGATGCAGGTTTAGCAAGAGTCACTCAACTTCCAGAGTGCTTTGAGTGGGTAATATTCACAGAAGGCAGGGTTGGAGAGATGGCTCAGAAGTTAAGAGCACTGACTGCTCTTCCAGAGACCCTGAGTTCAATTCCCAGGTCACAACCATCTATAATAGGATCTAACGCCCTCTATGGCACACAGGTGTACATGCAGATAGAGCACTCATATACATAACATGAATAAACAAATCTTTAAAACATTCCCGGAAGGCAATGATTGCTTTGCAGCAGTGGAATAATCAGTAAGTTTCGGTTGTTTTGATGTTAAAGCATAAATTGCAAACCAATTCCCTCCCCCAGGCATTAGTTACCTATCCACACGTGCAGTCAGAGCTTCCTTTGGCTTTTAGGACCACCTTTCTATGAATGATCATCTGTTTAGAGTATATTAATTTACCTTTGTCCTAAAATATTTTCATTTTAAACTCTTCTCTGTAACATTGTGCCTCTTTGATTTGCCTTTCTCAGGGACATCTTTTAATTTTTCTCCAAAATACCCCACTGCCCTCTCAAATGGCTTCAATCCCTTAATTGTTGAACTACCAGTTAAAACCTCAACTTTGTCTCTTTGTTACCCCAGTTTGGGGTTACAAAAAATAATCTAATTAAATTACTATAAATTATGCTAGCAATCAAAATCATCTAGAGAAAAATAATAGATTTCTGAAAATGGTGTATTTTCATGCTGGTCTTTAAGTGTCTTACACTGTCTAAGCCTCTGGCATTGTCAGTGTAGTGGCAGGCTCTGCACCTGCTGCTGATCAGAGCAATGAGACAGACAGGGACAGTGGCCCTAGCATTTGAGAGGGCCATTACCAAATGTCATGTAACTTCAGATTCTGTCATTTGTAAAAATTCATTCCCATTTCAGGGGACATTAAAAATGGTGGGTCACAGGTCCTCCTGAAACACAGCACGTCCCTGGGGGTGGGCCATGCAGGAGGAGTGGAATGGGGGTTGAGTTCTGACACCAAACTTGGCTTCTGCTGCTGGAGCTCAGGGTTGACATGTGGTGCTGAGAGATGGCAGGCTCTGTTGAGAGTTGGCAAGTCTTTGAGGGTATGGCGTCTGAAGGGATTCATGTCATCCTTTTGTGTGAAGATGTGTGGCTGTGAGGTGCGGCCTCCATTCTCAGCCCTCTCCCTCGCTCAGTTGTTTGCTTTCTTGCATCTCTAACGTGTGATGACTTTGACCCAAAGGGGACTTCACCAGAACATAAAAAGATAATCTTGGACTTTTATCTTCCAAAACAGCAAGCTAATTTTACCTTATAAAGGACCCAACCTCAAGTATTTTGTCATAGCAAAATGCTCAGCACTCAGGAGACTGAGATTCAGGAGGATCATGAATTTGAGGCCAACCTGGGCCATGTATTGAAAACTTGTCACCAACCACCGAACTACACACATAAAAAACAAACCAGAAATATCTGGATTGGACCAGCCTTGGTCCTCCTTCCCACTGCCACTGATGAGACAATTTGCCTTTGTTTCCCCTTAAGTTCTTTTTCTGAATTATTGTATTGTTAGTCCTAAGCTTTTTGTCAGGCGCTGGCAATGAAGAATTAAAAATGGCATGGCAGCATTCATGGATTGCAGCTACAATGTGAGAAAAGAAAAAAGGTGGATTCCCGATGTCTTCTATAATTTGTAAAGTGCCATGAAAGAGTGAGTAACTTAAAATAATTGCATCTTAAATAAAATCTCCCCTTTTAACGTTTCCTTCCTGTTCAGGTTAATCTTGACTTGGCATCAAGACACATTTTGTCTTTCTTCTGTTCTTGCTCTCTGCATCTGCTTCTTCCTCTGTTAAGCACACAGAGACAGTGACTCCTTAAGCAAGAAACCATAAGCACACATGTAGCATCAGAGTCAAAATTAGTAGGCGTGATTTTAGATCTGCCTGCTTTCATGCTGCCCTGGCCTGTGAGATACTTACCTGTCTGTAGAAGGCTCCGTTCCTTGTGTGAAGCAGCGTGACATAGTGGGGGAAACCACAGCCTGAGAGATCAGAATAAACTTAAATTTTGGCCTTACTAGTTTCCTGAGCAAGTACTTAACCAAACTTGAGTTTACAGTAATGACAAGATCAATGAATATATGTAGCTATGTGTGGTAAGCCTTTGATAAGTTATTAATTTTCAAACCTAACTCAACTCTTGGATAACTGTACAAATGCCTTACTATAAGGTAAGCATATATTAGGGGTAAAGCTGACCTGGTTGTATTAAGCACGACAATAGTTATTACAATTAGCTTGGCCCGGGACAGCTATTGAATAAAAGTAACTCTAAGCTGTTCAGACAGCACAGTCTGCTCTGAAAACCAAGATGGGTACTGTTTGAACCCCATGAGTATTCACCACGTGGAAGTGGGTTTGACATTCTTTGGGAGCTAGTATTGATTCCCAAAGTAGAAGATTTCATATCTGATTAGAATGACTTAATAGTCTGATTTTAGGATCAATGCCTAAGCCTCTTTTGGTTTTTGGGAAACTCCATTAATTGATGGGTGTAGGACCCACCTCCTACCATGAAATGCAAAGCCACTTTCCATATTCCTAGAAGTAAGGGAGTGTCCACGCAATCTAGAAGCAAGGCCAAGAAGCAATCTATTGTGATACAAGAGACATGGCTGCACACTCAGGCTACTGACTTCAGTGTCTGGTTCCCGAAGTAGTGTACACATCCTTTGCACTACAGAAAATAGTAGCCACAGTGAACCAGAAAACCTAGGCATGTTTGGCTGTGCCAACCTGCTGGCCTTCCTTGGCTTGGGTTCATTTCTTTATTTTTCTTTTCCTTGCTCTCTTCTCCTTCCTTCCTGTGTTCATTTCCTTCTTCCTTCCTCACACTCCCATCCCTGCCTTTTATTTCTCCCCACTTCCCCCATTTGTGTTTTTAGATAGGGTTTTACTCTGCAGCTTCAGACTCTCAGTTCTCCTGTCTGCCTTCCAAGTGATAGGATTGTAGTTGTGCATCTCAGTTCTCTGGATCATTTCTTTCTTTTAGTTTTTATTTTTTAATCATTTATTTTAATTATCATTGTATGTGTGTGAGTAGTTTGCCTTCATGTATATCTATCTGTGTGCCATGTGCATGCCTAGTGCCAGGGAGTCCGGAAGAAGGTACTGTATCTCTTGGGACTGGAGTAACAGATGGCTGTGAGATGCCTTGTGGATACTGGAAAGCAAACCCAGGCTACCTGCAAGAACAACAGGTAAGTACCACTGAGTCAACTCTGGACGCCCCACCCCCACCCCCGGCTCAATTTTTTGAACCTGGTTCTTTGGATTTCTCTTCAACCCTAGAAACTGTCTATTAGTGTACCAGTATACACACCTGTTGTCTGTTGGAGAGAAAGTCTGTTTTAACCATTTGTTTCTAACTCTTAACTACTCTAGGACAAATGAAAGAATCCATGTTTGGGCAAAGTGGAGACCAAAGCTTCCACTTTATCGGGAAGTAAAGGAAGAGAGGTCAGTACCAATGTGGATGGTCCAAATGGAAATGGATAACAGTTATAGGAGCTACATTCCCTAGCCCAAGCTTCTCACAAGAACCAAGACTCAGTTGATAAGGAGAAGGTAGGCTCCATTAAGGGATGCTTCCTAGGGAGTCATCCAGGGCAGCAAAAAATGTCCAGACTCCTGATAAGGGTGCAGAACTGAACCAACACAATGCAGCTCATTCTCACCCCCGATCCCCTCCATGGGCAGAGTCAGCAAGAGAAGCAGCGAGTGGTGCCATGGCTCATGCCTCCCACAGGTGTTTCTGGGATTCATCACAGCGTGAGCCGCCTTCACTGTGGGGTAGTAGAGAGCAGTCTTAATTGGGTCCATGAGGAGTCTTAACTGACCTCAGCCATCACTAATAAGACCCTGCTCTCCAGAAGAGGACAGTGGGATTCCAGCTCTGGACTTAGTAACCATGTCCTGGCTGAGGTTATAGGCAGGTTAATACACCAGGAGCCAGACTTTGGGAGGACGGAAGACATGCAGGAAAAGGCATATGAGAAGTGGCCTGCAAAGGTATGAGACAAAGGCCCGACGCTTGCTTACATGTGCTTCTTCACATGTAGCATATGCTCACCGCATGTACTCAGTCACATGTGCTCAGCTGTTTTACGCCTTTACTTATATGTGCTCATTGCAGGTACTCACTTCATGTGCTGATCACATGCGCTCAGTCATTACATGTGTTCATTGCCTGTGCTCAGTTACATGTGGTGATGGCTGCAGTGGGAGGGGCTTCATCCAAAGCCTCCAAAGTCTCCAGAACCTAATACCATCTCTTCTTATTCACAGCAATAATAAATAAGTACCAATTATTTCTTATAAACATAGTATGATTAGTAACTATGTGTATTATTTATAATAATAATAATAATAATAATAATAATAATAATAATAAATCCAGTTTTTGCCTTCTGATCTCATGCTGACCATGTTGCTAGCCTTTGGGGGGCAAAAGTCACTGCAATCTATGAGAAGTAACCTTTCCGAACAACCATATGTAAATCAATGTCCTGAACAAGTGTTCTTCTCAGCTCCATCTTGAGGCAGAAAGAAGGTGACCACCTTGTAAAAGCAAGTGGGATACCCTGACATCTGGACAAGGAACTGTAGAAGCAGAGCTTAAAGGGGTCCAGGCCTTCAGGAGGCCGAGGCGATTAGGGGCTCAGTGATCACGTCTGTGGATATCTTCTCACCAAACCCGTTCTCCTGGCATGCTTGCCAAAAGCGTGCTGACCAGCTCTTAAAAGTGAGTCGAGAGCTGTGCAAGGGCAGTCGTGTGGGATGCTGGTGTGGGTGAGACACTTTGTCCTGAGAGTCCTTCAGCCTCCACGCACACTAGAACATTTGAAGAGCACTTTCTGTACCCTGAACGGGATATTTTTAGAGCCTTAGCTGCCTCAAAGTAGAAAATAAAACTCAACAGGATTTTTAGCTTGTTTTTAATTTCTATGTTTCCTTGGCAGCCGTAATATTATACATAGTAAATATCTAGGGTAAACCAAATAGCCGCGTGGAAAAAAAATGATATTTCACACCTCTATTTTGGAATTATGTGCAAATTTTTGCCACATCCCTCATGTTGAATATCACATAGTTAAATTGCTAATCAGTCCGGCGAACTGCAATTAAACCATTAGTCATTGTCCTAGTGTGTAGAAAGGGTTGATTGCTCAACTCAGATGAAATCTGTAGTAAAGGCTGCTGCTTTACCCGCGGTTGATGGCTGACTTATGTGAGGCTGTGGAAACCAGATTAACGATGGCTTCAGAGAATAACTAGAGAAATTAGATCCTCTGTCAGAGGCAACAGGACAAACATGAAAATTAAGCTTCTATCAGAAGAACAAAACTAGAAGTCTCCAGCCTCTCGGTAACTGGGCACTAGAATCCTGGGGCCTGTGCCATAGACTAGTCATGCTGAAATGACCCCCTTGGGGCTACAAAGGCAAAGCTGACTGGTGGTGGGACAGACACCCCGGCTGCCTTTGGCTTTGGCTCCTCCTCCTTTCTTTCCTCTCTGTTGTGGACTACCTTGTTCCCTCGCTCCCTCCCTGCTTCATTTCCACCCGCCCTCTGCCCTTTGTCTGTGTCTGCCATCTTTTGTTGCAGTCTTCCAGCCTTTCGCTCCTTTCTTTCCTGCCCACCTCTTTCTCCTCATGTCTCTCACGGCAAAACCGCACGGCGGTTATTAACAGCATAGGATCTGAAAGTAGATTAAGGCCTCCAGTTCTGTCTTCCCGTTTGCTAGCTAGATTGACCTTGGGAAAGCTACTTAACTTTATCCAATGCCATTACTGTGTATTCAGATCAAGGTTCAGATGGAAACAGATCACTCCCTATGGGAGACCCTGGGAAATGGAGGTCTACAGAGGGCACTGGGTGATCAGGGCAGGCACCCATTAGTTCTTTGAGAAGGCAGACGTGTCCGGCTGGTGGAATGGCATTGCAAATAGGGAACTGGTGGAGAATCAGTGGAGGGTTTCACATTCAAGCATTAGGTGATGCTGGTTTTGATCAATGGGGCCTGAGGTCTCAAAAGCGTGTCCAGATGTGGAACAAGGGAAGCAGACAGTCAGAACCTGCTGGCCCCTCTATCTGCCCTGTATTTAACCAGATGACTTTCAGAAAACAATGATTGAGCTTTCCCTCTGCTTTTCGTATTTCAAGCAAATTCCGCTTTAGGATAAATCACACCCAGAATCATACAAGAAAGAGTCTGGAGGCCTTAAAGTCTAGCTCAATTAATTAAATTGGTGGAGTAAAAAAAAAAATCATCATATGAGTAGTTTTCAAAATTTGTAAATACACTTATTAGTATTTCATAAATGTGGAAAATTAAATGACTTTAATGCATATGAAGAAAGCACTTTTCACGGTGACACACAATGAGCACCCAGCGGTGTCATTCATGAGTCCCCCTCTGTCTCAGCCCCTTCCTGTGTTCTCTCTCACAGAGCACCATCACCAAGTTTCTCAACATCATTGCTGTGTGGCCAGAGTGCAGGATGGGGGGGGGAGTATAACAGAGGCATTACATATTCTATTCTAGGTGACAACATACACTGTATCTCTTCAGACATCAAGGGCGTGATGCTTTTAACAATCTATGGATGAGGTAGCATCACCATTCACATTAAAAGATGATAAATTGAAGCAGAAGGAGTACACGTCCACTTGCCCAAATCACACAGGACCTTCATACTGTACCAATTCACACATAGCAGTAGAAACTCAACCATTTCAAAAATTGTGTGTGTGTGTGGTTTGTGTGGTCTGTGTGTGTATGGTGGTAGTGGTAGTAGTGTGTGTGTATGTATGGTGGTGGTGGTGGTAGAGGTGTGTATGTGTCTGTGGTATGTGGTCTCTGTGTGTATGGTGTATATGGTGTGTGTGGTCTGTGTGTGTATGGTGGTGGTACAGGTGGGTATATGTGTCTGTGGCGTATGGTGTGTGTGTGTGTGTGTGTGTGTGTGTGTGTGTGTGTGTGTGTTTCACAGGTGGAGGTTGGAGAGTAGCTTCTGAATGGCAGTCAGTTCTTTGCTTCCACTGTGGGTCCCAAGGACTTCCATTGTCTGCTCTTACCTGCTGAGTCCTCTCATGGGTCCTAAATCCAAGCGTTTTAAATACTGTTTACATTATGAGTGGGCATACCACAGCTTGTTCAAAGGGAACAAAGGTTCAAGAGTCTCAAGAGTTCCTCTTCCATTGTTACTGTATCACATGAAACCTGGACAAGTCACAGATGCCCTTCATAGTTTGGGATAATTCTAATGATGAGAAAGAATTTGGTATGGGGCAGGTTAGACAAAACCTTGATCAAGCCAAGAGAAAGCCAAAATAATTAGTAAAGAGGATGAAAAAAGGTCAACATCAGTTCATAATTGAAATATTATTGTAACCAAATTGTAAAATTTACAACCTGAACCATGAAAAACTGCTGTAAGGAAACCCCCATTACACCCTTGAAAGCCTTATGATTCTCCCTTAAGTTATTCTAGCCAACAAATCACTTGCCCTAAGTTTAAACCCCAAATCAACTACAAAGACCGTGTTCAATGAAGCTTCTCAGTTTGATGCTTTTTCAATGTGTTTTCACGTGGTGACTACACATGTCCACCGGCCTTTCCCTGGGACCCTGCTCTCAGCTCTCGAAGTTCCTTGTTACCCACCTCATTCTGGAAGGCTGGTGGATGTCTAGCCCCTGGTCTCTAGGAGGACAGATTAAAGGGAGGAGAGCTGGTCCTGACTGCCACATGAAAGTCAGTGGACAAGGAGTATGGACTTCAGTCTCTCATGCTTTCACTTACCCCAAATCTTTTATAGATAAATTCGATCTGTCCTCTGTGAAGCAAGACCTGAAGTGTGCAAAAGGCCAAGTGAGCAAACGAACTACACAGTCTTTCTCAGGTGTGACACATTTTTTAAGTGGAAAATTCTGAGACATAAAAACTGATTGCACACAGAAAAATCAGAGACTTGCCCCTGCGGAGGTCCAGGGCGATCCCTGCAGATGCACTTTAAATGGGCTAACTGTGCTTTTCACTCGGTAGAGATCAAGGTTGTAACGTGTGCTGTTGGGGAAGCGATTACTTTCCTGTAGTTTGGAAGGTGCATGATATGAAGGCTTGGGGACACCCTTAGATGATTAGATATGGTGTCCTGATATGGTGATAGCCACACTTTGCACATGGAGGTTATTTCTCACCTGAGCGGGGAGAGCTGGGTGTGGCACTTTATTGCAGTCCCAGCCCCAGAGGCCAGGACATGATGGGGAGGGAATACAGGGCCACCTGAGGTGCCAGAGCAACGTTTATCTCAATGTAAATAATTAATTCAAAATAGTGCTGTGTTCAATGTTCAACTTAACCGAAACCAGAAAGTGCAATAAAATGACTCATACAAAAGCTGGATTTGGTATTTTATAATAAAACTGGCAAAATTTGCAGCATATCATTTAAAATATGGGTTAAAGTCACCATAAATATACTTGATAGAATAGTCCTTTTTCTGTGGTGCTATGGAGATATCCGGGATTAGATTCATGCCTGCTGAAAACAGACACGGAGGGCGGGACTGGCACCTGCAGGGGCTCCTGGCGTGCTGCTCCCTGGATTGTGTGCTGGAATCTGGACCTAGAGCACGTTCCTTATGCCCTCACTCTTCCCTTATGCTTCTCGGAAGAGTGTCAGCACTAAGGCATTTTGCCAGGGATTAGGAAATAGCTTGATACTCAAGCATGTGGCTAGCTTGCATCAGGCCCCAGGTTGGATCCCCAGCACATGGGCAAAGTGGCTGGTGTTGGAGGGAGAGAAAGATTTTTGCTTACTTGGTATGTAAATGATTACCTTTAAGTATAAATCTACAATTTTATTTTCTTAACCTTTGGAAACTGTTCTCAACAAACCAAAATATCTGTTTATAATTTGAAGAATAAATTTAACTAAAATCCTTGGTTTTTTTTGCAATATATATATATATATATATATATATATATATATATATATATATATATGGAGTGCACATGCCACTGTGTGTGAAGTCAGAGGACAACTCTCTGTGGACTTGTGTTTTGCAGGACCATTCTTTGAGCCAAATCCCATCCTCCTGGGGCTTCCTCTGTACCCATGTGCAAAAGAGCAGATACACTAAGTGTTGATTGATGAGACCCTCACTGAGTATCCAGCCCCTCCCTATCACCTGTTGTACAAGGCTCTGTCCTGACTGATCATATCTTGGAGGAGGGGCTAGAGTATATTGGCCCTGGAAGACTAGGGGAGGGGGTGCTTTCAGTTTTAAGAATTCTTCTGAATGCTTAGGTAATTATACAGAATATTGGGCCCTTAGACCTGTATAAAGCAAAGTAGCCAAATTAGTTATTGGACATTTTGAAGAAATAAGAAGTGTTTGGACTAAGTTCAGTCAATGAGTAGCAAATAGTCTTTTTTTTTTTTTTTTTTTTTTTTTTGAAAATATCTTATGTCACACAGTATTTAAAATGACAGCAATAGTAATGTTCTGGCTGATCATGTAAAAACAATATCCTCTTGGGGTAGAACTTTAGAATGACATGAACTGTGCTGGCCAATAGACCTGTCTACAATGCTAGGAATATTCTCTAACCTGTGCTATCACGCATGGCTAGGCCACATGTGATTAAGCATCTGAACTTAGGCGTTACAACTGAAGAGCTAAATTCTACTTCTAGTTAGCTCAAGGCTAAGTCTCAACAGCCACCTGAGTTGTAGTAAGCAGTAGCTGCTGTATTAAGCAGTTTAGTCCCACAGTGTTACTGCTGAAACCGCTTGAAGAAATTCCTTTAAATTACTTATTTCTTCATGCATGTAAATATTCACCTCAATGTACAATTTTTGCAAATATTTGCTGGATGTTTTCTTTTTCCAGGCACTGGGACTATAGAAATAAAGAACAGCCTGAAGCCCTATCTTCACAGAAGTTGTATAGTCTTCTGGACTAGAAAAATGCCAATCAAATAATCACACAGCTGGTGGGAATTAGAAGCTCTCAATGTAGTGTGATTAGCTTTTATGGCTGGTTTCTTTGAGGGAAAACAGGCTTTACAACCTCTTTAATGTCTTTTGATTTATCCCATGGAAATGACCTGTGACCTAGGATCTGAAAGATGTTTGACCCTATGAAAGAATGGATTTTATCAGCTGACACTTCAGAGCTTAAACGGGGTCAGCAGACATAAAGCTGGATATTTTTCATACTACGTATATAAACAAAACCACAAGTTCTCCTTAGAATGAAAGTGATTAGAAGCTGTACAGCTGTCAAAACTGAAAGCAGAACAGCAAGCCCCAGGGTATTGAGGAAGTCTCCAAGTCATTCTGTCTCACTGTACAAAGCAGAGGCCTCTTTAAGAGCCTCTTGTTATTAAGTAGAGAAAATACACACACACACACACACACACACACACACATTTGTGTGTTATAATCAAGAGGTCAGAAGTTGGGTGAATTACAGTTCTTTTAAGAAATACTTCTGAGGTGTTCTTGGAAAAAAAACCATCCCTACTGAATACTAACCAGGGTGTGGATATAGACAAATTGTGTCTCTTGAGAACAGGGCATGTAAAAATGACACTAATCTCTTGCATTTAAATTTTCCACTTCCCTAAGAAGATGATCTGGGAAACAGTTGATCCTGGGGTCCAGGGAACAACAGTATCTGGGAGGCTAACAAGTATGAATTAAAATCTTGTTTACGTGGAGAATTCCAATCTCCCTGGAAGTTTTAATTCATAATCAAGCTTAACTGGGAGATGATATATGATAATTTGAAAATAATTATGCAGTCTTCAATGAGACACCACTGAAGTAAGGCAGCTCTGAATTAAGGTAGCATGTGGCATTCCAGTCTTAGCTGCTGTGACTTCAGTTTGGTTTTATCTCAGGATAGAACCATCTCCTCAAAACATCCCAAGCTGATAAAACATCCAGACAGAATTTTGTCCTCCTTCAAAGTGTAGGTAGCCGGCCACTGGGCAATGGCTTATGGCTCTACCCAGACTTAGGCAATGTTGCCAGTTGCCTGAGCATTTTTCTTTCACTGAAGCATTTCAGAAGATCTGAGTTAAACGGCTCACATAAATACATCAAAATAATATTGTATTTAAGTAACAGATCACTGTATAGTATGCTATAGAATATTTTGTGGGAGGGGTTACTACAGAAAGCCTTTGAGAATTCTTGGGCCAATATATCTTTGAAGGTTTTGTTTCAGCCACAAATGTTGACCCCATGTTTCTCCCTCTGTAAGGGGGGGGGGGTTGGGGGGAGAGGACCCTCCCTCCATAATCAAGTACACATCTCCTAGGCCATGAAACTTTACTGATTGCATTGAGTTCAGCTTTCTGTCAAACCCACAGGGATGCTCTCAGACCTCCCCAAAGCTGGCACTGCTACTGGGGGAATTCTCCCTATCGACATGCTTTCAAGCTTCTTGTTGAGTAGGTGTCTGAATGGAGAAGCAGAGAGAAGAATTTCAGTTCATCTCCTGACTGGGCATTGACAACCTCTCTGCCTACTTACCTTATGGGATGCTTGCTATATCTTACATGTAGTTTAACATTGTCTGGTTGACCATTTTAAACATTTATAATGTTAAATCTTAAAGAGGACCTGAAGTAGGTCAGTGTCCTAAAGTCCTATGGACGTCCTCCTCTTGGTTTCCGTGGGACCCACTCACAGCTGGAACTTTCATTTGTTCTCCAGCCTCCTGGACCCTTTGTGTATTGTTACTTTTGAGAAAGTAAGTGAGTAAGTTGCACCTGAGTGGAGAGCAGCAGGAAGAGGCCACATGCCCCCCCCCCCCATACCTCTCTCCCGTAAGAATTGACTGCTGTTCCTGGTACTCCCTAGATTTGTATCTACTTTTCTTCTAGCATCTGCCATTTCTTGGACTTTTTGTGTATTTCTCTTTACATTAAATCTTTGAAGGTATGATTCATGAGTAGTGTACCCAGAATTCAATAAATATTTGTTAAATGAATTAAAGGATATATAAAGATACATTATAACAACTAAAACAAAATCAAATTTAGATAAAATAGATCCACACCTAAATTCCAAATACTGGGAATTAAAGAATGTCTCTCACTCTCTGCCTCTGTCTCTCTCTCTCACACACACATACCAATGGGCACATATAATAAGAGTCTCATGATGCATGTAGCCCTGACTGGCCTGGAACTCACTGTGTGCCCAAGATAGCCTTGAACTAACAATCCTCTTATATCAGCCTCCAGAGTGATGACAGAACTACAGACACGCACCGCCATGCCAGGCCCCACATAGCTTTTTACTCTGTGATTTTATCTAGCTTCTGTTTGTAGATCTAAAGCACAGACCTTAGTTTCTTCCAAATGCCAAGAAAAGCTTTAGGCAAAATAGATTTGTCTTGAGCAGACCGATAAATTGTATTAGCCACTTTGTGTCACTGTGACCAAAATACTTGACCAAAACAAATTAAGAGGAGATATTTGTCTGGGGTCATGGTTAAGAGGGTTCAGTTCATTGTGGAGAGGAGAAGAGGAGAGCATGGTAGAGAAGAAGCTGACATCAGGGCCGGGCTGAGAGCTGAGTAAGCAGACTGTCCATGTTCTGTTGGCTTACACACACACACACACACACACACACACACAGAGAGCGAGAGAGAGAGAGAGAGAGAGAGAGAGAGAGAGGGAGAGAGAGACAGACAGAGAGAGAGAGACAGAGAGAGAAAGAGAGAGGGAGAGAGACAGACAGAGAGACAGAGAGACAGAGAGAGAGAGAGACAGAGAGACAGAGAGAGAAAGAGAGAGAGACAGAGAGAGACAGAGAGAGATTGAGACTTCATTAATCTCCTGATTCTAAATCTAGTCCAAGCTGAAAATGCTTGGTTTACATGGTTGTGGAGGAGAGAGTCAGAGAGCATGTGTGAGGTCTCCTACCTGTCATGTGATCAGCACTCCCACGCATTGGTAATACTGTAGCCACTGACTGAGAGCTTACTATATGTTGGCACCGGACTAAATAGGATAGATGCTGTGGGTATCCTTCTTTTCCTCCTCTCATCCCCAGCTGTGATATCCAGCAAAATGTCCACAACTAAGGAAAGGGACTTCATTTGGGCTCTTGGTTCTGGAAGTCCAACTACATGATTCTGGCCACATTCTGCATTGTAATACAGGGGGAAAGCAGTAAGGCAAATGGGGATTTATAGAAGAGAGGTCAGGTGGTCAACCTCCTCCATAACTATCCCGCTTCTATGAGAAAGCCCATCACCTCTGAACTCGCTTACCTTGGGGACCACACCTCAACATGAGGTTTGTAAGTGATGAACTTTACTCATACCATGCCACAACATTATTTTAATTAATCCTCTTTGTTATTGAAAGTGATCTAGAAAATCAGATAATATATTCAAGGTCACAAAGACACTAAGAGTTGGAGTTGATATTTGAAGATTTGACCCTGGAACCTACTGAGAAATATGTTGTCTTGAATAGCAAGGCATTTTTCAGGGCAAGAGAGTTAATAGGAAGAGACTAAAAGATGAGAACCATATTTGTCTTTATCTTGAATTATACAGTGATATAATACACTGATAGAAAATTAGTATTTTTAGGGGATGCAAAATGTATTGTTTCTGTAACAATAATTTCAGTAAAGTGAGAAAATAGTTCTAAATTCACAATTTTCATAAGGCACCCACAGAAATAGTAGAATAAAAAGATAAAAAATTTAAGGCAGGCATTTAACTCCTATAATCTCCTTATTTGGGGTGGGAGATGTAGAATGATGAGCAAGAGAACAAGTTCAAGACCAACCTGGAGTATATCAGTAACTTCAAGGCTGTCCCAGGCCCTAATTCAAAAAATAATATAAATTTATAAATTATTTTGAAGAAATTTTTGAGAAGGCCAATATCAGAAAAGTATTCAGGACAGTGTCCATCATGTACTAAGCATAAAATGGGTACTTGCTGGGAAACAAAGGCTGAAGTATAAAATATTTGACCTGTGAAGTCACTTGGGAGGACAGTATTTAACATTTGTTTGAGCTTTAGAAAAACACCCTAGCCAAAACCCCTAAAAGAATATGTTTTTTGGTTTTTTTTTTTTTTCTTCCGTATTAGGAGTTCTGGCATTTTCTAAATCTATTAGTCACTACTGGAAAACACCCACTAAAACACTCAAGTTGACTATTGAAGTTGGTAGTGTTCTCTTCAAATAAAAATGTTTAGATTTGTTCAAGAAAATGCAACAGAGCCTGGCAAGCAGCCTTAAAGTTGGGCTAGCATGGCTAGTCCCTGTACGCTTCCATGTTTCAGATACAGATTTACTGTAGTAAAGTAACATCTGAACCAAGTGTCTGAAGAACATGGTGTGATTTAGCAACATTGCCAGTTATATTACAGCATGTTTGGAGAAGTTGCCCCCGGACCAGCTGTCACGGTTATTTCTTAAGAGTCTCCCAATATAAGCTTTTTCGAGGTCTCATGAGGACAGGATCTTTATCTAGGGCTCTCACCTCTGCAGGCTCAGGATAGGCACACTATACATCTTTACTGACTTCAGAAAGATGAGAAATGGTTCATGCTATAGTTTGGTCTTTCTAGGAGTCCACCTTTGTGATTATTATTACGGTTAAAGTCGACCCCTGGATGTTACATGGAAACATTTTTCAAATAAGTTATGACTAACAACCTTGATGATTATTATTCAAGTTGAATATGGTGACTAAAAGCTACTCCAGTATTGTACCAAACTAAATCCCCATGGTTATGTCCTCTGGCAGAGATAAAGCAGACTCCAAGTGGACAAACGTGGGACAGAACAACTGTTCGCTCCAGTTGCTTCTGACACAAATGTTTGTTTGGGTGGAGAGGACAGTGTGTTTGCTGCTGGTGGACAGGCTCTCTTCTCTTTATATTCTGTAGACTTTCTCACTAAGCTAATGTTACTGATTACTTGTGTGGCGTCCCACACGGCTGAACATGTGGCCTCCTAGACTTCCAAATAATCTCTGGTCAGAGGACGGAGGAATGAGCAGTAGCCACCTACCTCTGATAGGATCGCTGCTTGGTGTATTCTGATGAGCTTTCCCTGTCTGTTCTGGTTTGGATGCAGGGTGGGCATACTTTCCCAGGAATCCTCAGAGGGAAGAACAGTAAGACAGATAAGCTGTCAAGTAGAAGCACAGCTCTAAGTCTGACCTCTTTAAATGCAAGCAGCCAAAGAATGAAATTGCTTCTTCAGTGTTTAAAGCATCTCAGTTTCCCAAAGGTTAGCCAGAGGCTGAGAGC
Organism: Arvicanthis niloticus; assembly: GCF_011762505.2. Classification (NCBI taxonomy): domain Eukaryota; kingdom Metazoa; phylum Chordata; class Mammalia; order Rodentia; family Muridae; genus Arvicanthis; species Arvicanthis niloticus. The sequence goes on from NC_047664.1 coordinate 21,659,889, forward strand.
ATACTTATATCTTGGGGTCATACCTGTAACAGGAAATCATGTTGTTGCATGCATCCCTGTGCACAGTGTGAAACTGTCCCAAGTAAGAAGAGGCATGACCAACGAGCTTCTGATGTTCTGGCCTTTGTGTGATGGCAGCCAGACTGTGGGACTGAGCTGGGACTATGAGTAGCCAAAAGACAGATGGTGCTCAGGAAAAGGGGGACTGAAGGCACCCTGAAGGGTTACCCACCTAATCAACTCTGTGAGTAAAATGCATGGGGCACAACAGGAATGGGACACAGTGGGTGTCACAAATGAGGGCGAGATCTTATGCCATATCAGAGCTCCAGTTCACTGGCCCAGTCACTCAGCAGCAGAGTGATGTTGGGCAAGTTATTCGCTTTTCTGGACCTCACTTTCCCCATTTGCAAAGTGTAAACAATGAGATTACCTATGCCCCCAAATTGTCATCAAGTCCAAATGATACATACATGTGAAACACAGGTGTTGACCTGACCAAGAGTAAGAACTCAGTAAGCATTAGGCCTTGCCATGTGCAGCCCATGCTTGCACTCATGATGTATTGGGACTGGCTTGTCTGCAGCCCTTCTTACTAAGGTCTGCTTTAGAGCCTGAATTTCTACTGAAGAACACATCATAGAAATGCCCACATGTGTAGGGAAAGCTTGGGGCTCTTTCAGAAATGTCCTGAAGAAGGGTCATATCTGTCACTAAATGTGACTTATTTGACAAAATTAGTATCACTAATAACAAAAATAATTAATTTTTCTTATATCTGACCTTACTTGGCAATAAACCTTTAATATCTCCCACCATTACTTATTCATAATATGAGGGAATTTAAAAACACACAGTAGTGCATTAAAAAAAACCAAAACCCAACCTAAAGCAACCCAAAAAACCTTAGGTCATCTGAAGAGCAGCTCCTTTTTTACATAAGAATATCTTGTCTTTCCATATCAGGTTAGTCTGTATCAGGGGTTGGCAGATCTCTGAGTTCGAGGACAGCCTGGTCTACAGAGTGAGTTCCAGGACAGCCAGAGATACACAGAGAAACCCTGTCTGGAAACAACAACAACAACAAAAATAGTTACCTAGGAATAACAGGACACATGTTTTCTATTTTCAGCACATAAATCAAAGCCAACAATTTTTTTCTAGAGAGCTGGCTGGTCTGGATTCATTGCTGTATTTTCACAGACTCTAGATTTATGTTTTAACCAAGGACTCCACCCCGACCCTCACCGGAAAAAAAAAAAAAAAAAAAAAAAAAAAAAAGCAAAAGTTCCTGGAAGCCGTTGCAACAGTGTTTCTTTTGTAATTGGTCTATGATATGGAAAATCTACACTCATCCTTTCAGGGGATGTAGGTGTAAGGAATTAGAGTCTCACTACGTAGCTCAGGCTAGCCTCTGTGTCCTGAGTGCTAGGATTCAAGGTATCTGTACCACACCTATCTGGAAAGATGAGTCCTTAATCTAGGGTTTGGTCAGACACTTGGAGATAGTTCAAACTAAAGTGAGATTTTTACCTCACTGCTTGCTTCCAATCTGATTTCTTCCTACTTGAAAAAGAAAATGTTTTAAGGCAAATCATTGTTCATAGGTAGAACAAATAAGTTCTGAGTCAAAATACCATAGTTCATCAGAAATAAAAAGATTAAAAGAGAAAAAAATCAAATGATCACTGGAAAGAAGCTTGGATTTTGGGCCTTGCCTTTCCGCAGGCCACAGTGGCATCCTCAGTGTAACTTACTTTCTCAGATAGGGACTTGAGAATATCTAGTCTCTTAGATATGATAGGACAACCTTAAGGGCATTTCTCCTGTGACTGTCAGGCACAGAATGAAGTGATTGCCAGTTGTCTGGAACAGTTGAGGTGAGACAGTACCATCGGCCAATCGCCAGCCTGGTTTTCCTTGACTTGCCGTCCCTTTGTTTTCATGGCCTTAACTAACCAGCTCAGTGCACGCTTCCCTTTTCTTTGTGCCCAGTGTATTTGACTCTTTTCTTCCCCTGTGAAATCAAGCAACGTAGAGAGTACTCAGATCTAAAAGAAAATGTTAAAGATGTTTTAAAACTAGAGGGTAGACACTCTATGTCCTGAGGCTCCACCCCCTATATCCACCCCGAAGTCTGGCTTCCTGTCCCCATGGGTCATCTGCCTCTTAACCAGTGGCTCCAAAACCCAGAATTCTTTCTGCCTACCAGATACCTGTATCTCACTGTCTATTCTATATTCTTCCCTTTCCTAGAGGGCATAGGTTTTTTTAATTGACAGGTGATGCATCTATACACAAGATATTCTCTATATATCAAATTCACTCCTGCCTATGGAATTTAAACACCACAGATGGATTGTGTTTGTTAATTTATCATGGCCTTTTGGAGAGTCATGAGACATTATAATATCTTTATTCCTCCAACTACCAAATACTAATTTTTTTTTTATCTCTTTGAGGTTGATATTAGGCCCATCGAAGAGTTCATACAGTAGGGCCATTAAGACAATTTAAACTGAGTGTGGATTCCCTGTGGTCACCCTTTTAACCTTGTGCCAGTGTTTCCAAACTGTCCTGTTCTCACTGAGAGGGCCTTCTATATCAGTGCTTGTGTGGTGTTCTTCAGCCTCTCTCTCTCTCTCTCTCTCTCTCTCTCTCTCTCTCTCTCTCTCTCTCTCTCCTTCCCTTCATTCTTCCTTCCTTTCTTCTTTGTCTCCTGTATTAGCCCCTGCACACCATCATCCAAGACTTGGGCTTACCCTTTTGTGTAGAGGACAGGAGAGGGAGATGGGAAGATTAGTTCATCTGGAAGATTCAGGCTCTCTGCTCTCCTTCCTTCCTCACCGGAGGGAACTTCTACCATGCTCAGCATTCAATCCTTCCTTTTGCAGACTGCAATGACTAATGACGCCACAACTCTATTTGCCAAGTCTGAATTATCCCAGAAAGAATAGTCCTTGGTGACTTTAGTGGGTCAGTCAGTAGCAAGCTCCAGGCCTCTGGGAAAAATTCCTTTCCAATTTTCTTCCCTGACTATCTGTATAGAAGCTTATAGTTGTCTCTGCAGATTTTGGTTGGGTGAATATGAGGGCATGTTTCTTTCACCTCCCACCACCACTCCTTCACACACACACACACACACACACACACACACACACACACACACACAGAGCGAGAGAGAGAGAGAGAGAGAGAGAGAGAGAGAGAGAGAGAGAGCAATTCTCAGAGACCAATAATCTAAAGGTGCAGCCCCCCTTCTTAGCTGCACATATCTGCTCATATGCTGTACCCACAGGGAGCTAGGCGTTTCCATTGTGTGTGCAGAGCGCTTTTGAGGCCTCTCTCCTCCCGCTCCTACTGTGATGACCACAGTAGAACAGCTCGGCAAACAGCAGAACCCTCCACCTCACCAGAGCTGAGGACTTAAAGCTTTCTTTCTGTGGGAACTTTATTTCCTTCACTGAACTCAAAGTGGAAGAGTGGAGACTGAGGCATAGTGTCCTCCCATCCAGGGAATCCCTAGGGAGACATGGCAGGCAACGGTTCCGGGAAAGAGTTGTTCAGCTCATCATATATTTTTCAAAATGTGGAACTCTGATTTATTAGGACAGGGTATGTATTTTTCTGATTTTTTTTCTAAATATAAAAATATAAATTTCAGTTAATAACCATGGAATAAGGTTTTATATCAAGCTCAGGTCAGTAGCCAGGACTCAAGAAGGCAGATACCTATGTTGAAACCTGCACTCTGACTACAGGTAGAGGCTCCACACAGATGCTCTCTGCTTCCAGGTCTAAGAGAGACAGTAGAGTCAGCCTAACCTAACATCATCATCCTGTACCGAGGAGTGTGGTTCAGACGCATCTTAGCTTGTCCAAGGTCAGCCAGATAAAAGGAAGAGAGCAGAGCTCATTCCTAGGAGCTCACCCCCAAGAGCTCACCCCCAAGTCCCATTGAGTCTAACAGCATGAGGTTTCCCTTGATTCTTTTCTCATTCTTTATCGTCAAGCTGAGATTCTGCCTTTCATATCTGCTACTAAGATGTGTCAAATCTAACAGCAGAGAAACCTGAAAGGTCTGTCTGGGTTTAGGCTCTAACTTTCCAACTAAAAAGGTCAGGATGCATTTGCGGGGGTGGGGGGTGGGCGTCATGAATGTGAGTGAGAACAAGGAGAGGCAGTAGAGGAGGCCTAACTACTCCCCAGATCTTTCATACACTTCCTGGAGCCTCCAAGTAAGAACGCTAAGGCATCTTCCTAGGGCTGCCACATGACCAAAATGGAAACTAAGAAAGGAAAAAAGGAAGCCAAGGGTGAAGGTTTCCCTTTCCATCTCGAGTTCCTCTTCTAGCACAGGAAGCAGAAGAAACAAGACTGAATGACATCAGTGTCTCTGGTTAAAAGGGAGACAGAAATGGAGGGCGTATGGGATGGAAAGTAGCTGGATGTGCTTGGTGCAGCAGATACAAACGGCACCCTGCCTGATAGCCAAGGAAAGCACTGTACGAATGTGGCCTCACTTGCAGAGTTGGACCTCAGATTCATCTGCAACTTGACTTAATTCAATTACAACCAATGTTATAAGCCAGATAAGTGCTGTGGGAATAGATAATGCCGTGCATACCTTATTTCCAAGTGTCTTACATACCAGGGGAAGATGCTTAATGGTCTACAGACTACTAAGGCAGAATGTGACTGTGCTGCTGAAGATTTCTCTGGGAGACCCAGGGCTCTGACTACAGATGAGCTCTTGACCAGCATTGGAGCTACCGCAGAAGGTTTAGAGAAGACAGAAGTGAACGGTGTGTCTTAGGGAATGGGTGGGACTTGGGAATAGGAGTGACGTTGGGTGAGAAAGAGGTTACAAAGGACCGTGGAAGCAGCTACTTCTAACTATTTGTGATTCCTGAGGTCACTATTTAATTTTGGTCTACGTAGTGTACTCCTAGTTTCCATGGGACTTTCCTTCTACTCTCAGACCCATATTTAAAGATAACAAGTGTTTTTTATTTTTTCTTAGTTGGGTCGTAGAACAAAACAAAACAAAACAAAAAACCAAAACCAGTCAAACAAACAAAGAACTAGATTGGATGTACAAGTTCAAGGTTTTGAAGACAAATGTTAAGTGTAAATGGTTGCATAACCCCAAACTGAAGATGGGAGGCTAACAGGCAGCTGTGGAACTAATCTGTTCCTTTTGAACTACCAAGAATTAAAATTGTATGTGTGGTCTCTGGAACATGATAACGGTGGCAATTTCCTAAGTAGCCGATACCTTGATATGAGTCCCTAGAATCTCTAAGAAAAACAACACAGAAAACATCAACAAAACTTAAACCATGGGCTCCTGAATTTTTGTGTTATCCTATTATTTCCTGAGAAGTGGGCCTAGAAATAGTTCCTAAACACCTTCCAAGAGGATTTTATATGGAAGACACAGGTAATAGATCATTAGAATCTATTTTCTTCCATTATGGAGCTGCAGCTGAGAGGTAGCTTCCAAGTCAGAGGCCACAGAGGCAGGGCATACCTCTTCAGCCCCTGTAGCCGAGTGACCATGTGTAAATGTGACAGGAGGAATATGCATTTCTTTGAGGTTCAGACTTCTAAGATGAGACTGGGGAGTCTTCATTTTCTCTTCCCCATCTGCTGACTAGCTGCAGGTGGCAGAACCACTCAGTGGAAATATCGTAGATCTTCAAACAGGCATAAGGAGAAAGGCCACTTACCCACCAGAAGCAATGGCAGAGAACTGTGTGTGAGAAGCACGTTTACATGGCTGGGTGGATCTCACTCTTCTCAGCCACCTGCTCCCTGAGCAGTTACAGGGCTCTGCCGTAGTGAGCCTCCCTGAGGGAAGAGTACACTCCTATCCACGGATACAACTCGGCCATATGACTTGCTTGGCTACTGGACTGTGAACTTCTGTTGTAGAGATGGATTCAGAAAACCTCGAGGGTGATTACACATGCCACCTTTGTTCTTTTCCTTGTTCTGAAGGCAGCCAGTTTAGCACCGGTGTTCTTCTTCAGCCTAGAGCCCAGATGAGGAAGAAGAGGTGTAGTTTACCCCTAGGACAACGTAGATGGCGAGGAAAAAGAAGCATTGCTATGTATGGAGGAACAGTAACAGCAGCTGACACACTGTGCTAACCCACTGACATGCTTTCTCTTTTAGACAAGTGCTCACCATAAGTCCACGCTAGTCTTTAACTTGCTGTGTAGTCCAGGATGGCCTAGGGCTTGATGCCCCAGCCTCAGCTTCTCAAGTGCTGGGATTACAGCCATGCATTATCACACCTAGACTTGACATTTTGATCGTTATCTAGGATACTTATGCTTTACCCTGTCTATGACACTCTGAAATCGGAAGAACTAAGCGTGTGGCAAACTGCAGAGTGGGAAACAGTGAATCTGAGATCATAAGATGATTTTTTTTAAAACTAGAATTAAACACAAATTGATGAAATTAAGTCTTATTAATATAAATTAAGAGTCATAACCTGAAGTTGTAAACTAATAAATTAGATAATAATCATTAAGTTAACGGGCTACCCTCTGCCTCCACTGACATATTCGATTCCTTCTGCCAATTGAGAATTCCTGGTAGATACGAGAGAGGGTAACTAAGCCTGGAGATGGAGCATATTTCATAACAATTTTTGCATTTACTTCTCTTATTTTGGCTGATGATTTGAGGGGATATATCGTGGTGGGGCAGCTCCATGGAAACGTTAATATGCATACTTGTTCACAAATCCCTGAACCAGGAGGCAGAGGGAGACTCTCACCTTTGACCCTGTGGTCCAGCTAGCCCTGATGTTCTATCCCCAACCTCCAGCAGCACCAACAGCTGGAGACCAATGAATCTGCATGAGTCTGTGGTGGACATTTTGCACCCAAACCACAGCAATCCCTATGTCCCTACAACCCAGGAGCAGTCTACCTTGCCTACTCCTTCCTGCTCCTGGAATGTCAGGAGAGCAGGTTACCAAAAGGATGTACCTATGCCAAATACAAAAGTAGATAATGAAACTTCTTCTTTTTGCATGAGGCTAAATGCTGTGTAGCCTTTGAAGGAAGGGATGAAGACATTTGAAGTCTATGGCCCTTGGAGATGGCTTGTCTGGATGGGAGCCTGGGGAAAGGTGGTGGGCTGGGGTAGAAAGGAAAATTTGCAAGGATTTCCCCAAGACTGTAACCAGCTAGTACCGGGACATTGCATATCCTTCTTGCCTAATGAGTATTATAATGAGTAAGGGATGAGAAATTGCAAAATATAAAATGTCATAAGAAAAAAATTAAACATCTACTCTAGTACATTAGAAACAAGTCCTCATATTTTTCTTTACCTCATTACAATGAGGGAATTTATGTCTATAAACAATGACTTTATGGGGAAATGTTATTTAGTTAATTGTTCATACACTAGAGAATAAAAGGTTCTTGGTGACATCTGACTGTGTTACAGAAGACGTTAGGTTGCATTTGTTCTGTCATTCCCAAGCTCTCTACTACAGGGATGGAGGTTCTTGCATTTGGTACCACATGCTGTTCATCTTTAAATAATAGTGACAGCTGTTGGCTCTATCACAGTATACTTCTGCTGCGGTCTCCATTGGGTGATGGTGACTGTGCATGCAACATACTCCATTCAGCAGATACCCCGTCCCATTTTTTTTCTATTGTAGTAGTCTATTTTACTTTTTAAGATTTCAGTTAACTCATGGTCAGTTGTGTCCTGAAAATATTAAGCTTCTAAAATGGAAGCTTCTAGATAATAGAAAATTATAAGTTTCATTCTCCATGCTATTCCAAAGTTTGTCATGGAACCTTTAGTCAATGACACTCTGTCTTTTCTAGAATGGGAATCATCTCACCATGATATAGCATATCCATGCTGTATAGGCTACCCTTCCATGAATCACTTAGTAGCTGACTTGTTTATTTGATTGGGATATATTGAGGTATCACAGTGTTTGTGGGCCATCGCAGGCAGTTTTGAGCATCTGTTGTAGGTCTGTGCGCATGTGCCTCTCAGATAAGGGAACATTACTGTACTTTAACTTGGCAGCTTCTTGTGATCCGAATGGATACTTTCTAAGCAGGAAAGGTGGGGGTGATAAGTGTATGGCTCAGGTCTTCACCACATGCTGCCTTACATCGCATTAGCTGATAACAGGCAGCATCTCTGAACAACAGGAGTTATTCACAATACACACTGTCTGGTGAGCAGCTTAACAGATAGTGGTCCAGTAGTCTCAACACCTGCATTTAATTAAGAAATTAAATATGTGACAACTAGGAAGTTGGTATATGGTGTGATATACTATAACCTTGGCAACAGTATAGAAAACAGTATGCCCTTGGCAATGGTCAAAGCCAAGAATCATCCTGTGTGAAGCTTAGTGCTGTAATGTCAAGACATACCACAGGAAGGACGATCATTAGGCAATACTTGCTGCCTCTTCCATTCACCCAAAAAGGTGGTTGACAAAGTCACCTGGTTAGTAGCAAAAATGTATGAAAATGTTTTAAAATACAACAGTGAACTTTGTTTTCTATAATATGGTACAGGTACCAGGACTCAAACTTTACATTTGTTGAAAATGTTTTATATTTGTATAACTATTAGTCTTAGTTAAGTCTTTTATTTTCCCTGAAGAACAAACTGGAATGGCTGATGGGGAAAGTGGCTGAGCAGGGGGCCCCAAAAGTGACAAAATGCCCAGTAGAGAGACGGGAAACTAAATACTGCTCTTTGTTCTCTCCAAGAGATTCTTGTGTTTCTAAGATATTATGGCTATGTTGCAAGGGCTCCTCTGACCTGCCGCTCAGCTGTGGTCCCTCTCAGCACAGAAAGAACATTGAATCTGGGATTCAGTGGACAACAAAGGAGTTTTCCAAGGTAAGTCTTTATTGTGAGAACATCCCTCTTCCTGTGTTATGTGAGATCTACAAAGCATGTAGCACTCTGAGGTAACACAGGAAACTGGCTTCAAAGAAATGACACAACTTAGATGCTTATCCATGAAGATACCATTGCTCGGAGTGTTGCACAGCTCTGTCTTGAGAAGCTTTCAGAACTGGGTCTGCGAGCCACTTAGGACTAAATTCTTAGAGTTTTGCTTCAATTTTTAGCCATGACACAGGTTGATTCCTTCTCCTCCCCTTTGAAACAAATTCCAAAGAAATGAAGATATTTAAAAACATCAAATCTCATTTCTTCATTCATCCATTTACTGGTTTGTTGTTTGCTTAATAGATACTTCCCGAGTGACCCTGTACGCCAGGGATTGTGTTAGAAGCTGCGGATTCAGAGACAGACAGACAACAGCTCCTGCTCCCATGGAGTTAATGTTATAATCAGAAAGCCTGACCCAGCCCACTCCTAGATGTCATGCTGAGAAACAAATTAATCAAATACTTGCCAGATGGTCTAAGCAGTCGGAAGTAAACAGAGAAAGGACTGAGCCAGAGAAGGAACAAGAAGCAGCAAGATTGTTAGGTGGGCAAAGAGACATTTAAACACACATTCAGCCTTAAAGGATGTACCCTGTCACCACTGGGAGCATTGAGATGAACAGGCCTCGGTTGGAGGGCAGTTTTGGAGCCAGAGTCAACTGGACAGAGCTTACTTTTCCCACAGCAAAATTATTTTCTGTAGGACATGGGGTTGTGACCTAACTAGCTTGGTAGCCACACAAATATTTTAAAGTCAAAACATGGAATCTGTTGTTGGATTGCCGGTGACAGCAAAATGTTCTCTCTCATTTGGCAACGCTGACTAGTTGATAACCAACCTGCTCTGCTTGTTTTGTCTGCTTGTTTGGCTTTTTACCTCAACACCACACACACACACACACACACCATGAAAATACATACATACACACACACACCATGAAAATACACACACACACACACACACACCATGAAAATACATACACACAAACACACACACACACACACACACACACACACACACGCACGCACACAGGTGTATTTTCAGAACAAACATCTAAACTGCTGTAAGGCGCTACTACTTTCAGTATTTCCTCTACCAAGACCTCAGTACTACTTGAGAAAAGTCCACAGGGCCCTTCCTGAGGAAGGCATGTCATTTGGAGCCCTGCCTCACTTTGTTGGACATCGACAGCACCATGTTATCTTCTCACACTCTTCTGCAGGACAATGCTATCGGTCTTGAGAAGGAGTCTGAGGCTGTGCCCTGGCTTAATGGGGGCTATTGGAGATACCTGCTATGGACATGGGATGGAGTCCTGAACTGTCATCTTAGTATGGATATTAGGTTAAGGAGGAGCTACCAGATTTCTCCATTGTATTAATATAGCACTCCCCCCGTAATTATGAAATACTCTGGGGATGATATTTTGAGACCACATGTTTTTCTTGTTTTCCAACATTTTGCTGCCATAGGAACAACTTAGCCTGGTGAGATTCCACCTCCATGCCGGTGCCATCCATCAGCACATGACATTTCAGGAGGCGTTTGAAGAGCTCAAGGTTCTGCGAAAATATAGGTATTATCCAGGCATTATAGCTGATTAACTGCACTCAATAACAAAGCTTTCATTAAAAACTGTTATCTTGTGGGAAATAGACTTTCCTTGACATGGGCAAAGAGTAAATAGTGCTAACTAAGCCAGTTACTGCTGTTATTATTCAGGAGGGATGGGTAGCTGTTAGGGTCGGCTTCTTGCCTCCCAAATAATAACTAAATGTTGTCCCCGCTTCCTCTGTCTTTCATCTTTCAGTGCCAAGGAAGAATTACTAACGGAAGACTGTGGGAGGTATGGGTGATCACATCTTCCTTAGAACTATCAACTATCACTCAGATAGGGCAGATTAATGTTGGATTTTATTTTTAAAAGCCACAGTATGGTAGCTTTTCTATGAATGTAATCCCTGCTATTGAGTCTAACCACAGGACCTGTCCTGTAGACTTCCTGCTGTGATAGAGCCCGTGGGATAATTGAATTAGGGTAATAGGGTTGAAACATTTTGTAATTTAATGAGTTTGTGGATTTCTTATTCCCAAATTATAAAAGAACCTCTGTGAATGTCAAATTCAGTAATTATCACACTGAACAGAATTTGGCTCTATTTAACCAACTGGCAGACTCTGTAGATAACAACATGATTTGATATTTATAAAAAGCCTACCCCACACCCCCACTCTTAGAAACAGAAATTCATTAAGTTTAAAGGTTCTCACAATTTTGTGAAGAAATTCACTTTTCTGAAACTTTCTAAAAATCTCTAAATTAGACATTAAAAAATAGAGGCCATTTTTGAAATATAATCCTTCAACTTTCCCTGAATTACAGTGGCTGGTTATAGCCCAAGACACTAACTGGCTTGCATTTGATGAAAAATAATGGATGATGATGATGATGATGATGATGATGATGATGATGATAAAATGCAAAGTCTCTTTGGTGTTAAGAGTAACAAACAGTTGAATTCAGGGGAGGGAGATGAAATCAGGATGTGGCAAAGCTAAGGGGTTATATTCTGGCATTAGGCACACATGTGGGTGGATTTTGAGTAGAAACACAGAAGCATGGTTTTTGCCATTCCTTGCACCTTTCCCTAATAGTACTGTTGTCAAATGTGCAAAGAAACAGCAATAGCTACCTTTATATATCTGGTACTTATGAAGACATTTCAGCCTGACCAGCAGCTCCAGAGTGGGACAACTATTATTTTCCCTCATTGAAAGATGAAGATCCTTGGGACCAGAGAGTTTAGGCAACATTCTATAGAATAACCTGGCTGGAGCACAAATAAACAGCACGGCCTTAGGATCTAAGACCATACAGTCGGGGACCTGGCTTCCTAAACTGTGCTGCCTCTTCACACAGGAGGGCCAGGAGAGTTAGAGCCCTCCTCGTGGGAAGACTGATGAATGCTTCATTTGAACACCACCAAGTCTACAATCCTCTGTATAGCTTTTGAGTCAAGACAGAGGCTTATTATATGGAAAACGACTCATGTAAGGCAGCCCCTGTGCTATGGCAGATCCAGGCAGAACATGAAGATCCTCTCATCCCGAATTCTGGGATCTAGCCAATGAGTGCCGCTCTTCTCAACAACACAAAAAGCAAATAGCATCCGTTCTTGTCAGAGGAAACTCACTCAACCCTTGTTCTGCCTTTCTCCCTCCGGGCCAACATTCCTGGCAAAGACAATGAAGGCAGGATAATAACCATCACAGACGTTATGAAATGGCTTCTTATCTGAATCCATAGCCTCGCCCCCTTTATTGCCTCCGCAAATCACTCCAGACTGACAGGATTATCTTCGCTATGGCTAATGGGCATGTTTCTCTTTCCCATTTGAGTCTGAGTCCCCTTTGCTTTCTGAGATTAGATGAGGAGATTCAGCCTGTAGTGCCAGGTGCGGTGTTACTCAAACTCAGCATGGAGACTGGAGACCCGACGGAAACGTAGCTGCTCAGCTGTTGTACCTCAGAAGCAAGTTCCATAAAAACACAGCCCAACTACAAAGCTTACTTATCTAAGCAACTATCGTTTTCTTTTGAGGTGAGAAGCACCACAGTAAAAGAAGATACTAAAAGAAGCCACTCATTGTCTCTTACTCTTTTATACAGTGTGTGGCTGTTCCTCTGGGCCAGCCTGGGACAGTCTTGGTTTATAGCTGCTTTCCCAGTATAATCATAACTAGCACCCCACTTCATCCTCAACAGTATCGCCATTCTGCATGATAAATACATACCCAAGCAATAATACTTCTCATGAGATGATGCTTTTTAATACTGTAATTCTTGGATACAAATAAAAAGCACAAATAGTGAAGGTCCAGAAACACAGACTGGCATTCCGTCTTTTTTTTTTTTTTTTTTTAAATCACTATTCCTGTCACTCCATTATCAATTTAAGTAAGTAAAGGTAACATTTAGTTTTATATTGTTTTTGTTTAAAAGAACAACTCTCTGTAGGGAAGATATCTAAATGGGCAAGGTGATTTAAGAAACCCAGAGACTGTTGTAGCTAACGGAGATTACTGTGTAGATTGGGAACTTATATCCAATTTTAGAGAGGAGCAAAAGGCAAAATAGGACACCGGGAACCTTCTGAGCAAGGCAAGTGTCAAGCAGCACAGCCAAAGCAATGGCTGGAGGCCTTGATGTCCCAAACCTCGAGGATCAGGAGTGTCTCACAGTGGTACAGCATTTGCCCTAGGTGTGTGTGATATGTGTGTGATGTCCTAGGTCTCACAGTGGTACAGCATTTGCCCTAGGTGTGTATGATATGTGTGTGATGTCCTAGGTCTCACAGTGGTACAGCATTTGCCCTAGGTGTGTGTGATGTGTGTGTGTGATGCCCTAGGTCTCACAGTGGTACAGTGTTTGCCCTAGGTGTGTGTGATGTGTGTGTGATGCCCTAGGTTCAAATCCAGTGCTTCTAGAAAGCGGGGAAGTGGAAAGAGAAGGACACTATGACTTGAGGTTGCCTGGACAATTCTATTTGGACATCATAGACAGTACAGGGACTCAGGAGGCCCCACCCCTATCTGGAGACTCTTGGCAGTCAATGGTTGTTTTGGGAAAGGGGAGCCATTTCTTTATTGCCACAGTCACTGGTAAGATGCCCATATCTCAGTAAGTAAAACCCAGTCTCTGCTCATGCAGGCAACCCTAACTCAGTGGATCCCAGAACTAGACATGAGTTGGGCACAGTGGTGTATGACTATAATCCCAGTACTCTGTGAAGCAAGGCAGGTGGATCTTTCTAAGTTTCAGGCCAGCCTGGTCTATATATCAAGTTCCAGGACAGCACAGATCCTGTCTCAAGTAAATATAGACATGAATATAGCAAGGAGACATGCTGTAAAGAAAGGTTTTAGCAGGAGAGGAGGGGAGGGAGAGAGAGCGTAATGGATGGGTGAAAAACATAACCAAAACCTATCAGGCACGTGTATTAAATTATCAAAGAATAACAAGTAGTGTAGAAGGGGAAATAGAGCCTCTAATCCTAACTTCTAGGCAGGTTCCACCTTTTTCTCTTTGATCCCCTGGTCTCTTCCTGATTCTTTTGTTTTGCTTTGTTTTGAGACTGGTCTGGCTGGCCTGGAACTCCGTGGCCACATCCAGTTTTCAGTGGTTCAGGAGTTAGAACCTAAGACTTTGTGCCTGCTATGCAAGCCCTCGAAAAGCTACGCCTCCGGCCTCCCTTTGCTTTCTTTAAATTAAATTTCTATTATTGTTTTTTTTAGTTGTGTGTGTATGGCTATGTGTGGGTTTGTATGTGTGAATGTAGATGCCTTGGGAAGTTAAAGGTTGTGGGAACTCCTGGAGTGTCAGGTGGTTGTGAGCCGAACTCAGGTCCTCTAGAAGAACAGTCTGTACTCTTAACTTCCAAGCCACCTTTCTAGACTCTGGGGTTTTATTATGTTGGACGAGTATCACTTTGTAAGCCCTGATGGTTTTAAACTCACAACAATCTACCTGCCACTGTTTCTCAGAGGCTGTGATCTGGGAAGGAACTACCATACCCCACTCTCTACCCTGTTTCTAAAAGAACTAATTGTTTTCTTTTGAAAACTTATTGTAGTGAGACGTTTATTGTTTTTACCAAATCTGTCCAACTCCTCTCATGGCCCAAAGCACTTTTCCTTTCTCATGTCCTGCACTCTTTCTTGACCGAGTCTCCATAGTGGCAGTGTGTGCAGGGACATGGGCACTGGGACACGGGCAGCCTATCAAGGGCTGCACTTGAAGAAAACTGACTTTTCCTCCTCCCCTGTCAGCAGCCATCACTTGTCAACAGCTCCTCAGTAGGCTGGGATGAAGACTCCTTGGTTTTGGGGTATTTGTTTGTTTGTTTGTTTGTTTGTTTGTTAAAGCTAACTGTGGCATGCTTTGTGAAAGGCTCCTATCTGCAGGACTTCTAATAACATCATTTTGTGTACGCTGCTGAATATGTATATGTGCATATCTTGATATTGAAGGCAAGCTATTTTTAGTTTCCTTTTTGGTATGTTTGGAGAAACTCCTGACTGTTGCTATGCTGCTATGGGAACAGTATCCATGTACACTGACATGTTTACAATTGTTTAAAACACTATAAACTTCCCGGAGCAAAGGCGAACAGCTCACTCCCTTCAAGGCTGCCCGTGCTTTTCTTTTATTATTAGCTTATTACCCCCGGATCCATGTTGGAGTCTGCTTAAGCCCAATCCATTTCACATCTGTGTCTACACCAAAGCCCTCCCCCATATACATAATTATTTAATTAATTTTACATCTAGTACTGTAGAAAACAAATTTTAAAGTGTCCCCCCGAAATCAGAACTATTATGTGTTCTTGTTAGGAGTTGAAAATTGAAGACCTCAGAGGTTTCCAGGTAAGAAATAGAACTGGCACTCCTTGAGGATATATTGACTTTCTACAGTGTTTAGGAGTAGGGGTCTGAATGGGAGGTTATGCCTGACCATCATAATTCTTGGACATACCAGCTGAATTTAAAGACTATTCTAATCACCAGGAAGATGCAGACTAGAAACTTGCAGTCTTTTCTAATCAGGGGCAATTAGGTATCTGAGAATCTTTTCAATCTTCAGAAAAACAATTCTAACAGAAACTCAGAAATTAGCCGGGCAATAGTGATGCACACTTTTAATCCCAGCACTCAGGAGGCAGAGGTACATGGATCTCTGAGTTTGAGGCCAGAGACCAGCTCTGGTCTACAGAGAGAGTTCCAGGACAGAAACAAACAAACAAACTTAGGTGAACAAAGAATAAGAACAATGTCTGAAGACATCACAATAGTGGAATGGTCTTCCCAGGGTGTCTTAGAGGCATGTGAAACTGAAAATAGAATCCCTCACCACCAGTTACAGAGTGGTTAGGTGTAGTCACACGGAAGGCTGCGCGTGCGCTTTCTTACCATTCTCCTATAAGACATTCTTTCCTAATTTAAGATCTATTTACGTAAGAATTTAGTAAGAGAAGTTTAAATTGCCCTAAGGAAGTCTGTTTTTATTTCTCTTGTACCAAGATCTCATTTTTGTCATCTTGCTGAAACAGCCATTTAAGTCACACAGAAAAAGAAAAGCCCAGTTTTGGTGACATTCAGTTGTAATTCCAGCACCTAGGAGCCTGAGGTGGGAAGCCTGACAAGAGGCGGAGGCCAGCCTGGGTTCCGTAGTGAGTTTGAGGCCAGCCTGGGATATGTAGCAAGACCCTGTCTCTAACAATCAAAACAAAAGCAAACAAACCACTTCTCCCAACCTCCACCTCCCACCCCTACCCCAACTCTCATTCTTCACATACAACAAAACGTCAAAAAGAAGCATGGTTTATGCTCCAAAATGAGCATAATTTATGAGCCCCAGCGGCCGTCTTAGATCGGGGGTTGAAGAGGCATTTCTGGCTAGGACCCTTCCCCAAAGCATTTTTGCAGTTTCTCTGCACCAACTCATCTGTGGACCTATCATTCTAAATCCTCTATAATTGTAGATCTGCGGGTTTTTTGTTTGTTTGTTTGTTTTGTTTTGTTTTGTTTTTCTTCTTCCCTGTGGAAAGGATTCCTCTCTTCCCTTTGGAGCGTAACTGCAGTTAAAAATGTGACCACAAGGTCACATTTAGATTAGAACCCAGTAAGACCAGATGAGCTTGCTAAGCAGGACAGTGGGGGAAACTCACAGGTCCGACTGTGACTGCTTTCCACTGGAATGGGTGTGGGCGGGGTCACGGGAGTGCCTAACAGGAAGTGAATCTGGCTCAGGCCAGAGGCCAGGAGACCCAGGCATCAATTCCCCAGGGTAACCGGGAGGATGGGTATGTGAGGGGTTGGCTGCACTGGAGCATCCCACCCCCCACCTCACCCCCCACCCCCGCCCCGGAAGCTGCTTATTGGCTTTCTCATCCAGAATCTCTTCACAACAGCTTTCCATCTCCACTCTGCCTCTGAGGGAATTTCCCAAACTAACCTTCTCTAAGCTTTCTTGAGGGACTGTTTGTGAGGGCAGGTGGAGGAATTTCCCGCCTTCTGACCACAGTGTAGCCTGGAGAGATTTACTGCTGATCTCCATTTGGGGAGTTTTCTCTTTGGCTCACCAAGACTTTCCGACTTTCCGTTTCCCAGCGGTCTCTGCTGTCTGGGAACTAGAGAGTCCTCAAAGGAACAGGCAACTTTCAGCAGAGGGAAAGTGAATGTGTTTATAATACAGTGATGGCCGCCTCCTTCCTACCCCTAGTTCTGAGCCACTGTGACATTGAATTTGTAAACCAGGCCTAGGAACCTTGCTGAGAGATTTAGGTGGCTAACACTGAAAATGACAGAAGTATTTGGAATATACATTGTTATTTGTGAGCCACAGATTTGTCGCTCCTGATTTAGGATAGATAGAAATGCCTCTGTTAAAAGAAACCACTAGGAGCTGGAGAGATGGCTGAGAGAGGGTGCCCTTACAGAGGATTGGAGTTTGGGTCCCATAATTTGCATAGGGCATCCACTCACACCCAGTTGAAACTCTAGCTTCGGAGGCAAATGAAGCCCCTGGCCTTCACAACCTGTACATATGTGCACATAGCCACATACACGTAATTAAAAATAAAATAAAAAGTTCTGGGGATGGAACTCAGATCGTCACAAAGGCTTGGCAAGCACCGCGCCGCTGATGCACATGCCACGCCCATGCACGCGCTGCGCCTATGCAGTGCCGTGCCCATGATGCCTCTTTCACTTAATGACCCTGTTCTGCCACTCACCGAGTACCCCAGTACCCCGGTGTGACAAGCAGGGTGTCAGGGAGTTTGCATTCACTTCTCATTTGATCCTGGGAAAAGTCAGGAGAAGTAGGCCTTATTAGACCTAATTAGCCGTCGAGGGTCTAGCTGACAGCGAATGTTTCCCTGGCTGTTTTTAAACAGCGCCCCAGTGCGTGGAATGCCCAAAGTACGTGTTCATATTCATTCAGCTGTGAGTTTGTATCAAAGTTTGGGTCCTTTTTACAGGTCTTTGAAGGAGTACTACCAACAAAGTGTTGGGAAAGACCTTGATAAGGAGCAGAGCCTCAAAACCAAAAATATTTTTTTGAAGCAGTATGGGTGGTCTTTATTGATGGTCATTGTACTTGGAGGGTCCTCTTTACTGCATCCCGGGAAAGAGCTGCTGACCGGGAAGGTGCTGAAAATAAATGTATACTAGTTACATCAGTTAAACCACCTAACTAGTTAGTTCTTTCTCCTAGAGAGCTTTTCCATTTAACCCAACTTGCTACCCTAGCTTTGTTCCTTTTATCAAGGTCTTTAGAATTAATTCCCTGGGGGCAGGTCCCAGCCTTTCTCTGGCTCTGCACCGAGGAGGTTTTACTAAATGACCTACTTGCCTGACTCTTAATTGCCTTTAAACCAGCCAGATTAATGTCTGTGCCTGCATGAATGTGTGTGTGTGTGTGTGTGTGTGTGTGTGTGTACACTCTCACATGTACGTGTGTGCTCTCGTGGTGCTAGAGGCCATCCCGGGAGTGAAGAGCATGGTCTGGGGAAGTCCCAAAGGCTGCAGAAGCTGCAAAAAGGTGCCCTTTACCTACTGTGCACTTTGCTCTGATTGCTGAGAAGTTGCCCAGTGATACACCTGCATTACTTAGTCTAAGGGATAGGGTTCAAATATTACTCTAATTTCTAGTTGTGGAACTTGGAGTGAGTAAATCTTTCATTTCATTGCCATTCTAGGGATCAAGTCCAGGTCTCACCTTTGCTTGGCAAATGCTCTACACTGTATATTCAAGCCCAAGCCTTATTTTATTGTATCAAGACAGGGTAGGAGGCAGCCTAGGCTGGCCTTGAACTTGCTATGTAGTCAAAGATGACCTTAAATTCCTGAATCTCCTACCTCCTAAAAAAAAAATACTAGAATCACAAGTTTTTGCTATCATGTCTGGCTCTGCCCCTTATTTTTTAAAACACCAGGAAACATACACCAACCTTTAAGCTGTGGATATACCTGTTAAGTTATCATTTCAAGTACTCAGGTGGCAAAAATAGGGCAAGCACTATCTGCTTGATGCCCTGTACCCAGGAAGGACAAGCAGGGCCTAGAGGTAGTGGGCAATGCCTTCCATGGTCGAAGGGGCACGACATCCTATTCTTCACTATTGACAGGACATCTTCTCAGCAGCTTATGCAACTTTAGGGGTCTAAGTAGCCAGTGCCAGGATTAGGCCTTCAGTCTATTCTCCAGAAAACAAAACAAGTCCTTTAGAGTCAAGTCTAGCCCTCCACAATTCTCCCTAAGCAAACAGCTACACATTCATCCTGTGTTCCCTCACAGACAATGGTACATTATTGTCAAAGTCCCCTTCCCTGCAAATGTCATTGCCCTTCCCACCATGCTGCAGATAAGCAGGGGACAGCAGTTGAAGGGACTATCAAATCAGGGGCTGGATGTTTCCCATTCACAGAATGACAAGACCCTGTCCTGTACCATGTGGTATCCAGACTGAATGATGAAATGTTCCAGAATCTCAAGAAAGGCCCAGCTCTGTCTGGAGGCCATATTGGCACATCCAGCAGAGATGCCAAGGTTCTCATTTTAACCCCCATCTTCCAGCTCAACACATTAATCTCAAACATTGTTGGTTGGTTGTTGAGTAGGGCCTTATGTATTTCTTCTAACTCCCCATGTAGCCTGGACTGGCTTTGAACACCTCATCCTCCCCCCTCTACCTCCCACATGCTGGGGTTATAGACACATGCCTCCACAGTTGGCTTAATTTCAAAATTGAATACTAAAATCACACCAGACCTCACAGATGTTTTTCTCTTTAAGTTAAAGGTATCACAGCTGTCGATTAATGGTCTATGTAAAATGGAAGGATGGTGTTCCTCATACAAGGTGGGCCTCATGGGAAACTGGCAACAGACAGATTACCAGCAGACTAGAAGAACCATGCTGCTGTGTGCCAAGGACTCTGGGTACCTCCAAGGGTGCTGGTTTGATACAAGAGAAATCTATACTGTAAAACTAGCTCTTCATGCATGAAGCATGCATGAAGAAAATGGTTGTAGAAAATCCTCAGGCTTCTGTTGGCCCAAAATGCATTGCTTCCCTTCATGACCGTTTCTGTGAGCTATAATGTAAGAGAGTCAGTAGAAGGTTAGCATATCGTTTGAACTTAGTGCAACTCTTCATAGTTTCATGCTTTTGTGTTGCTTAAAAGAAAAAAAAAGAAAAGAAAACCAAGCAAGCCAACTCCTTCTAAGCAGCCATGGTAAAGATTCTTCTTTTCATTTTTATCTATTTGATTTTTGAAAATGCTCTACGTTCCTTGTGTCCATCTAGTTGTGATTGCCTGGGGCCAGCTACTGCTAGAACTTTCCTGACTTATAGATCAGCAGCAGATCTGCACATGTTGGCATCCATGACTGCCTCTGCTGTACATATGCCCAGGTGTCACTACAGTCCTGCATACTGTTGATGTTTTATCTTTCCAGACTCTTCTTTGTGAAAGTTACCACTTCCTAAACACAGTTCTGTGCCCACATGGACTTGGGAGAGTGAGGTCACATCTTCATTATCTGTCCCAGGCCATCATAGTCCTTGTTGGTCCCCGTGATCAATGCTGTGATGTAGTGTGATTAGATGGTTGTGAGCCAAACACTCAATTATTCTCACAGTATTCTTAGCTTCTGATTTAGCCACAATTCTAAAAATAAGCAGTTGTTAGTAGGTTTCAAATGCATCAGCCATAGATTCCCTGTAGTGTATTAAATATGATTTCAAATTTTACTCTTACAAGATGACATTGCTTATGTACTAGGAGAGGAAGGACTCACACCAGTAAAAAGCTGAAACCATAGCATCACTTACAGATCCATCCTCTGATTGCAGATGCCATCTTTGATGTTACCTTTTTTTCAAAGATATTTTCAGATTAAATATTTGCTGTGACTTGTGATATCATGACTTGTCTTGGATGACCTTTAAATGTGGATGAAGAACACTATAGCAAGACCTTGCTGCTGTCCCCACTCCTGTAAAATAGATAAATAAAGCTTTAAACATGAAAAGAGGCAAATTCACTCTTAGGCTCGAAGTTACTAGAGCAAGATGCCAGAGTCTCAGAAGCAATGAGTCACAGACTTAGACCCAACATCTAAGAATCAGTTGTTCTCCCCCACTCCCCTCCCGCTGCCCACACCACTCATGTGCTCTACACTCATGTCAATGGAGACATCAGCTGTAGGAGGCTGTGGGGCTGGGGAGTGGCAATGGGTCCTGGCTTCTGCTTCACTCTGAAATTCCTTCTTAGAAAAATGAGCATTTGAGAGAGACAGAAGTAGCAAGGGCAAGGTATGTCTCCATTTTAAGAGGTCTCATTTTATATGAGTTTTCTTTAATAACAGTTGATTTTGATTTTATAATTTCTGAGATGACCTTATGCAGAAGAGTGTTTGTTCATAGTTGTGATAATTCAATAGTACATTATGAGATTAGATAGAAAATGAGATTAGCTACAGTGCCCCCTCCCCCAGATTGTTGTTGTTGTTGTATTTTTTTTTTTTAAGTAACATAGTCCTAAAGGTAAATCTACATTCACTGTCTCCAGTTTCTCTCTTTCCCAGACAGGTGTTCCACACGTACTGTGGAGATCGGGCCTTTCCACAGTCATCGAAGGCCTACACTTTCAGAAGTCCTTGGAAAGCTCTCAGGCCACATCGTAGGGATATATGCTGCTAGAGAATTGCCCAACTGATGTCCTTCCTTCCTTCCTTGGAAATGGCTTCTTCACATGGCTTTCAGGACACACCACCCTCTCCCACCCTCTCCCACCCTCTCCACCCTCTCCCACCCTCTCCACCCTCTCCCACCCTCTCCACCCTCTCCCACCCTCTCCACCCTCTCCCACCCTCTCCACCCTCTCCCACCCTCTCCCCTGTCCTTGGCTTTTCTCTTCAGACCTCTTCGATAGTCTATGTCCTCTTCTGTCTGGCCTTGACCATCCTACAGAAGCCATTAAAGGCGTGTCTCCATCCTTGACTCTCCCCTGAACCTCAGACCTTAACCATCAAAGACTGAAACTTGAGTGCAAACCTGGATTCCATCTTTTCTCTTGAGGCCTGTTCCACTCCCAGCCTGTACCAGCTCAGCTGGTAGTTACTTCTCCCAAAACTATGGAGTCCCCCATATGCCTCTTTCTTTTCCCTCATCTTATCCCAAATCTTTTTATAACTTACATTCAACTAGTTTTCAGCATTTCTGCTTTCTCCTGAGACACAGTACCTCTCTTTTGGACTATTGCACTGGGCTCCAACAAGTCTGCCTATTCCTATTTTTTACCAATTTGTAGTCCTGACTCAAGAATTCAGGCAACATGATGTTTCAAAATTGTAGTTCAAGCATAAGCTCAAAATCTCACAGCTGTGCCTCATTTCATTCAGGGTAAAGATGAGTGCTGTGAAGGCCAACACATCCCACAGGACCAGCTCTGTCATCTCTTTGGTTTCAACTCCTGCTCATCTCCCATTCACACATTCCACTCCAGCCCCAGCAGTGTCTCTCCCGTTCCTCTGGTTTCCTTAGACTTATTGGAGCCCTCAGTCTGGAGTGCTCTCTTTGTTTACAAGAACGCCGCTCCATCCCTTCACTTCGTTCTCAGGAGTCTGCACTGCCAGCTCTTTAAGACTGAACTGCTTTCCCTCATTATGCTCCACATGTCTGATGTCTCAGCCTGGCCTGATATTTCATTTTCCACACTTCATTTCATGCATGCATTTAAAGGACTTACTTACTGTGTTTATAGTTTATTTTCTATTTTCCGTCTATATATAAATCTTCTGTTAGGACAGGGATCTTTATCTCTTTCTCTGATGTATTCTAAACACCAAAATCGGTGCTTGTCACATAGCGTGAAACCACTCAATATATTTAAATGGAGTTCAAAACCTCAAAGGTAGGAATGACGGGCACAGGAAAGTCTTGGCCAGTCGTATCTGTGTTGATTCAGTGACTTTAACAGGGATTTAAATCTCTTACTTCCTGATCACAGAAGTGAGCATATGAGTTTGGATACTCACAGATTAATAACTAATTCTTCTTCCCCCATACCCCTCTCCTTTTGATAATCTCTTTTGAAATACTGGAATTGTCTGAGTATTTCTATTCTGGAGGCATCTGAAGGGCATTAGCTAGAGAAGAGGTTTGGTAAAGTTTCATGATCATACACCTCAGTATTCACTCTATAGCAGTTTTCAGGAGAATGCTCACTGGTCCCTTGTGAGAGGCATACAATGGCATTAAGAGAGCTGTTGATTCACCTGACCTATTTCCCTTGAAAACTGTCGGGATTCTGATAAGTTCGTTTCTAGGTGAAAGAGTTGGCCACCATTAGCCCAGATGAGCCTATGGTTACAGACGTTACATGTTTATATCAATGCTTCCCTTCAGGAATGTTTCATAAAATATGTTTCTTAATACTGCGAGGTAGGCTACATGTGCCAATGACTAACATTTCTGAAACTGCTTAAGAATGTTTTGTGGTAATGTCAGCCATTACCTACTCATGAGTGTGTAAAATGACTATGTGGTTGGCACAGAGATTAAAGGGTCGTTCACCTTGAGGTTCTTTGTCCTTTGCCCAGCATTCTCACACATGCCCTTTTACCTCCTCCCAGGAGGCCTTCTGTGAATTCACTATAACAACTGGGTTATACAAATAGGAATATAATCTGTCTGTGATATGATTAAAATAATTGATAGTAATTTTTTAAAAAACTTTTTTTTTCCCTTTGAGACAGTATCTTTCAAGGTAGACTGGTGTAGGACTTCTGTGTATCCCAGGCTGGCCTTAAAATCAGGATCCTTCTGCCTCTACCTCCTAGGTGCTGGATATACAGGTATGAGCTACCTCATTCCTTTGCTTATTATTTATAATAACGTTTTCCCCCTTAAAGTAACTGTAGTTGAATAAATAATTTGTCACTTAAAATATAAGACTAGTATTTTAAGCAATCACCATATTTTAAAAATTAAAAGCATTGTTGTAGTAATATAATGGCATTATAGGACATTGAAATACTTAAAAGAGTTACCTATAATTTCACCCAATAGTGTTCTGGTCATTTATATGTATTTCCTTCAATCATCTCCTATATACTTGCAGATTGTTGTATAACCAGTGATACCAGTGTCACTGAATGGTAAATTCTTTGAGGATAGAGGCCTTTTCTAGTCATAGTTAAGCACAGAGCTCAGTACAAACAGGAGCCTAAAATTTTATTTCCAAAATAATGAATTAACGAGTGGTTTTCAGAGGATTGAAAGCTGACCGTGTACAAGCAATGGTGAATTGTTTTGTAAGTTCATGGGGAGAGGACAAAGTCCCAACGCTGAGCAAACATCAGTCACTCTGTCACTTCCTCCCAAGTCCAGACCTCACAGGGCAGCTTGAGAGGGAAACGGAATCGTGACAAGCTGCTGCTTCACCATGAGAAACAATGAAACTAATTTCTTCACTTCTCTCTTTGTCTGCAAAGCACCTGCGCCTAAAATATCCCAGTCTTTGAGATATTGACTGAACGCTAATAAATGGGAGGCTGAGCTGGAAATAAAATTGCAAAACATGTTTTGCGTTTGATGGAAAAGCTGGAGAAAAGCAGGTTGGTTGCTCATTTAGATTACAAATGTCATCCAAAATAGAAACCAAAAGGTTAGGTAATTTCTAAATTAGACACTCGTTCTTAGAATAATTACCATGTTACTGCATCTGTATACTTTGGTCGAATTTGAATAACACTTTATTGCTCAGAATAATGTTCTATTCTTGTTGCCAGATAATACTTGACGTAATTGCTCTCATGCTCCCTGACTGCAGGAAGGGTGTTGGCTCACATGGCTGGCACAACCTCAGCAGTGTAGCTTAGTTTTACTGGAACTTTTCAGTCAAAAAAAAAAAAAAAAAAAAAAAAAAAAAAAAAAAAACCACCAAAAAACCTTCCCTACTCCATTTCTTCACAAGCATGAGACCTGATCCACATTTTGTTTTCTAAATCTGAATGAGCTAAATCACCACTAGTGACATCCCTCAGTAGCAGGAGGTTGTATCAATCATTTCGTCCATAAGAAACATACAATGCAGAGAGAAGGCCCATCTGTGATCAGATGAAAGGCATTGAATGAAATTGTTACAAGCTCTCATTGTAGCAAACAGTTTCAGTAACAAGTAGCCCTGGGTCATTGTGATAGCTGAGCCAGTAGAAGGTGGTTTCTAGTTTAAACGATAGTTTTCCAGCATTTGATGCTAAGTCAGAGTCAGAATTTAAGAAATGATAATCCATCGCCTTTTACACTGTGACACCTTCAGAATTAGGCAGAATTTTTTCCTAAAACAACATGAACTTGTCATTGGAGGCTCATTCTTCTTTAGGAAAACAACATTGCTTTTATAATGAATATCTCACATGACATAAAACAATAATGAATTTACATTCCAGTTACAGGGTGTGGTGGTGTGAATGGGAACATCAAAGGCTCATCTATTTGAACACTTTGTCCCCAGTTGGTGACAATGTTTGGGGAGGTTTAGGAGGTGTAGCCTTGTTAGGGGAAGCAGGTCACTGAGTGGGCTTTGAGAACCTCCACCTCCACCCTATCGTTGTTCATTCTCTCTGCTCTCTGCTTGTGGTTTAGGATGTGAGTTCTCATCTTCCTGCCTCTGCTGTGCCATCAAAGACTCTGATCCTTCTGGAGTCATAAGCCAAGAATCTCTCTTCCTTGTTGCCTTGGTCATAGTGTTTTATCACAGCAACAGAAAGCATCTAGTACTCATGGGAATAAGAACGGGCTGTTCTGCTAACCTCTTGTTTACATTTCTTAATAACGAAGGCCTTTTTTTCTTTCTGAGTTAGAATTGCTTATCTCAAAGTTGCTAATAGATTTTAAAGACTCTCACCAGATAGAAAAACGGAGTTGGTGAGACAAAAGATAACAACGCTCACTTTTTAATCAATGAAAAAAATACCCAAGAAAATTAAAGATGGAAAAATTTATTTTGGATTTATTCAGAGATTTCCTCTTGAGAGCTCTTGCCTTTGCTTCCCATGGCAAGGCAGAAGAACACTGTGGCAGGGAGTGAGTGGCGGGAGCAAGGCTGCTCACTTAGTGACAGCCAGACAAAAGAATTCTGGGATAAGATACAGCCTGAGGCCGTGCTCCTGAGGACTCACTACCTCCAACTACATCCCATCTGCTAAATATCTATTAATGGGCTAATCCACTGATGTCAGAGCTCTCAGAATACAATCACTTCCTCAAGACCCTGCCTTCAAATGTTGCTGCACTGGGGACTAAGGCTTGAATTAGAGACTATGAACCTCTGGGAGACATCCCACCCCCAACTATAACAATAGATCAGCTATCTAGATGGCTTCTTTCTACCATATATAACCAGACCAGAATATGTCATTGTACTTTAGAAACAATTTTTATTTGCTAATGCAAATAAACTAAATAAAAATGAAATGCTTTGGGGCTGGAGAGATGGCTCAACATAAGAGCACTTGCTGTTCTTCCAGGACCAAGGATCAATTCCCAGCACCTACATGGAGGCTCACAACCCTCCATAACTCTAATTCCAGGAGATTCAGCCCCCTCTTCTGGCCTTCTGAGAGTATCAGCCATGCAAGTGGTACACAGACATAGATTGAACAAAACACTGTCACACAAAAAATTAAGAAAAAGGTGGCAACAACAACAACAAAAAACCACATTGTAAAATTTTTAAAGAAATTCAAAAGTCTTGCATAGCTTGAAAATGAAAGCCCAGTACACAGAGACACCATTATTACGTGTTTTCTTACTCTGTAGTATTAAAACCCAGGATTCATTCTGTAAGTTGGGTAAGTTGATGTCCGTGAAAGAGAAAGAGACTGTCCTCACGAAGGGATAAGAGGAAAAATGACAGGTGGAGTTTCCCTTACCCAAAGTTCTTGGGACCAAAAACTGTTCAGAATTTCAGATTATCTTCCTTTAGATTTTTGAATATTTGCTTTTCTTCCCCACTTTTCTTGCCATCACTATATAGCTGAGGATGACCTTGAACTTCTGGTCCTTCATCTCCATTTCCTGGATTACAGGTGCTAGGAACTGAACCCAGGGCTTTGTGAATGCTAGGGAAGAAATTGGCACAATCTGATTGAAAATTTATATTCCATATCCAGGGGGACACCGTCTTTTGCCAGAAGGGAGCATGTCAACATCAACGTGCTCCAGTAAAACAGGTGGCCAACCTACAAGCTGTTGTTTGCCAGCCCCTGTGTAAGCCAGCTTGAATCAATTTTCTGCTACTTGTTGCCAAAACTACCATACATGATATATAGGTTCTCATTCATTAGTGGGGGCATGCTGCATCTTGGCCCTTGAGTCTCTAAAGAAGTCCAGTGTCTGGAGATAATAACCAAAGTATGTAAGAAAAGGTCCAGCACAGACAACCACACACATGTGGATAACTATGTGGTGTGAGTTGGCTCGAATTGCTGTGCTGTGATCTCTTCAATGGGTCCTCTTCTCTACTTAAACAAACAAGGTCCCTCACCAATCTTTCTGGATTTTTCTTTTGGAATTCTCCTTTGATTATTTTTACCTATTTCTTT
Source organism: Arvicanthis niloticus (assembly GCF_011762505.2). Lineage (NCBI taxonomy): Eukaryota > Metazoa > Chordata > Mammalia > Rodentia > Muridae > Arvicanthis > Arvicanthis niloticus. The sequence continues at coordinate 21,687,532 of NC_047664.1, forward strand.
GGGTAAGATACTGATCAGTTTTTAAAAATATAATCTTTTTTAGCCCTCCCCTTTAAATCAGTTTAGTATTTCTGTGCCAGAACTGTGACACTCCTTTTAAGAATCGGATACATTAAAAATGCCCCTAATAACAAGCTCTCTTTGAATTCCTGCAGGCCTGATGATCAATATCACAATCTTTCACTTGACACATGAGGTGTGACTGTGATGTCTCACAAAGATGTTAGCACAGATGCCAAATCTCCGACAGCCAATGTGTTTCACTAATATGCTCACAACCAGGAGTTAGATTCCAGGAACATTGCTGTCTCTTCAAGTATCTTTGAAATTCCTCCAATATCCTCCCTCTACTTTAACAGCTAAATATTGATGGGGCTATATCACACTGTCACCAGTCTTGGCTTGGAATAAAGTCCTACCATTTGCCAAAAAAAAAGTAGATTCCCTTAATATTTGTAATTACTGAGTATTCTCCTTTCCCTGTTCATTCCTTCCTTTCTCCCACGACCAGGAGACACATAGCTGGAGAAGCCACTCTTGCAGTTGCTGAGAGATTAAAGTCTCCGTCATCAATGTGTTCATAATTGAACAGGGAAGAAAATAAATAAGTAAGTTATGGTACAGTTTCAATTTGCCCAGGCTTTACCAACCTGTGCATGCAAATATAACCACCATAGAAATACCTGAGTCTACAGACTTTGCTCTGCTTACATGCAGGCCTTTACACTTTTCACGCGGAGTCCCTGAAGGACAATTTGTGCTTTCCACCTCAGCCCTCTCCTATCAAAATCTGTTGTTTTCAAGCTGCCAGGATGGGCAACAGAGGGGCCAGAATCTTCTTACATTTTTGTTTGTTTATTTTCCGAACGTTCATCTGATGGTGGAGGAAGACGTTATTATCATACTACTTCTTATTATTTATTATACTACTTTAGGCTCCTCATACTGTTTTCTCAATATCCTAGAAGACATTATGATAAGGGAGGAAACTCTGTGGTAGGCAACTTGACTTGCCATGTCTCCAGAACAGCCCACAGTGGAGAATCTGCATTGTTTTCTAAATTGACCTGGTCCAAAAAGAAAGGGTTTAGTCTGTCTCCCTGAGCATGCAGAGCTCAAAGACAGCAAGACCAGCAGGGCCATGTGTCCTGTGTCCTTTTCAAGCTCAATGCCTCACTTCATTTCTGCGATAAAATATCCTGATGGTCTGGTTGGTATTCTGTAAACTTGAAACGAGCTAATGTTAGCTGGGAAGAGGAACCTCAGCTGAGAACAACGCCTCCACCAGATTGGCCTGTAGGCAAGTCTGTAGTATATTTTTGTGATGAACGGTTGATGTGGGTGGGCCAAGTCCACGGGAGAGGGAGGTGTAGGGGGGCAGTGCTGTTCCTGGGCAGGTAGTCCTGAGTGGTATAAAAAAGTATCGACTATACAACCCATGAGAAGCAAGACAGCATTCTTCCATCGCTTCTGCCTTAGTTCCTGCCTCTGGTTCCTGCACTGGGTTCCTGTATGACTTCCCTCAGTGACAGACTATGACCTGAGAGTTATAGGATTAAATAAACCCTTCCCTTCCCAAGTTGCGTTTGGCCATGGTGTTTTATTGAGGACAAAGACTTACTTGATCTTATGGTTCCAAGTTTTAGTCTATCACTGTGGGGAAAGGACAGCAGCAGGAGCTTGAGACAGCTGGTCACAGCACATCCACCCTCATGGGCAGAGAAAACGAACATGTACACATCTACCAACTTGCTTGCTTATGCTCTGCCTGATTTTTTTCCACTCTTTTAGAGTTTAGGACCTCCTGCATGGTGTTGCCCATAGATGGCTGGGATCTTCCCACAATCCCCCACAATCATGTCCACAGGGCAGTTTCGTGTAGATAATCAATCCATCATTGGAAACTCCTCCCGGGGAGTTTCTGGTAGTCAGGTTGACAGCTAACCATCATGACCCAGGCAGATTTGTCCATTTGTCTCCCTTTTGCCTTTCTTTCACTCTCTGCCTGCCTTCCAGTAATTTCTAACAGAACATACTCTTTGTCACACTTCTGCATCACAACAGCAAAAGGTTTACAAGAGCAGAAAAGAGTTAGACCACCGGTCTGCATGTCACTGGAATCCCGCTATTGTCCGAGTACAAGCAGGGACAATGTTCCTTCCTTCATTCAAGGCCACACTTTGTTTTCTGGGTCCAAATGTAGGGATATCTGGGCCTCCTTATTCCCAAATTCTTGGTAGTTGCCATCTTTCCAAATCTTCTCCCAGTTCCCTTTTCTAAGAGCTTAGGGACCAGCAAAGTGGCTCGGTGGATAAAGGAGCTGGTGACCAAGTCTGAAGACCTGAATTTGATCCCCAGAACCCACACGGTGGGATGGAGAGAACCAACTCCTTCAAGTTATCCTCTGACATATGCATATCCACACACACTAAATAAATGCAATATTTAAAACACATTCTCTAAGTACTTAAGTGCAGCCCTCATGAGCCATTTCTGGGGAGCAGACATCCTTGAAGTCCAAGTATAACCCAGATTCAAACTTCATTTCCTGATTGCTTAAACCTGTATAGTGATAAGAGGTGCACTAGATACACAGGCAGGGCAGAGCAAGGGATCAAAGAGTTGGAAAGAAGTAGGAAATGAGGGAAGGGGAGGGGGAGGGGGGGAGAGCGTGTGAGAGAATTCACAAAGGAAAAAAAGAAAAGAAAACCAAGATGGATTTAAAAACCTCCGGCCTGGTATGTATGTTTGTCTTTTACCTGCCCTCTGGGCTTTGACCATGTTGCTCCCTCTCAGCTTCTTTAGTTCTAAGTATACAACACGCCCAATATTGGTTGACAGAATTACCCCCTTGGTGGAGCCTTACCCTCCTGTGAGCTAATACTTGCTTTGCTGTACTGGTTGCTCTTTAGTCAGACTAGCAAATGAGATGATCGGTAATGAGATCTCACGTCAGTGACTAGGGACGGCACCACGTGTGGTGAGGTGAGCATTGTGTGAGGTGAGAGCTGCCGGCATGGATCAGATACACCTCCAAAGAAGCGTCTAGTCTGGCACTAGAGGTAACTGGTCAGTGTCAAAAATACCGAGTAGGTAAGGTACAAAGTTTGTGGTGTGCTGGAAGGTCAGATGACTTACTAGGCCACCACAGTGACGTCTACAGCACAAGCTTAGAAATGGTTCCACAGAGGAACAGCATGGGCTTAGAGAAGGGTTCAAAGCAGAGCTCTGTGAAGACTGAGAGGACTTGAGAGGGACGCATATGGCAATTGAACAAATCCAGTCTAAGGAACACGGCTAGTAGATGCTTCTAGAATTTTCTTGCATCTTTTATCACATGCCCGTCTCTTAAAACGTTGCATATGTAGTCTCTGAAAATATAACTTCATAACCAGCACTGCTCATAAGGACTGTGACAGTGGAATTGTGGCCTGGCATGTGTTTTAGCTAGTGTCTGTACTAAAGAGAGACTTTCATTGAACAATGCTTCTGGCAGTGTTTTAAAGAAAAGATTAAAGAAGCATGCTGCATGTGAACCATTCTGTCCAATTCTGCATGCAAAGCAGATGGCTGCTAAATGTTCCATTCCTGGTATTGTTTGTCTTATAAATGCTAAAGAGGAGTTGAAACGAAGGATTCCATTACATTAAAGGAAACTCTCTCCCCCCCATAACATATTCTCGACTAACCAGCAAGCTCCCTGCTCCCCGGAGAGATGCTCTTAAGAGCACACACATTCCAGAACAATTAGTTTTCCTCTGTTGCTACTAAGAGCCCTAAAAGCCATGGAAATCAATACACACAATAGTTTATCACTGACAGATTAACATTTTCTATTGATTTCTCCTGGAATAGGACTTTGTGTCCCCCACGGAGCTTTATTCTTTTAAGAGACAACTAGGCAGCAAAGCTTTGAGATACTTTGGCAGTGGTTTTTATGAAAAATAACAAGAAGCCCTGGAGAGTTTCAAGTCTCACTGACAGGCACAGGAGGGAATTGCGCTGGCCCACCTGTGCCCACAGTGCATCACTGTGCCCAGAAGCAGATGCTCTGTGTCTTGTCATACAACTGAGGACTACTGTCAGTTTGCAAGAGTCTGTTGGGCTCACTGTCCATCTCTCCTATCTGAAAACCATGATTAACTGGTCATGCAAACTTGCATGTTTGCCAGGCTGTCCTGGGAACTCCATTACAAGCAGGTTCTGGTTCTGAACTGTGGCTAACAGGTCCAGGCTGTTACCTGCTGTAGGACTTTGAGCTGGTTCTTTTCCCTGATAAGAGCAGGGAACTGCATGTGCAAAGGCCACTTGATGACAAGGAATCCTGATTGGATGTCTGGCCCTGTATCCTCATCCCTTCTGAGTGGATTTTGAAAGTTAAATCCTGACATCAATACCGTATTTTAAGTGTGTGTGGTGGTGGTGGGCACTGGTGCTTGAAGGACCAATCTAAAGGAGTCAGAACTCTTCAACAGTCCTTGATTATCTATGTGTAGCTCAGAGGCAATGTAGGGATGGGATAAGAGAAAGGAAATCGCAGGGGTATGTCTATTTATCCTATACCTTTAATTCCATACTATGATATTCAAAGCACAGAAAACATAAATTATGATACCAAAAAGAATACAGAAATAATCTATTTTATAAAGGCAGACATTGAAAGCATTCTACTGAGCCCCTTTATTTTTGTCAGAAATTTTTACTCCAAATGACCCCACATACAAGGGATGCGGCTGATCAGAATTTCCCAGCAGAACAACATTATCTGTCAGAGTTCTTTGTGTTTAAAGATACTTCTGGCAGTGATGTTCCTATTCCTGTGCAAGACTCTGGCAGAGAGCCCTACGATGTGACCTAATTTCTAAACAGCTTGTCCTTCTGGTGAGCTAGGATTCCTAAAACTTGCTGCATTTCACGACTTGAACTATAGAATTCTATAGATGGTGGGGAAAGAGTTGGAAAGGCAAAAGAGATTTCTACCTGGATTACTTTGTGTTTCTTTCTGGGGATAACAGCCTCTGCCTGTTATTAGAAAGGATGCTACAGAAACCAGAACATTAACCTTGCTTTCTAGGAGAAGGGCTCTTGAGAGCCTGGAAGTGGGAATCATTAGGTGATTTCCTGTTGACTCTAAGACACATCTTGTATATTTATAGTCAAGCTGCCCTGACAGGAGTGGGCAATGTTTATGTATGGACCTGTCTAATCACCCTGAGTGGTTCTTGAAAGTCAAATTATAACATTGCATTTTGCTTAAAAGGGAAGGGTGCTTCATAGAGAGGACACTTAGTAACCTCTTAAGGGATCATTGTGCATCAATCAGATGACAGATGCATTCGGCTTTCACGATGTAGGAGTGTGAAGAAGAATGTGGGGTCGCTGTGGAGCCATGAAGGACATAGAGCAAGTGGTCTTAGAGCAAGAAGGGGAAGTTCCAGAAAAAAATGATCTCAACCATCACGAGAAGAAAGGAAACAGAAATGAAAAGTGACAGTCTTCAATTCTTAGAAGCAGTTCTGATTCAGACACAACACATTGCATAGGTCGGCAGGGCCTTTGAGCCTTGCCGTGCTGGTAAGCTGTCCCCATGTTCTGTCTTGCAGCTTCCTGTGTATGAAATACACACGTTATCTAATGAATCCCCATGTTACAGGAATGAAAGCTAAAGCTAATAGACAGCAGAGCAGAGTTAAGCACTGGCACTCAGACACCGTGCACATTGCCTTTTTGTTGCTCAGACTTTCACAAATCCAAAAAGGATGAATATTCTACTTCTCTGCCTACCTTTTGGAGGGAAGAGATCCCCAAAGAGATCTGTGGCCTGTTTTGTTTTTTAAATCTTGTATATAGCACTTGATCCCAATAAAGAAAGAGGCTGTAAATGGTGTCATAATTTAGTGTAGAGTTTTAGACATGAGACATGCAGTGTCCTCCTCTTCTTCCCTCACTCAGCATCCCTGGCTACGCATGGACATCGTCCCCTGCCGGGCTCTAGCCTGTCCACTCTGTCCAGATCAAGCTGCTAAAAGCAGCAACCACACTGAGGGCGGCCATCAGCACTAGGACTTCCATTCCTGTCTCCCAAGCTGTAGTCCTGGGAATCTAGGGAAGTGCTAGACTACAGACTTCCCCTCATTTCTTCCCACAAACTTTCCCACACCCACATGACAGAGTTCCTCTGTGACTCGAGTTCTATATTAAAAACCCTCCTGCCTGGATGAGCCCATGACACTGCTCTCACCCTTGGCAGCAATATGGAAGGGTTTGTGAGTTTGCCTATCTGCAACCTACCTGTGTGTGCTCTTCCTTAGGGTCTTCTCTGTGCTTAGTCACTGCCTCCTCTTCTTCTTCCTCTTCTTCCTTCTCCTCCTCTTCCTCTTTTTCTATCACCACTTCCTCCTCATCTCCTCCTCTCTTCCTCCTCCTCTTCCTCTTCTTCCTCCTCCTCCTCCCCCTCCTTTTTTAATTTGAGGTAGTGTCTCATTATATAGCCTGGGTTGGCCTCAGACACACTGTGTAGCCCAGGCTGGCCTTGAACTCATAATTCTCCTGCCTCAGCCTCTGAGGCCAAAGTGGAGGTGCATTACACCACAAGCAACAGACTTGAATTTTTATATAATTTTGGATAAAGTAGAACATTTCTGAATATTTTAGAGGCAAAATGAATGGGTATCCATAAAACAATGCCAGTATGTATCAACAACTGGGATCCACTGTTTAAGGGTTCCTGTGGTCAATGTAATATTTTCTTCATGTGACCTCTATTTTGAGTTAGGACCAAGGCATGCTTGTACAGGTCCACATGTATAGATGTGTATGCATGTAGACATAAACAAATGTACACATGGATAATTGGAAATACTTTGTACTTAACTATGACTTTTGTTCTAATTAAGTTACAATTTACAAACATACAATTGTGTAATTGGGGAAATTCTAAACAGTGGCATCGTCATAGGACATTAAGGAATCCTCTGGGTTGGGTGAGTTGTCAGCTTCAGTGGATTAATCACCATAGCTTGAAGGAATTTTAGTTCTACTAGAAAGAGAATGGCCATTGATTAGTCATGCCTGAACAGCTAGGGAGCATGGTGAACTCTCAGACTGGGTTAGATTCTTTTCCAGTGGAACAATGTCTTCTGCGATATCCTTGACAGCTAAATTCTACCCACTGTGAAAATTCCTTTGAGTCATTGTGAGTTTATTGTGTTTCAAGAATGCTCAATGCATGCTAAACACCTCTTCTATGTGTTGAATCGCAAATTGATCTCCTAATAACCACTAATCACTGTTCTAATCCTATTGTTTGGAGCTATGTAGATCAAGTTTATGTCATACTCCACATCAAATCTCTTCAACATCAGAAGATAGTCATTATGTATCATCTCCTAGATATAAAAAATATGTCTTCCAAGTATTAGATATTATTGTTAGGGGTTTTGAACCATTCTGAATGTTACATAACTTTCCCTTTGCTTGTTCTCTTTATAGCCTATATATTCTACAATGTAGAATTCAGCTGTCAAGGAAAGCACAGAAGACATTGTTCCACTGAAAGAGAATCTAGCTCAATCTGAGAATTCACCGTGTTCCCTAGCTGTTCAGGCATGACTACTCAATGGCCACTAACCAGAAAGGGTCAGGAAATGTTCAAATAGGATCTGATCAACTAGAGTTAATTGAGATAGAGTTAATTGTTTGGGGCTTATACACATCAACTATCTTACTAAGAATCCAGTTTGCACCTGAAATATGTTTTTTAGCTATGATATGTTAATCTTTCAGTAAATTAAATTTTTAGCTCTTTTCTTTCCTAATTTATATTTGAATTAAAAAATATTTTCTGTGTGTGAGTGTTTTGCCTGCGTGTTTATATGTGAATGCCTGGTACTTGTGGGAAGCTAGAGGCAGGCATTTGATTGGCTGGAAGTGGGGTTATGTACAGTTGTAAGCTGCTATGTGGGTGCTGGCAATTGAGCCCAGGTCCTTCTGAAGAGCAATAAGTGCTCTTAACGGCTGAGCCATCATCGCTCCAGCCTGACTCCTCCTTACACCACCTCTGTACATTCTTATTGGTTCTACATCTTTTCTTTTTTTTTTTTAAACCTAGTTTCTTGCTTAACTATCCCATCTGGAATTCTTCTAGGAATCAATGGTGAACTTGGCAATAACTTCTAGAGCTCACATTACTGGAACATTCGTCTATGCCCCTTGTCTGACTTTGGCCCCACTTGCAGTAACATCTCAGCGGCTGCTCAGAGGTGTGTATCTGTTCTGGGACTGCTGTGGGTGGGGAAGCTAACTGTATCCATACCGCAGCCTTCACTGGTCTTTAGTTTTCCTTTTATAATGTAATTTCTTTCATTTCTAATTTGCAGGCACGATGCAGAGCCTCTCTCTTAGTGGAAGAACTAATGGAGTAGGCGCACTAAGAAAGTTTCCAGTAATTTCTGTTAAGTGAATTCGAAAGTGAACTCTTCCGACGACAGTAACAACAGAAAATAGTGGCTCTGCCTCCCCAAAGCCTGCCTTGTGCCTCAAACCAGTGAAATGCACTTACTCTGGATTCATGTTATTAGTGCTGGGAAATCTCTCCATCAGTCAAAATCAAGAAAACAAAATACAAGTATTAATATATGGTCCCTCTGGTTGCTTCTTTGACAGTTTTAAAAATGGATAGTCTGTAACATGGACTGACGGCAATGATTCAACAGTGTGTCAGGTGGATCGGAGTCTGCAGAAGTTGAAATACATGTCTAGCAACATGTGTGAGCTATAAAGACAGCACAAAGCCTAGTGAGTAGCCCGTCTGTTTTTCGTGATTTTGCACACAAGGGGCAGGGAGTGCCCTTCATAAATGGGGACCCTCGGCTTAGCAGCTGCAGACTTCACTCTCTAAGCCCACAGTGTGTGCTCTTCTATTAGTCACCAAAGATGAGCTTCTGCCTTTTTTCTAACTCCCTGTCAGAAGACTCTTAGGTCTTTGAACCCTTGGCAGGGGTGTCCAACCTTTTGGAACCGACAGACCATCTTGTTATTTGCAAAATTCAGGCATCAGAACACAAAACCAAAATTAAACAAAACGGAAGGAAATCACTTTTAAAAATTCAAAATGTTCACAATTTTGTGTTGGGCAGTATTTATAGCCTTCATAGCCCTGGTTAGGTGGCAGACTGCAGTCAGGACCTGCCCAGCCAAGTGGCTTTGGGGCAGTCATGGCTATTCATCAGAGAGTGGGGACCTGCCTGGCAGTGAGTTTCTGGCAAAGTGCTCCACAGTTCTTGCTTTGTGAACTCTGCTGACTCCAGACATCCTCCCTGTTGCCAGATGGGAGGGCCCTCACTGACCAAGCGCTTGGAAGCTTCTTGACTTAGTGCCTAGGGGCTGCAGTTGAAGAGACTTCAAACCTCACTTCCACCCACCAGCCAGCGCAAGGCAAATCCCACCCAGAAAACTCAGACATCTCTTCTCTCTGAGTTTGTTCAATTAAAAGAAAGAAATGTGCCTGAGTGCATAATTGGAGGTCTTCTCTCCTTTGGTGGCACCTCCAGCTTTGCAAGTCTCCCTTCTCTTGTGATCACAACTGTTGTCTTTATCCCTGCCCCCAACTCACCCCATTCTTTATTTAGTATAGCACAGTAATTAAAAGCTAGACATTTGAATTCAGAGTCTGCCTTGCCCACTTTAGAAGCTTCGTGAACGTGGCACAATTACCCTCTGCTTCTTCATCTGTTGTACCACCGGCCACTTGGATTTGGTCTGAAAAGGAAATGAGTCTCAACAAAAATGCCTAACTCTGCCCCACAGGCAGCAAAGCATTTAGTAAATGCTCGGTGATTGAACCCAGGGCCTAGGTACATGCTAGACAAGAATTCTACCACCAAGCTACAGCTTCATCTTCCTTCTTATTAGTTTATATTTTGAATGGACAAAACCTGGCCCCGAACGGGGGAATGTGACAGTGGAAATCATCTGGGGCACATACTACTGAAAGTGGAGTCCCATCAGAAGTCGAAGGACCAATAAATGGTACCCACCAAATCAAGGAGAAAGGCTGGACCCAGAGAGAAAGCAGAGGGGGTCCAGCTGTGGAGCTGGGATGCTGTCACAGTGAGGAACATGGGCCCTGGGCTGCAGTACCACCATCCACTTTTTAATTTGCTTTTAGGCTCGCCCAAGATCCTAGTCTGCACTTTACTGATTCTGGAAGCAGTAAGAACCCCAGGCTGGTTCTGAATTCGAGAATGCTGTTTACTTGAGCCCTAAGCTGTGTTGCTGACCACACTCCCTGCCCTTCTTGCTCCCACCCTCACTATCCTGTGATCTGACATCTTACGCTCATCATGATGTCACACACTTGCCTTGCCCAGCCCCTCTAGGTGGTCAGTTGGTTTTACCTTTACCTTGTCTGTCTCTCCTGACACTGACTGCCTCCATCTCTCCACAACACATGTTAACCCCTGGGTTCCCACTGGTCTCTAGATCTCTCTCTTTACAACTTCCTAAAGCATGCTCGTTGCAGAGGGAGGAGTAAACCCTGGGCTCACGAGTTCATTTCCTCTTCCTGAACAGCTGTGAAGGCATGTCCTAGTTTCCTTTGCTGTTAGCTTGGGACAATGATCCAAGGTTTTTTTTGTTTTTTGTTTTTTTAACTAAATTTATTTTTTTTCTTCTATCCACAGCAAACACCAGAGAAACTTTGAGCCAAAAATAAATGCTGACTTTCTACAAACAGTATATGGTTTTGTTGTTAGATGTGTAGCATTAGGCCAAGCTACTTAAAGCTGGTATGTGATTCCTTCACTGCTCATCAAGGTCAAGACTTGGGTTCTCTAAAGCCAAGCTTCAAGATATCTCTTCAAGATAGCCCCCTTTCAAAGGAACGTATGCTTCATCCTGCTAGCCTGAGTTACCCACAATTCTTTCATCTCCGCCTGAACCATGGCCAAGCTGATGACAACTTCGAGGTTCATCTGAGGTTGTGGGGCTCTAATTTCTTTCAGATTTCCTTTAGGATTATTTTTTTTTTAGCACAGTGGATCTGCCTGGTTCTCAGTTGCTAGATGAGTTCTGAGTAATTTTTTAACCCATGGGACACACTAAAACAGTAAATGTAGTGGGTCTTTTTGCATTGTGTTAGCTGACTTTCAGTTCTTTCCCAGGGACCTAAGAAATAGTCCCATGAGGAAGAAAATTCACAGTTACTATATGAGGGTTTCCTAACAGTGTGTGACTATAGGCAGGCCTCTTGGGACAACCTTCAACACAGTGACCCAAATTCTGCACAACTCTGACTCTGAGCTGCAGGAAGGAACTGACTGGACCCCTAGTTTCTCTTGCAGGAAAACTTACCAGTTGGTATGGTTTCTGCTGTGGTTGTTCATTTTTAAAAATTTGTTTTCTTTGATTTTTTTTCTGTATGCCTTCCCCCATCCTAACTAATGATTCATCTACTATTTTCCTTTCACTTTGGTGTCTCTATGATCGATTGCTTAAGTCTCTAGGAATCACTCCCTGCCTTCCTACCTTGTTGCAAATTGCTACTATCCTCAGAGTCTCCTCTCTGTGCTTATAAAACTGTGCTCAGGTCCTTGCTTGCAGAAGAAACTCAGCACTGCTTGGGACAAGCATTCTCAGAGGGGACGAGCAACAGGGGAGACCGCCTTAATGTGCAAGGTGAGTTTGAAAATGGGACGTCTGGCAGAGATGTCCAGAGCATTTGACTAGAAAGAAGGAAAAGTTGGGAGGTGAAAGGATCTGTAAGCATCACTGAAGAGAAAGCAGAGGAAACCCAGCCCCTTTGAGTAAATTGCTTTACAGGGTCCTTTGCCCCAGGCCATCCAAGATTTCACTTAAAATCTAAGAACAATGGCAGGACTGATTTGTTGATCCCACATTTGCAAATGTGAAATTTAATTTAGGAAAAAAAATAGGATATTGTACAATCAGAGCTGTTTCTGTAAGCTGAAAAATACCTTCGAGGGTGGAATTTCTTGCCTTTATTATTGAAAAAACTTTTTTGATGGTGTTAAAGGAAACCACAGGTTAGAAAACCCTTTTAAAGCATACCCTGGCTTTCCTTAACCTGGACTCTTCTGACTCACAGCAACCTGAAGGAGTTAGAAAGTGGTAGGATGCCAGGTTCATTGTAGAGGTAATTCTTATGTTTTCTAAATGGTTGGTTGTTGCTGCTACTCAAATATCATTATGCAGCCATAATCAGTTGATGGTAACTGGTCTGTATTTCTGACTGTCAGATTATCTATGGTGTGTGTTCTATACTGGTACTATCTGAAATCTGCAGTCTCCAGTGTCAGAGGCCCAGTGCTGCAAGAATCAGTCATTTGGAAATGTAACTCCCAGTGCAGTGCGGTCAATGTGAGAGGGAATGACCCCCACAGAAGCCCACAGATACAGATATTATCAACTCTCACATTCTCAAACAAATTCCAGTGCTGGCTTACTGTAGATTTGGGTTGGAAGAGAACCCTTCCTAATTGCAAATCATACCTTTAGGTACAGACATCATAAAGTAACATACTTGTCTCTTTTTAAAAGTCTTTCAGCAAATTTAAGAATATATTACATCTGCTCTCGGTCTTGGGACCCATTATAAAAATGCAGTCTACGTGCTTTATGCTAAACAATCAGGCAGTATGCAGCACATACAGTGAGGAGAAGGGGACTACTTGTTCTAGGTCAAGGCCATCTCTCCAGGGTGACATTTCTTTGTCAGTGGCTGGACAGTGTTTTCTCATACAGATGAACACATCCTTGAGACCAGCGGCCGAATGCTCTGCTTGTGTTTACCTTCCTGCCGCCTCTGACACTCTGCTTTCCTCAGAGGAATAGCTAGAACCAACATCTTGTTTGTCGTTTCATTCCCAAACACCAATTAACGACCAGCTAAAATCACATCTTTTCCACAGACTCTACGAAATGATTGTTTTGACTTTATAGATGAGAAAAATGAGTCTGGGAGCAGTTACACTGATGAAGGTCTAGTCAGAGAGTGCTGAGGTTTGATCTGAAGCCAGGGCTATTCCCCCCTCCCACTCCCCCGTACCCTACCCCTAGCTCATGCTCTCTCCATGAGAACTTGTGGTGTACACTGACAATCCTTCCTTCTCAGCATCTCACTTGAATTTGGAACTTTCTACGTCCTGAACCAGCCCACAGAGACTGAGAAATTCACTTCAAGTTTATTCAAGTGTAAAGTGAAGGAACTGAAAAATCTCTGGGTCCAGACTTCAAATTCCACTTATCTTGAGTTTTGCTTCTCAGTGTCTCATCTCATCAGTGGCGGCCCAGATCAGTGGTGGCACCTGGCTGTTTGTCTAGACTCTTGTCTTTGCTGTGACTGTGTTCATCAGGTACCATGATGTTACTTAACAAGAGTATGTGTCTCCGGCTCTCCAAACATGAAGGACGTGTGTGAAGGATGGCATGCTCTCTGGAGGGCATGTGTGGGCTTAGCTAATTAGATGCTGGATTTCACCTGAGAACGTTGTGTAACTTTCTCTGGGAAGAGACTGCATGTATTTACCCCAGACAGGGCACCGACAGAACAAGCAAATGATTACACTCAAGCCCAGCTTAATGAACCAGTAAGCTTATTGGGGTTACTTTCAGAACATGGGTGATGCAAAGCCCCGCCCCTGACTCCCCCAGAAGCTACAGCCCTGCTTGACTTGCTGGCAGCTTAGGGCTGGTAGATAGGAAGAATATTCTTCCTAGCAACTGCTTACTGCTTTTATAACATTAGGGAAGGGGCTTGTGAATTTTGTAAATATCAGAAGTTTTCTGATCCTTTTTAGATTTTTTTTCCTCTGAGCCCAGCAACACCATCTCTTCCTTCCAAGAGTGAATATTTCAATCTGGAAGGACAGCTAAAGGACACTGAGTTCTGAAGCACAGTAACTCAGCAGTTAACATTAAGTGCCTGCAGTGGATATAACCCAGGGTCTGGGGCAGGTATGGGGTATCTGAGCTGTGGTTGCATGTTCTATACATCTTCTTAATGTGCCTCACCACACACCTGTATTTCTCTCACTCACAAGGACTCCAGCATGCTCCCTGACCTACCTACCTACTATGCTCACAGTCAAGCATGGCCATGTGCCTCTCTGGCTCTAGGACATGCTGCTAGAATTTAACCCATTCTAAAAAGTGCCTCATGCTGTCCTACTAAGCTGCTAGCATTTCACTCCGTAGGCTGACGTGGACCATGATCACACATGGAATATATGGGTAGCTTGGACAAGCAGACGTTTAATATTTTTTTTTATTTCAAATCCAGTGCCCACTTAGATTTACATCTTCCAAGTGGTCACGATGACAGAACATTATCTCCCAACACTTGTTGGAGTCTGAGATCTAGCATTTCTCCAGTTCCCAAGTCTGATCTTCCTTGGTCTGATCCATGAGATAAATCCATGCTGGACAATGGTGGCGCACGCCTTTAATCCCAGCACTTGGGAGGCAGAGGCAGGCGGATTTCTGAGTTCAAGGCCAGCCTGGTCTACAGAGTGAGTTCTAGGACAGCCAGGGCTACACAGAGAAACCCTGTCTCAGGAAAAAAAAAAATCCATGCTGGGAATAAATCCAAGATCCAGTTTAACTGTTTGGAACCTAGAGGTAAAATTTTACTGTGTTCTATTGAGCCTGTTTTCTTATGTTCTGTTTTTCTCCCCCAACCCCTCTTCCACATCATCATCATCATCATCATCATCATCATCATCATTTTCTTGTCTTTGCTTTTTAACACTGGATGGTGTCATTTCTTGTGACTGATAGAGGAAGGCACTCTAGTGTGACCAAAAGCCTGAGACAGTTTGAGCTACATGTGTTAGTGTCCCTAATGTGTCAGCTGCTCCATGTCTCAGTGAATCAGCCGATTCTGTCAATTCTTGTCTTTCTTCTTCTCCAAGAATGAAGTAGACAGGCAGTGAATGGTGAGCAAATGAGGACTTTAATTCACTACACAAGAGGGTGATAGAAAATACAACGTCTGAACTTGCCATCAACACTGGGTCACCAACCCAGAATGTCATGGCTCTGGGATGGTAATGAGATGTCAAGCAAGAGTGGACCCCAAAGATCAGGTCTGTAGAGCACAGGCCCCTGATGATGGTAGAAGTAGCAGAGGCAGCGGCCATGGGGTCAGCAGGTGAACAATTTTTTTTTAGCAATTAGGTCTTCCTCTAGTGAATGAGAGTGACTCTCCTGTGTGTTAGGGGGTCAGGGGATGGAAAAATTGCTTCTATACTTCTGGTATCATTTCTGAAAATCAGAGCTCATGGAATACATTTCTGAGACAAGTTTTTATCCATTGTGTTTTTTAACAAAATAATTGTTATATTTTATTTTTACGAGTATGGGTGTTTAGCCTACATGTATGTATGTGCATCCAGTTGCTAACAGGGGTCATGAAGGCCAGGTGTCAAATCCCCATGGGATTGGAGTTACAAATGATTTTGAGCTGCCCCCTGGGTTCTGGGAATCGAACCTGGAACCAGGGTTCTGAACTGCTCAGCGACCTCTCTAGCCTCCACCATGTTTTGTATTTTTATTTATTTTTTTTTCCAGGATCTTTTGACCTCTCATAGTCCTACTATACAGCCCTAAACTTATGTCATAGCTATTGAGTTAATTTATCAGGAACCTGGAGAGATAGCTTATTGAGTAAGAATGCTTGATTTACAAGCATGAGAACCCCACTTTGAATCTTCAGCAGCCATGCAAAAAGCTGGCATGACTGCATGCCCTGATTCTCCAAGTTAGGAGATGAAGACAGATGGATCCCGAGGCTTCTCAGGCCAGGCAGCCTAGCATAAAAGGTGAGCTTCCAATTTAGTGAGCCTTGTGTCAGGGAGAGAGCAATAAAGACAGACACTTGGGATTCTCCTCTAGCCTATGCATGCACAGACAACAGGCTCACAAGCATGGACCGCACACACATGCAGGGACACTCACCTGACAGCACCTAGGTCAGAAAGTTAAAGGCCAGGAGGAAAGGTTTGGCAGGGTGGGCATTGATTAGCGTTTTCCAAGACAAGGGTTACTTTTAGAATGAGGAAGGTGAAAGATCTCATCCTGCAGGGACTGGCCTTAAACTCTGCAAGTAAACAACTCAATGCCTTCAGGAAATCCTTGAAACTGACCAGATTCACTCAGGCTCCTTCCCTGAGCATATGCCAGCAGTAAGGACCACTGAGAGATACTTTGAGACAAGCTAAGCTGCCTCCAAGAGGCTCAGACCAGCTGAGCGATCTGCCAGTGAGTCCTCCAGGTTTCCAGCTTTTGTGAGATGTCACTGGTACTAGGGTGGGCTTTGGTGATGCAGCTGTCATTGAGTCATGTCTGCACCTATAAGAAACCCCTCACCCATATTTCTGTAAATAACCCCAACAAAACTCAAATTGGACTTGGATGGTATCTGTGCTTTGCCTGTGGTCGGTTTTCTATCCATGTGAGTAGACATTTGTTCATGTCTCCCCAAAAATAGTGTCACACAATAGAGGTCAGGGCAGTCACATTGACATAACCTTTAAAAATGCTTACTAATGTGGAAAACTTGAGCTTTTTTCTTGGGAGTATAACAGAGAGGGGCCACCATTGATTTGCAGGACTCTCCGTCACTACTTCAAATCCCTCCAGAATTGGAAGGGTTAACTTATGCAATTTAAGTAATGAAGACTATTTGCTTCCATTGGGCAAGATGTGGCTACTTCCAGATGCTTCCTCCTAAAACTTCTTTCAATTTTGATTGAAGCAAAATAAAGAAATACTGAAGCAAGCCTGAAACTAAATAAAAAGGCAGTTCTGTGTCAATTTTGAAGTTACTGGCTTTGTGGCCTTTGGAGTAGAGGTCCTGATCTCAGGCCTGGGTAAAATATCGTGCAGCATGTTTCTTAGAAAAGTTTCAAGCTTTCATCATTAGTAGGAATAATAAAAGGTCGTTTCTAAGTACTTTTGGTTTCTTAATTCCTATGAGACGAAACGGGCCATTTGATGACTTGACTGGCAAAATAGAGTGGGGACTGATTTTAATTTTAATTATGAAATTAGCTTAAAAATCCAACCATGACTTAATGCTCAATACAATTGGAAACATTGACTCCATTGTCTAATAGAGAGACAGATGAATGTATGTGCAAAGATTTAGCGAGAGGTTGATGCTGTCCCCAAGTGAAAACCGACCTAAATGTCTGTCCCCTACTAGGAACATCGTTAATAGAGGCACATAAACACAATAGAATTCCACGAGCTGCTGGAAGCCATGCTGCAGAAAGCATCGAATGGCAAACTCGGATGACAAGAGATGCGGCTGCCCAGTAGTATAGGCAGCATCGTATTGTAACCCTCTAAGGAGCCCAGCACTCCGAGAAGCTGAGCGAAAGTACACATTTATATCCAGCCTCCTGTGTACCTCAGCTCCTGTCCCTGGCTACTGTTTGCAGGTATGCAATAGGAATGCAGCTCTCTTACCCAGGATAGTCTTAGCTCTTCAGAGTTCACCAATTGAACTCGAGTTTTCCTCTGGTCTACGAGTTAAGTAAATATGATTCTGAATTTGGAAACAGTCCCCTAAGTTTTATGTAAACAAAAAAGCCTCACATACAACTGTAAGGTGAGATTTAGATTTGGACAGAGTTTCTTGGTGTTCTGCAAGGTCACTCTTCCGCTCATTCCTATGTGTATTCCATCGTACACATCCTGGCATGGAGCAGGCAAACATGTTCATGCTGGCCGCTATGCTCACTCACAGGCATTGGTTTCTTTATTCTTTTTTTTTTTTTTTTTTGAACAACCATGAAGTGGGTTTGGCCTAATGATGCTTGTGCTATAATGTTAATTTTGGTCCCCAAAACTGCTTACAAGAGTGTCTGCATGTAAGACACTGAGGGAACCTGTCCCAGTTGGCTCCGATTGGCAAATAAAGATGCCAGCAGCCAATGCCTGGGCAGGACCGACAGAGGTGGAACTTTTAGGATCCCTGGGCTTGGGAGGGAGAGGAGGAAGAAGCAGAATCATCGTGTAAGAACTCAGTTTTATGACCCTAGTAGCTACTTCCTAGATTGGGTCTGGGGTAGCAGAGATGAAATACAGATTTTAAAGGATGTTAACTCCAGAATACTAGAGGGGAGTGTTTGCTAGCTGTGGGGAGGATTAGAAATGCCCTGCCATTAAGCTAGGCAAGACATATAAAAATTAACTGGTGTGTGTGTGTGTCTGTGTGTGTGTTGCTCCTCTTTCATTCCAAGCAGCTAACTACCACTACACAACCCCCTTGAACCTGGCCAGCCAGTGGTGATCAAGGCAGATGTTGATCCTGCTCTTCGACTGTCTTTGTTTATCGAGGAAGGCAAACACTACTGTACCCTTGATGCAAGAAGCAGAGACAGCATTATAAAGCATTATAAAGTAGGGATGGGGAGCCCCTTGAGAGCACACACTGGGTCTCTTCTGCAGCATCAGGTAATCTAAGCCCATGAGCATGAACTGAAAGTACACTGGAAGTTAGAACTGAGGTAATAGCGTTCTAAGCAGGAAGGCCCCTTGCTCAGCACTTGGCCTGAATTCCCACAGGGTTTCATAATCCTAAGTCTTAGTCATTGGCAATTACTGGAAGGATATCCATGTCTCTTCCAAAATGGACTCCATTCTGTTTTCTTCTTTAACTTCATTTAGAAACTGGAAGCTTGAGTGTCCTCTGAAACTCTAGGGAGCTTCCTAGCAACTCCAAGCACAGACAGGAATGGGCTGGCGAGGCTTGGGCCACACACTTCACCTTAACACTTGGCTCTGAGTCCAAACAGGTCCTGGGAATTGATGTACTGTTATCTCAAAATTACAAGTTTATGAAGAACTTCAGCTTGCCCCTACAGCATGTACGGATGACTTTGAAGCCCAGTCCAGGAGTTACAGGTGTAGGTATGCTTGATTCACTTGTGATCAGTCTGGGCCCTCTTATCAAGTTCCAGTTAGATCAAATTTTGCAGCAGCCTCAAGTCTCTGAAACCAGACTTTCTGAAAGAAAAGTTCAGTGTAAGATCAGAGGCACTGGTGGTGGCAGACCTGCTTTATAGATCAAAAACTGCATCATCATTTCCCACACTGAAGCATCTTCCAGCCTCTCAAGAACGCTTTCTACTCTGCTCCCTCTTCCTCCATAACATCATATAAGATTATACTGCAAACAAGTTCCCAGATAATGAATGCGGATTGTCTATAAGATCAGGCTAATGGTGTGGACTGAGAGGAGGAGATAACCAAGCAAAGAATAATAATGGGACGTAAGCGACCGGAAGTGAACAACAGCACTAGAGAAGCTCCCACAGGGAAGCTGTGTGCCGGCATGCTGTTCGTGGAGATCCTTACTTGAGAATAGAAACAACACTGGGGAATTAGCTGCGCTGTATTATTTAACATTTTATTTCTATGGCCAGTCACTGATCTCTTCAAAATCAAGATCTCAGGCTCCGACAGCCATGTTTGGTTAAAAAAAAAATGATTTATAGTACCTCTCTGAGGTTCAGTCTCTTGATGACTATTTTTATAGCAGCTTACGTCAGCGGTGGCAACTGGAGGATTTAGAGGCTCTCTTCTGGGGCTCTTTTCAAAAGAATCGTCTGAAGTCTGTCTGTTTCTCTGGACTTGATTGTTCTGTTTTTGTTTTTCAGATGTGAATGATTGGAGCTAACAGGAACTCCTTATGGTTGTCACTTGGTCTAGGGTACAGAATGGCTCAAATTCTTCAGAGGGCTCATCTCTTTTCAGAAAATAACCCTGTGGTATTGCCATGCTTCCTAACCCTTTCAGAGGAGCCACTTGAGCAAATCCCCCCACTTTGCAAGGATTTAGCAATCCTTTGATTTCCTTATTTAGCAAAACCATATTTAAATTAAGTTATAACTTCTAAACAAAACTAGCAGGTAATTGTGCTTTTTCCTAACGAAGTATTAGAAGGCATACAGCACACTTCGCAGTATGTTCCCAGCAGGAAAGTCAAAGCAAGGACTTCATGAGAGTAAGCTTCAGTCTGTCTTCTCCCAAACCTGCTCCTATGAGCAAATGGCTAAATGAATATAAGCAACTCAACGAGAGCAGAATCAATCGTAGAACCTATACATGTGAAGTGAGCTGAGACTATTAACACTAAGCCACATCTAAAATCTCTTTATTATGACTTTTGGGGGTTCCCTTGGCTCTGCGGGACCCTAATCCCACATCTTCCGCCTCTGGCTGTTGCTTGGAAGTCCCCAGAGTGTGTTTAGGATCAGGTGCTCCTCATGTCCCACCAGCCATGGCCCTGAGCTGTAATGCTGACTGGTGCTGTGTGATCAGGACCAGGTTACTGTCCCCAGCGGTGGCACTAAGCTGTAATGTTGACTACTGCTGTATGTTCAGGACCAGGTATCCCTGCCCCCAGCGTGGCTCCGAGCTGCAATGCTGTCTGGTGCTGTGTAGCTAATGGTTCCAGCCCACCAGTTCTTCCCACTTCACTGCAGTCAGACTCTGTCTGTGGCACTGGGAGAGAGGTTGCTGCTTTCCTCTTGGGCACTCTGCCCCAGGCCTCCTGGCACAGGTCTCCCTAACGTCCCACAGTAGAACAAGTTAGGCTGCAATCATGGTTGAAAGACCAGACTAAGCTCAGTGTAGGAACAAGTACATCCAACAAGGTCCTAAATCTCGCTGCATGGGAAGGCAGCACTCAGAGGCTGGATGCCTTGCTTTGCAGCATCATGGAGGTCAGTCTGCTCACATAAGGGAAGGTCAGCTCACTACCACTGCTGGGAAATCCTTAGGCTTGTTGTCACCCAGGATTTCAACTCGAGGATGCCTGGCGGTGGGGGACACTCATACACTGAATTCTAAACGTTCCCATTTCCTGTCCTACACTGTAGCTTTTCCCAGGACACGGTAGTTCACTTATTTTAAGGAACCCTATCTTCTACTCATACCCCTCACTACAACCCAAAGCAATGAAGTCAGCAGACACAGCTTTAATCCAACTAGACTGTGTAACTGAACGTTTAGTTTAGGAGTTGAGAGACCTGTAGCTGACATCCTCGGGTTATGTGAGTTTACTTAAGGATGCTTCAGAACCTCACCAGACACAGAATTGGTGATTTACATTTATGTAAACCAACATCCCGTTCAGGGATCTGGGTGTTTCTTTTTACTTGGGAAAATTAATGTCTCTACTCCACCTCCTTTTATTAAGAAAACCATACACAGGGCTGGAGAGATGGCTTGGCCATTAAAGGCTAGACTCACAACCAAAAATATAAGAAAACCATACACAAAACCTAAATGTTTTCCCAGTTCCTACTCATCAAAGTTTTTTAAAATGATTACTAACTAGGACACTTCATTTTTATTGAAATAGGCTGGGTTAAATGCAGTGTGTTCAGAATAAGCCAAAGGACTCAGTAGAAAAACTGGTGGGCGGGAGGGCCATCAGCACCTAAAGGGGGAATCGGGAGGAACGACATACTAGCTCCAAATAGTGCTCCAGCCTCCTTACACTGCTGCCTGGCTGATCCCAGCCACATAGCTGGGTGAAGCTTGTCTCTGCTGTCCTCAGTACCAGTAACAGACCAGTTATCTCTATGCCTCTAGGATCTGATAAGGGAAAAATCCTACAGGAGACAATCCATACTGAGTATAATCCAGATAGAACTTAGGGAGGAAAGCAAGGATGGGATGAAATCTAGCATTCAATCATTTTCATACCTTATATCTCTACCTAGCTCCCCTTGTTTATGTAACACCCAAGGTCAATCTAATAGACCAGTATGGCCTCCATCTAAAATTTCTTCTCTTCACTTTTCTCTTTACCACTTTGTTTTCATGTTTTTTTTTTTCTCCCCAAAACACAGCCGGGCTTGTTTGACAAAACTTCTGTGGCTCAGTCTTCTGAGAGGCGAGCCTGCTCTACGCTATAGTATTAACTCCCACCATGTCCTCCCTTCTTCTCTGCATATCCCTCGCTCCACTTCCTACCTAGTAACCTAACAAGTCATTAGTTCCACTGTGATTGCTTTCTTCTTTTTATTTATTTTCATTCCCACTCATGCCCACAACACACAGTACCCTTGGTGTCCCTTCACATTATAGAACAATTGGTACTGAAGGAGTGACTGTCTTGTAGTCAACTGCAACTCCAATTTTATTGGGCTTGATGCTGAATAGCGACCGTTGTTGCAGACAATACTCAACTCTCAGGGAGTGTTGGATAGAGACAGTTGCCAAGAACACAGTCTAACAGAAGAAAACATCACTTAAACTGAATTTCTCCTAAACACAGCAAGTATCTCCCATGGAAGAAGAACGGTGAGTTTAAAAAGACAAGAAAGCTTAACCAATGGTCTAACAATGAGTAACTTGCAATGTAAAACCACAAGTAACAAGATACATATCATCCAGAAATTACCAATCCCACATTAACTCCCAATGAGACCTCAACTTACATGAAACTCTAGACAAAGGATTCAGAGTAATAAATTCCTGAATGAATCCCATAACACAAAGAAACAGCTGAATAAAATAAGGAGGTCCATTCAGGATATGAAGACATAATTCAATACAGCTAGAAACAATGAAGAAAAATTAAACTGAAATGAAGGAAATGAAAATTATAAGAAGTCAAATAATAAAAGGCTCAGTGGAGACACTCACCAAGAGAATGGATCCTGTGGAGACAGGATATCAGGGTAAAAGTACAACATAGGCCCCATCTGTCTCCTCCATTTAAGGACCAGGCCTGATTTCCAAAAGAAGGCCATACGGTGCCAGCTCCAAGAACAGCCCATAAAGTCCAGAACTAAGGTCATAGAACCCCTCTGAAAGAACAGCCTGGGGTTAACCACAAGTATGAGAAAATATCTTATCCCAGGATGGGTCATCTATGCTGGGCAGTCCTATCTCATCCTGTAGTTAAACGTTCTTGATATAGAAATACAGACCACTGACCACTTGGCACAAGCCAATCAGAAACTGACCCCTGTGACCTCCCCAGCACCCAGTGAAATTTTAGATTACCTAACCTACTCTCTAAATATAGAAGAACTAACATAATAGCCAATCAGAGTTATACTATGTCACCTCTTTGGCCCCTGTCAATCACATTAAAGATTACTTAATCCCACTAGAGAGTTCCCTTGTTGCCTATAAGAAGGCCTGCACACCTTTGTCTGTCATCGTCACTTTGGAGAATGGTTGACCCCCACATCCTGTTTGTTTCTGCAGAATAAACACTCATTGTCTTTACATACTATCTGAGTCTGGGGTCTTTCTTTAGTGATTTTCAGACCCTTACAGGGGCTTGGAAACAAGATAAAGGCATTGGAACACTCAGTCAGGCCAGTAACAAGTTAATTTTTTTTGCAATAATATTTGGAAATAAAACTTATGAATGAGACATGCAAGATATTGGACATATCATAAAAGCCCAAATCTATGAATTAAGGGCATAGAAGAAAGAAGAATTTCATGTCAAAGGCGTAGAAAATGTGTTCAATAAAATCACAGAAGAAAGTCCCCAAATCTAGGAAAATAGATGCTTGTTCAGGAACAAGAGACACATAGTAAATGGGATGAGAAAATAAATTCCCACCTCACACTACAATTAAAATGTTGAAAATACAGAACAAAGAAAGAGTACTGAAAACTGCTAAGAGAAGAAAACCAAGTTATGTAGAAAGGCAGGATCATCAGCTAATTTTTCAGCAGAAACCTAAAAAGACAGAAAGGTTTGGAAAGCTATATTTCAAATTCAGGAAGCCCACAGTTTTCAACACAGATGCAGTTACTCAGCAAAACTATTTGACATGATCAAAGGGGGAAAAAAACTTTCCATGACAAAAGCAGGCTGAAGGAATTTATAATCACTAAAATAGCTGTAGAGGAGACTCGAGGGAAAACTTTGAACTGAAGAGAATCACAAATACATCCAAGATGCTACAGGGGGAAAAAAATAAATGATGTTTAGACAGTCTTTAAGGGAAAGAAGACTAGGAAAACATCAAACACTATAAAGTTACCAAAATGGCAAGAATCAACACTCAGCTTTCAACAATAATTCTGAATATTAGTGTCTCAATTTCCCTATCAAAAGAGAGAAGCTAGCAGATGGGGTTGGAAAACAAGTTCTATCTTTTTGCTGCCTCCAAGAAACTCATCTCACTATTAAAGACAGACATTCTTTACAAGGTAGTAGGATTCATATGTCACAGACCGCTCTGTCAATGTTGGATCCCGCACTGCCAAAAGCCTTGGGGGCTAAACTGTTAGAGCCCGCACTGCCCCAAGCTGCACCAGTCAGCGGGTCGGGGTTCAGCAAGAGAGAGTGAGGATGGACGCAAAGAATGGAGACCAGACAGAGTGTAATTCAATCCCGTTTATTCTTTAGTCTCTCTTCTCTCCAAGTCCCTAGTTCCAAGTCCCTAGTTCCTAGCACCAAGTCTCAAGTCCTAATCCTAGTTCCAGCTGTAATAAATCTCAAGTCCTTATCCTGTTCCAGCTGCTAGTCTCCTTCCCAGTTCCAAGTTTCTTGTCTCAAGTCTCAAGTGTTTGTCTTCTGTCTGCCCCTCGCCTTTTATATGTCTCACTTCTAAGTCATGCCTTTAAGTCACGCCCTTAAATCACGCCTTTAAATCTTGTCTCTAAATCACACCTTTAAGTCACACCTTTAAGTCTCACACCTTTAAGTCTCACACACCCAAGGGAAGATCCTGGGTATCTAAAACAAGATGTTATCAGAGTGTGCTCAGCTGTTGTAGGCTATTGTAAACAAGTCTCTTGTCGGGGTATATGGCTCAAGATGGCTGCAAGGATGATAGCCGCCTTCTGTCGGCTCCCCACATTCATAAACGTTTTCTAAGCAGATGGAATGAAAAACCAAACAGGTATTGCTAGTCTTAGACCTGACCAAATAAAAATAAACTTAAAAAAAATCTAGTCAAAAATATCAAAGAATCACTTCAAACTGATCAAGGCAACAATCCATCCAGAAACTTCTAAACATGTATACCAAGCATAGATGTACCCAATTTCATAAAACCATCACTAGACACAAATTCAAAGATTACTCTTAATACAGTAATAGTGAGTGACTTCAGTACTCCAGCTTTCACCATTAGACAGATAATCTGTACACAAAATAAACAGAGAAACAGCAGAGTAAATGAGATTTCTTTCAAATACTGCAAAATACACATTCTTCTCAGTAGCCCATGGAATTTTCTCTAAAATAGATCATATGCTAGGACACAAAGTAAGTCTCAAAAAATATAGGAAAATTGAAATAACATCTTGTTCTAGTTTTATTTCTGTTGCTGTGATAAAATATCCTGACCAAAACCAATGTAGTGAGAAAAGGGTCTATATATCTTACAATTCCAGATTACAATCTATCATTGTGTGGAAGTTACAGAAACAGGAACTTGAGACAACTGGTCACAGCACATCCAAGGTAAAGAGTAGAGAGAAATGAGTAGATACATGCCCACTTGCTTGCCTCTTGTGCCTAGTCTGATTTCTCCACTTTTTTATAGTTCAGGGTCCCCTGTCTAGGGAATGGTACTACCCATAGTAGGCTGGATCTTCCCAGATCAATTTAAATAAATCTTCCACAGACATAGCCACAAGGCAACCCAATGTACACAGTTCCTCACTGAGATTCCCTTTCCAGGTGATCATAGGTTGTGTCAAGTTGACACTTAAAGCTATCCATCATACATCTTGTATTCTATCTGACTAAAATTATAAATCTATCTATAAATTAACAACAGAAAATATCCAAACTCATGGAGATTAAACAATGTACTATTGAAGAATGAACAAGTCATTGAAGAGATTAGAATATAAAAAATTTTAAATTCTAGACTTGAGTCTAGGAAAATGAAAACACAACATCTCAAAACTTAACATGATACAATGAAAGCAATTGTTATGTAAGTTTATAGCTTGCATAACATAACAATAATAATAATCATAGAAAATTCAAATAAATAATTCAATAATGCATTTAAGACATTGGAAAGACAAGAATAAACTAACCCCAAAAGTAGTAGGTGAAGAGAAATAATTATTATGGCAGAACTTAATGAAATAGAAGAAAATAATCAATAAAATTCATTGCTCCATTGAAAGGATAAACAAAATTGCCAAGCTCTTAGCTAATTAACCAAAAGAACAGAAGAAAAGATCCAAATTAACAAAATTAGAGATGAAATAAGCAATATTATGACAGGCACCAATAAAGAACAAACCTTAAAATTGTATATTCTGTTAAGTTGGAAAATCTAAAAGGAATGTATGAATTTCTAGCTCTATATGACTTACCAAAGTTGAGCCAAGATGAAATTTCTTAAGTGGGTCTATAAACAGTAATTTTTTAAAAATTCCAGTGTAAAACAGCCCAGGCTCAGATGGATTCACTGCAGAATTCCATCAGAACTACAAAGTAGAAATAACACTTCTCAAATTATTCCATGAAAGAAAGAAGAAAGGTACATGAAGTAGAAGCTTCTGGTTGTGTCATGTGATGCATACTCACGTGGTGCTTTACTGAGGCAAGACATGTGAGAGGACACGTGATGTGTGGAGAGAGTATAAGTAAGATTCAATGGACAGTGTCAGGGTGCTTGCTTAGCTAGCGTGCAAAGCTTACTTAGTTGACCTCATCTTCATTTCCTTGAAAGAGACATGACACAGAACTTCTGGATTTTGGTTCAATCTTGGCTGATTTTGGTCAATCTTGCTGACTGTGCCAATGTGGCAGAAGCTTGGCTGTTTCTGCTGGATCATGCTGCTGCTGCTGGTGGTTTGTGTTTGGTATCCTGACACTATTGAACTAGATTACTGGTATCCTGACAACAGAGATTGGAGTCTCCCCAAAGAACTACTTCTAAACAGGTCCACACCCCCTTGTCATATTTATTGTCTTTTCTCTCCTACATTTGGACAGTGGGCTAGAAGGGGGCTCGAAGCATTTCAGAACCCTTATTAAAGTAGGTTTTAAAAAAATCTAAGCCTACAGGTGCACTTCCAAACTCTTTACAAAGCCAATATTATCCTGATAACAAAACAAGACAAAAACACAGAAAGAAATAAAAAATTTAGACCAATTTCCTTGATCAACATAAAATGCAAAAATTCTCAGTAAAGTACTTGCAAACCAAATTTAAGAACATGTCAAAAATACCATATACCATGGCCAAACTGGCTTCATCCCAGAGGTTTAGGGACAATCATCTATAGGCATGGAATCATCTACCAACACGTCCTTACGATAAAAGTCCTAAAGAGACTCAGGACAGAATGAGCACATCTCACTACAATGGAGGCTTTATGGCAAACCATTAGCTGACATCATATGACACGAGGAGAGACTCCAAGCATTTCCACTAAAGTCAGAAACAGGGCATGGGTGTCCATCTTTGCTCTCACTCAATGTAGTGCTAGAAGTCTTAGCTACAGCAATAAGATGAGAGAAGCAAACAAGATGGGGGTACAAATAGGAAAGGAAGAAATCAAACTACCTCAAAGATTCTACCAAACAGCTCAACCTGATAAACCCTTTCAGCAAAGTGACATAGAAAATGAACAAACAAAAAGCAACAGATTTCCTGCACACAAACGAAAAGTATTCTGAGAAAGACACCAGTGAAACTGTTTCACTTATAATGATCTCAGAAAACACTGTGGAGGGGAGAGGGGCTCACAGAATCCTCTAGCTCCCCATCCTGGAACCCAAAGCCTAGGTTGGGCCTCCAGATACTCACAGCCCTTCCTCGTGCTCTATTTCCTTCCTTTATAACTTGATGATGCCTTCTGGAGGCAATCACACAGCAGGTACACAAGCAATCCCAAGTCCCTAATGTTAAACTTCTCTCAGTACCATGGAAGACTTCGACTTTTTACCAGGGGCTAGAAGCCATCCCTCTAACTTATCCAATACCAGTACCAAATAATGTATTCAGATATTAGGGTCTCATCTATCAAAAGCCTGGCACATTTCTTTATAGCCTGAAATCCATACTATGATTTTAGAGCTACAAGACAATGCTGTTCTCAACCATGGTTTGAGATGAGGCAGAGCATTGTAGTGTAAGGGTCTGAGAATAACTAAAAGCAGACCCCAGACTCAAATAGTATGCAAAGACAGAGAGCATGTATTGTGCAGAAACAGCCGGCATGTGGGGGTCAACCATCCAAGCAAAATGGCGACCCCAAAGGAAGCTCACAGCCTGCACCCATTAAGGTCAGTTAGGGGTTTTGCAGTTGTGGTTGGGTCACCTTCACCAGGATTGGTTGAGCTTGTGGTATAAGATATTTGTATACTTCCGATTGGTTCCTACCTCTGGGTTACCTTATAGGGACTTTTTTTTTCTATCCGTTGCAAGACTCTGGCTCAAATGTCTGAACAGACGCTAATTGGCTGCCCTTTTTCTGCGTTTTTCTGAGAAGCGGAGGCTGACTTTCTGGGACATTGAAACTTAAGACCCGACATGGCTGCCTATTCTAAAACTGGAGTGAGTTCAGTCTGCTCAGTAGCAATCAGAAGATATTGAAGCTTATATATCTAATATTTCTTTTTGTTGTTGTTGTTTTGTTTTTGTTTTTGTTTTGTTTTTTCGAGACAGGGTTTCTCTGTATAGCCTTGGCTGTCCTGGAACTCACTCTGTAGACCAGGCTGGCCTCGAACTCAGAAATCCGCCTGCCTCTGCCTCCCAAGTGCTGGGATTACAGGCGTGCGCCACCACTGCCCGGCACCTAATATTTCTTACCATTAAATGGAGAGGCTTCATCCGTGAGTGTGTGGTGAACACTGGTATTTGATTTCAAAAAGAAAGGGAGCAGCCTTGTCTCAAAACTTGAGGAGCTGGGTTTGAAAATGAAATTGATTGTACTTCAGTTTTCCTGAGAAATCCATACTCACATTGCAAATTAGGATGGTTCAGCAAGGATCGAGATCTGAGTGAAACACTACATCAGCCAGTCTCTTGGTTTATTTGGTTTTGTACTTTGTTTTTATACAACTGAGCAAGAGAATAATTGAATCCCCATTTTCCAGACATTGTATGAGCTCTTTTTCCAATATAACACTTTACTCTGCAGAAGGATGTCTGTTACATAGGGGTCCTTGTATCCATTTTACACAAGGAAAAGCGCCACTGGCCACTGTCGGACTGGCACAGAGTTGACATCAGACCCTTTGCAGTAAGCAGCACTGTCTTTTATGCCAGTGTTTGCTATGTGTGTCCCAAGCATAAGTACTGAGGGGGCTTGAGGTATTGGGTAGTCAGGGGAAGTTCTCTGGAGCTGAATTTGATCCACACACATGAGCCGAGAGATGGTCCTGAATCTGTGAGATAGAGCTCCAACCAACAACTTTCATGTGCAGAATGCTGCCTTCCCCATAGCCAAATAGACTGAGTGCTTATTCTAGGGAGAGTCTGCCTTGGACAGTCCAGATCCTAGGGCAGGCTGGCTTTATGTTCATCCCCAACTTAAGCTGCGGTTTCCCATGTTTTTTTTTTTAAGTCATATTATTACCAAATTATGTTATTTCCATGCACATGTAGTGGTATGCTTTGCTCATATTGTTCCCAAGAGGATTTTTTTGTCATAATTCAAGAATCCATAAAAGGTCTTTCATCCTTCCTACCCCATGCTGAGGTTTAAATGTGCTCTGAGTCAAAACACTCAAGGGAGGAGATGTTAGTTGCATAACCGAGCCTGTTCCTGCCCGCTGGGTCAGAAGTTCAGCACAGACACTTCAGGCCCCTATTCCATCGGCTTCTGGTACCTTTGAAACACTGAGCCACCATCCCTTAAGTGGAGGGAGCTGACCTCCCAGATTCTCTGGTGAGTGAAAATCTCTCTTGTGGATTTTATGTCAGTAGGAAAGAGAGTACAGAACGAATTATTCCACAGCCTTTGTAAGAACACTTTTGGGCAGGGCCTTAGCATTTCTGGGAATATGTAACTTGTGCTGTGGTGCACAATGAGGGGGAGATAGTGTCATCTCCTGAGCTGAAGAGCTGGGCTCTGGGCTGGCTTCTCCCAGGATTTCCATGCACATGTCTTGTTTCCACATGTGACTCTTCATGCTTGGTGTGTGGGTGGGCATGTCCACGTGTGTGCATGTGCGTATGGTGGCCAGAGGACAACTTTGCATGTCATTATACCATCTTTCCCCTTTTTTTGTGAGACAAGGTCTATTGCTGAACCTGGAGCTTGCCGAGCAGGCTAGGCTGATGGCCAACAAAGCCCATCGACCTGCCTTGGCAGTGCCGGATTACGTGTGTGTCACCATGTCACCATGTCCAGCGTTTTCTCTAAGGTTCTGGGGATTTAACTCAGGTCTTTCACATCTGTGCAGCAAACACCATACTAGCTGCCTCCCCAGCCTCATTTAAAACACCTGTTTTTTAGGTCAGCTCCTTTTGTGTCTTTTTCTATTTAGCTCACATGAGCCATTCTTATTGAAGAGCAGAGGTTTAATGGAACAGGTGGGAATGAGAATCCCCTGGCAAATGTGGCATCCCTGCCACTTGGTTATATGGCAGAGTCCTGTAGCACCACCAGTTTCTCTGGGTGTCCTTTACAGACACAGAAGGTAACACCTTCCCTCCAGCTTGGGGAAGGGCTTAAATCTAAGGCTATATAAAGCACTTAGCAAAATGGCCATCACTGTAAATATTCGAGTGGAGGGTGTGGCCCTTGCTGTTACTGTTTCTGTCCTCTGTGTTCCTCTCCTGGTGCTCTTTGGTGGTGTGCACTTCCCAGACAGTGAGGTCAGTGCGGAGCAGTGTTGCTGCCTTCCTAAGTCTCCCTGCCCTGTTCCTGGGAGGTCTTCCTCCACTCCTCTGCTTCTTATCCTCCATTGTTCAGATAGGGTGAACAATGTGCCTATGCCACAAACAGTTTTCACGGTAATTTTAATTGAAAGCCATTGTCCCACATAGTCTTGCTGTGCTGGAAAGCTTCTGGAAACACAAAACCAATTCTTTGTAGAGACTGAAAACCATATTTGATGATTGATTTTTTTCCCCCTATTTTTACCCAGCTGGTCATGCACCATGTACCTAATGCAACTCTGCAGCAGTGGCAACAAACATATGAGGACAATTTTTTAAAAAATATTGCAGACTAAAAATTCCATTTAAACCCTTGTTTTGAGCCAAACAACGAGATGGAAATGCCAAGTGGTCAAATGAATAATTTCTACATCCAACAAAAGCAGTCTAGAGAGAGCAGAGGTCACCAGCTTATAGGGCCAGCCCTTCCCACTCTCCTATCTTTCTGTGACTATGCCCACAGCAGCCCTGTTAGCTCAATGGTTTCTTCTCTCTTCCTGAGGAGTCAGAGCTGACATGGCACTTACTAGAACCAGTAAAGAAAAAGGGCTGTGGCAGAGATGGTGGAACACAGAAGACTCACAATTGTGTCTGGGTGTAAGCCCAGGCTTCAATATACTCTAACTGGGAGCCTTAGCCTGGCCAGCTTCTTAAACCGGCTCTCTTTATCTGTAGAACTGCTTCCTTTATTAATCTTCAGGTGTTTAGTGACTCTGTATTAGTAGCTAGGTAGCTATGTGCCCACTCGTGTCAGGAAAAGGCTGTGGAGACATAGGGAGGACAGTTTAAAATAGACCAAAAAAAAATTCACTGAGAAAATTATATTTGTGTAAACAATAGAAGAGAAGAAAGTTAAGAGGATGAGCCGAGAGAATCTCTGGGAAAGAATGTTCTAGAAGACATAGCGAGTGCAAGGGTCCTGAGGTGAATCAGAAGAAGGAGGTGGGGCAAATATGGCCAGAGGAAGCACAGCAGCAGCTGGCAACAGGGGTGCAAGAAGTTGTAAAGGGCGTTGCAGTCTTGGGTTTTCCGTGAACATTGGATGGTAAGTGATTAGAAGGCTCTGGGCCAACCACTAGGTGTTTAGTGGGTTGATATGTTGAAGATAGACTACAGGAAGCACAGGTAAGAAGCAGAGAAACACATTAGAAGGCTACTGCCTCCAGGTGGGAGGTGACAGCAAACTGAACCAAGGGAGGAATGGCAGCCAAGGTGGTTGAATTCAAGACGTATGTTGAAGATGTTTGTGGATGGGCTGGTGTGTTCCTGAGAAAAATAGTACTCGCTTCGTCCAAAGCAACTGAAGGAATTATGTTGTCATTACCAAGATAGGGACGTTGGGGGGAACGGGTAGAGGACAGACAGAAGGAAAATTGAGAGCAGTGTCCGCCCTGTCTCCAACACGGGTTTAAATGCGATGATTTCTCCGTAATTTATTAACAAATATACTTTACTGTTGTGAGCATTCAAAGGTTCAAAGGACGCCCCAGACCCCAGCCACTCTCCGTTCACAAGCTGCCTCTCAGACATCCTGTCACTCCACAGGTGGTTCATCCCGGTGGGAGGGGCCACGTTCCTCAGCACAGGACTCTGAGATGCGGCAGGTATGATCTGAGCTATGTTTAGGTAGCTATTTTAGAACGAACCCTCACAACAGTGACTCAACTATGACTTAACAGTTAATACTTTTATTTCTTGCTAACAGAATATGGTCCCTAATTTTTCTTTCATATAGCAACTGATGTTGCCATGCAGATCTCCTGGTTGCTATGAGACGGGAATATAACCGCGCCCTGTGATTGGCCAGCACCTCTAATGCAGTGTGGTTCTCACATGGGCCGCTGACACTGAGCTGTTACTATGGTGAACTTTACAGTTTCCTTTGATTGGTGGATACAGAAATAGGCCATCAGTGGAATTCATTATATTCAGCTAAGTAAAAATGAAAAATAAATGTAATAGCTTCCCCCCCATCATCAGTGTGAAGAAAATATAGCATCTAATGACGTAATGAATCATCAGTAGATGACACGGACTCTTCACAGAGTGAACAGTGGTATCTTCCTGTGCCAAATTTGGGTGCGAAATATGTTCTCTATTGCTTTGAATCACTTGTTCAGAGTTTGCGGGCGTTGGGCTGAACAGGTCTAGGAGCCAGAGCTTTGGAAGGGGACATGCCCTTCTCTCTGGGGGATTATGGGTTAGGCTGGAGCCTGAGTGTGAAGGATGGGAGACATGTCAGCTCCAGGCAGGATGATTAATTTTGCATCTCAAAAAATGTGTTTTTGGATGCCTCCATCAGACAAGCTGCTGAATGCTCCTAGGCAAAAATGGCTGATGCCAGTCACAGCCAAGCAGGGTTTGTGATTTTGGCTCTCCACCCACCACCCCATGCTGGCCCCAGCCAGCTCAGCATTAGGTGGATACGAGGGTCCTGGCTGCCAGGGCTCTTGCTCAGTGGAAAACCGACTTCTAATCCCTTCAGGCTTCATAGCTCAGCTCTCTTCATCCTGAGCGAATTTGGGAGGCAGATGAAAGACGAACTTAGGAAGAGGGGGTCAAGGAGCGACCTCTAATACCAAATTTGAGGTGAAGGATGGAAGCAGGAGAAGGAGTAGGCAGTCTGGGAAAGAGAATCAGGGAACTACAGAGACAAAAGCTGTCATGCGCTGAGCTCTGGGCTGGTGTTTGGTACTCAGTTAATCATTTTTGTAAAGAATCATAAAACAAAGCAAGGTGTAACAGCCAGAAAGAAAATATTCTTTGATTAAATTTTGTATCATAACAGTAAAAAATTAAAAATAACAATAATGCCATT
Organism: Arvicanthis niloticus; assembly: GCF_011762505.2. Lineage (NCBI taxonomy): Eukaryota > Metazoa > Chordata > Mammalia > Rodentia > Muridae > Arvicanthis > Arvicanthis niloticus. Next base: position 21,721,225 of record NC_047664.1, read on the forward strand.
ATCTCCTAATGTAAGAAAACTATTATTTGGGGAGAGGATGGGGTAAGGAGATAACATCTGAAATGTAAATAATATATCCAATAAAAAATTTTAAAAAATAAAAACAACAAAAAAGAAAGTTATTATTTTATTATTTGTTTATTTACCTATTTAGTATGCTTGTGTCCACGTGTGCACATGTAGAGGCCAGGGTGGGATGCCAATATCTTTCAGAGACAGGGTTTCTCACTGAACTGGAAGCTTGCTCATCGTTTGAGATAGTCTGGCTGCCCAGCAAGCTCTGAGGTCCACCTGCCTGTGTCCCCAAGTCAACCCTGGGTCTAGCTTTTCACACAGGCGCTGGGGATTAGAATCAGGAACCTCATGCTTACACAGCAACTGCCCTTATCACTGAGCCGTTCTCCCAGCCCCTTCTTTTATTTTCATTAGTATGCTTTTGAAGAAAAGAGTGGAACAAACTCACATGTTAGTCTCCTATTAGAAAATGAACAGTGGTTTTACAGTTTCATGTTCGTGAAAAACTTTGGCAAATATGGCAAAGGTTTTCTCCAAGTTGTTTTTCTTCCCATATTCATGAAGTGTCAATCCATTTTTATTGCAGAAACATTTTTTATTATTTTTAATTTCAAAAAATAAGGGAACAGATTAAGTAGAAAAACATTTTAGTCTGTTTATTAGTGCATTACATAGATAAATATTTTTAAAGTTAAATATTTATAAAAGCAATAAAATTGACTTATTAAATCAATAATAGAATTGTTAATTTATTAATTTATTATTAAATTAATAATAAAATATTGAAGAAAAACACACCATAAACAGAATATGTTGTATATCATTAATGCAAAAAAAAAAAAAGTAAAACAAAGCCCTATTTCACTGTAAATTCTGGAAAACTTAAGCACAGCTAAAACCTCTGAGCAGTCACATAGAAGGACAGGTTTGAAGTCAATCAGCTGCTGTCTTCACAGTCCCAGTCACTGCAGTGTCATTGTCTGGCTCCACAGTAGAGAAGAATGTAGTACCAGGAAGCCTGAGACTCGAATTATGCCCAGAGCTAGCTCTGTGTGTGCTTGCTCTCAAAACAAACGCAGGGTTAGTTCTCTTCATCAGCTTCCATGTAGATAGAGGTGCTTGCTCTAAAAGAAACACCCAAAGTACACTAAATGGAAACTTACTGTTAAAACTCAACTGCAGCCTCAGAAATTGTTCAAAACAGATAAACAAAAGATTTTCTTTTTTTTTTTAATTTTATTTTTGACTGAGGAGAGCTACTTATCACTGACATCTTTTAGACTCATTTGCCCTAGTGATTATAAAAGACAAGCCAGCTTTCAGTGGGTTTAACGTGGTTTTCAGACCAACCCCTTGACAGCCTGCTCAGGGTAGTAGCCTCACCTCCTGTTCAGCGTAGCTCAGAGCTACACTGGGGTTGTGCTGTATCAGAGCTGGGAGGGGAATTAAAGACAGCTGTGCACTGGTCTGCAAATATCTAGTAAATTCTCTGCCATGGCACTACCTAATTGCATTGTGTTTCTGTTGCCCTATCACAATTGAGAGAACAGAAATAAAGACTAAGGGGTCTCTCTCATAAAAATAGCACAGAACCCTACAGCTTTGCATGCTGCTTGTATTTGCTCTGGTGTGGCCGAACATTCCACCTCGGTGTTTGCTGGTCCATTCTACTCATGGTTTTAACCTTTGTGTTCCTGTTGAACTGAACTCAGCCCCGGGTTTATCTCTACTGATAAAACAAGCAGAACGTGCTCTCCAGAGCCATTCTCATTGCTGGTTTAGTCGGGCGGCGGAGAGCGAGACAGAAAGTTTCTGGAACACTTAGGGGACAGTAAGTACAAGAAGGAGGAAGAAGGGGAGAAAATACAGAAGCTTCAAGGTTGGCTAGCTTTGACACTCACCTTTTGTCCTGTTACCTCACCAGAAAGCTATATTTAGAACCATCTTTGAACGGATGGATGGGTGGTTTTCTAGGCAAGGTGACTTAGAACTCTGATGCTGGCGTTTTACCAGTGTTGCTATATATTCCTTTTAGTTGTATTAATTCATGGACAGCTTCCTCGGGAGTGCAGATGCTATGGGAGAAGAGGCATACTTATCTTTAGCACTTTGATATAAAAGAGCATCTTGCGTTGCTGCCTCTGTTAGTTAATGATCGGGATGGTGAGCCTGGGTAATTTAGTTGTGAAGACACCTCTCAACTCAACCTCGCCCATCCTGGAATGTACCCCTTTTATGTTAAGAAATGTCAATGCCTACTCCTTGGAAAACAAGAGGAAAAGACCCATTCCGTTGATAACAGCCTTTGAAAGAATTTGACCTATAAACAATAATAATGCTTTAATTTTCTCCCCCCCATCCCCCAAGAACTGGGCCATCATCCTGGTCTATGATACAGCCCACTTTGCTCTTCCCATGTGGGAAGCTTTTTGCTTTATTTGTGTTTCATTTCTTTTCTCCTCAGGCGTCTGGGGAGAGAGGCCATCTGAGATGTCTTCTTGGCTCTGCTTCAGGCTCCATAATAGCAATGGATCCACACTTCTTAATATACCAAGGTGACATTGAATCAAACTGGCTTCCATGATGTGTATGTGCAAGTGTGGTGTTTGATGCATGTACTAAGAAACCAGGAACCAACCAGGACAAAGGCTCAGACTGACAGTATATCTCTAAAAAGGCATTTGCACCAAGGTCATAAAAAGAGAACATAATTTTCTTTTCTGTTGAGAACATTTATTTCTCGGAACATTTGTGTGTGTGTGTGTGTGTGTGTGTGTAATTAGTTGCTCTCAGGCTGCCATGGGAAACACATGGGCAAACTGTAGAAACTGAACCTGGTGAGTTTTAAGAAGCCAGCTTGAGGGGAGCCATGAAAACCATCAAGAGCAGGTGAACTGGCATTGACTTTGGTAATAATTTATCTCTGTTCAAAGTTTTAAAATATCCTTGCATCACAGTCAATCTAAGAATGCTCACCAATGCTTATCGGGATGCTATGTTTATTTCTGCTGCATGCTGTTAATAAGCAGTAGTAAAGCTGGCTTAGATGTGAACTGGGTTCCCTGACTCTGGGCTATAGCGCACATATAGTAACATAGAAAGCAGTTTACACTCTCATGCGCCCGTCTCCTTTGCTGCACAATACAGTATTTTCCCAGGAATATGGGTTTAATGTGTTTTGGTTTTTAAATACTCATTGTTTTCAGTTTGTTATACTAGTGTTTTGCCTGCATGCAGGTATGTGCACCACATGTATGTACAATGCGTGGCCAGAAGAGGATTCTGGATTCCCTGGAACTGGATTCAGGAACAGTTGTGAGCTGCCACATATGTTCTGGGGACCAAGTCTAGGTCCTCTAAAAGATCAAGTGTTCTTAATCCTGACCTGCCTCTACAGCCACTGAGATTTGTTAGACTCATAAGTCAATATCTCTTAAAAATTGTTTTAATTCCTGTGAAAAACTTATTTTTGTAAAGTATTGTTGTAACCGGCTCCACTCTACCTGGCTTGAGACAAAAGACTTAAAAAGCCTGGTTAGTTACTATGTTGCGGCCTGCTCTGCTCTGCCTGGCTTCAAACTGCCACTCCGGTCTTCAGGTCAGGGTCTAGAGGGAGAGAGAGTGAGGATGAGGAGAAAAGACTCTTTGTTTGAAGGGAAATCTAGGGTATTTATACACTTTTGCCACGCCCCTTGTAGGCGCATGGATATGACGTAAGCCTTGGAGGCGTGGCTAGCATGTAAATAGCTGCTTTCTAAAAGGGCTCCCAACAAAGTATGAGTCATAGGAATGAACTAGAGTCTCCCCGTCTCCTCAGTTCAGTGAGCTCAGTATTTTCACGGATCAAATTAGAGGGCTTGTGCGATGAAAGATTTTCAAAGCCCCATCTGGCTCTGGGCTTCAGGAGCTCTCTTGTGTGAAGAGTCGCTTTCTTCTGGGGTAAAGCTGAGCGGCCTGTCTGATGGGGCTATAAAACCAGAAGCTGTGAGACAGAGCTGGGCCGTGTCAGCATTTCTGCAGGCAGCTTGTCCTGGAGAGCAGAAGGCAGCGTCCCGTGTCCACTGACAACCCTGTGCCCTCCCTTGCCAGCATCACAGGCCCAGATACTGGGCAAACCCACCTTCCCTCCCTGGACCCTGCAGCCTCCCCTGCAAGCTGTTGTCCAGCCTTGTTCTCGCTGGAGGAGGCTGTGACCTATGTTCATAGGAAGTGAATCCATAAGGCAGGGCTTTTCTGTCTTTACCTTGTGATTTTCTCCCAAACCAAAAGTTCCATGAAAGAGGTTCCCCCCCACACACACACCCCCACTGATAGTAAAAAACAAACCATTTTGAGCCACTGGTAACTTTGCATGGTTTCGATTCATTCTTTAGAAAAGGGCCTATTAGTTAAGAGCACTTACTAAAATATGAAAAGGATTGACAGGCTACATCTGTCCCCAAACCACACAAATTGTTCAGGCTATGAATACAGCATCTCTCCCAAGGTAATTTATTTTCTCATACTTTCCCAAGAACCTGGCCCATCTGTGTAAGCAGTGTGCTAGGGAAGACAAGACTAAACCTCTTGGTGCTGTGTTCTGTGGTAAAAGCTGTTTTCTGAAGCCATATAGCAATCAAATGTTTTTCTGCCTAGGATTTTGTGGTACACAACTGCACACTGATGGATTCTCTTCTGCTAACTGTAAAAAGGCAAAAGTATGGGGGCTGGAGAGATGGCTCAGTGGTTAAGAGCATTGACTGTTCTTCCAGAGGTCCTGAGTTCTATTCCCAGCAACCACATGGTGGCTCACCACCATCTGTAATGAGATCCGATGACCTCTTCTGGTGTGTCGGAGGATAGTTCCAATGTACTCATTAAATAAAAATAAATAGATTTTTTTTTTAAAAAAGGCAAAAGTACCAGGGCTGTCTGTGCCACATCTGGACTGTGTCCTCAGTTCCTAAGAATGACTTTTTTCTACAACTCATGGCTCAGTGCCAGATCCTTTCAATGTTTCAGGCTTGCCCACAATCTCGGATGACTATATGGCAGTTGCTATTCTTGACTAAAAAAGAAGAGCACAGGTTACCCCTAATAGGCTATTCTGTTTATACACAACCTCCCTAAAAGGCTATTTTTAAAACTATGACTTTCAGAAGCTATATACTTTTATTGATTGTATCAACAAATCCTTATATATCATTATACATTGAATACATTTTGCCTGCAACTCTGGCTGAATTTGTACAAGTTAAATAGCTACTAAGGTGCAAACTAACTTAAAGTAGACATTATCCTAAAACTAACTGAATGTTCACAGGATGTCCAAAGTTTCTTAGCATCTTCTTATCTATCAAAAGTTGATGCTTAGCCAGGTGTGGAAGTGCATAGCTATGATCCTAGCTCTTGGGAGACTAAGGCTGGAGCAAAGGGTCAAGAGTTCAAGGCTAACCTGGAAAATGTAATAAAAGACTGTAAAGTGGAAAATTCTGGTTTCTTTGGAGATTCAGGTTATAATGATGTTTTGCTAGGGCAGACATATGAAAAAATGTTCTAATGAAGCAGATATATTTGAAAGGATGTTTTGTTAAAGCAAGCACGTGAAGGGTTGCATGACGTTCACAAGGATATAAATATGACCCCATAGACAGTGGGTGCTCAAGCATTGGTTCGCTTTTCTCTGCCTCACTAATCTCCTCGGACATACCCATGTATTTGTTTGACTTACATTACATTGCTGAGCTTCACTTGTGGTGACGTCATAGAGAGAAACTCACCAAAGAACTTCTCGTGAGATTCCTGCGGCTTCTTGCCACTTCCTTGGACACTGGTGAGCCTCCTGGTTTCTTCTGGATTGAACTGCCCTTGCTGATTCATGTTTAGTATTTGCTAGTGGACTGGACTGAGAACAACTAAGATTGGAATCTAAACAGGCCCCACTTCCCCCGTATCCTAATAATCTTCTTTTCTGCTGTCTCTGGTGGGTGGTGGGCTATGGTGGGTGGTGGGCTAGAGGAGAGGTCGAACCCTTATTAAAGTAGGTTGTGAAAAACATATGCCAACAGGACTGTCTAAAATAAAGGAACACAAATGTTGATGGTTAGGGACCTATAGCCACCACGTAAAGTATATGATATTAAAAGCGGTTACTAAACTTCAAACCCTGTGACAAGATAATTCAAACACAAACAAATATGGACAGACATAGGACTTTAAAAACAAAGCAAGTTATAAAAGGCAAACTCAGCAAGACCAGAAAAACATATTGCATACTGTATAACATGGAAGGCGGGGCACCTTGGAAATTGAGAGCATTAATGTCATTTGATCCTTTTAGTGTGAAGGCCTATTTCCACCTCCCTACCCCACAAGTCTTATTTACAGTGCTGCTTGGCAGAGGCACATCAAGGAGGAGTGGCTGGGATTAGCTCTGCACCTAGGTGACTGCTCTGCTTTCTCAGGAGCTGCACACCCAGTGGATATTTTACTCAGGTCCAATAGAATTAGTGGAGCCATTTCTTTTTCTCATATTTAGTCTTTCTTCAAATCCTTTAAGAAAACAGCTCATATGGCGGTTATGACTCTTGCTGTCTTTGATCTCTGAGCAGGAAAGGTGATCCTAATATAATTAATGGGCTCAGCTGGACCTTGTCTAGTGGCCTAAGGGATAACATGGGCTCTTCAGAACGTTCAGAGGAATGGGAAGAGACCAGAGTGTTCTGGTGGCAGTTGGCCTCCTGGACATGTGTAGGCTTGAAGAAGGCTCTTATCCCAGCAGGATCCCCATCATTGTGTGGCAAAGGCATGTGCAAGGGGCTGTCCTCAACAGCTTTACCCTTCTACCAGCTACGTGTCTTCTCTGATCCAAGGATCTCGTCAGATGTACCTGAATTAATAAGGAAAATGGCTTGAATGGAATGTGAAGAGGAAACTGGCCAAGAGGGAAAAACATCAGGAGGGAGATGACCTAGTGCACAAACAGTCTAGGAGAGCTGAATCACCAAGCCATGCTGAGCTTAGAATGTGGTTGTCATCTTCCTGATAAATATGTTGTATCAGTTGTAATACATAGACTCTGTTCTTCTCAATCAGTATTTCCTTATTTTGAGAAATATCACTTTAGATCAAGTAAGGCTCTAGACTAGTGGGCACAGGATGCCTACGCTATCTTTGCTTGGGCATGACATCTTGTCTGGGTTGAACAGTGAGAGCTGGATCTAGCATGCTAAATATACTGACTGTGCTCTACCCCAATACTAGGTCAGTTGGGTAGGAGCACCATCATGGAGTTGGTTTGCCTTTTTCTAGTTTACAAAAAGACCTAGCATTACTGAAGTCCCCACGCCATGTTTAGAGCATCCTGAGATTGAACACAGGGAGCTCATGTGTGCTCTTCAGTAGAAACTTAGTTGTTGAGAATTTTTTGTTTGTTTGTTTTAAAGAAGGTTCTTTACTTTAACCAAGGATGGCCTCCAACCCTCAGCAATGGTCTAGTCCAGTGCCTCTCGACCTCTGAGTCTCAACCCCTTTAAGGGTGTGTATCAGACATCCTTCATTTAAGATATTTACATTATGGTTCATAACAATAGTGAAATTATGACGTAGCAACAAAATAATCTTATGATTGGGGGTCACCACAGTACGAGGAGCTGTATCAAAGGGTTGTAGCATTTGGGAGGTTGAGAACCACTACTCTAGTCTCAGCCTTCTGGGAACGGGGATTATGTTCATGAGCCATAATGACCAACCAGTGAGTCCCTTACCACCCTGGTATATGAAGAGCAAGGAAACCTTGGCTTTCGAGACTGGGTGGAAGTTGGGTGTGCCTTACAATGGTGAACATATATCCTTCAAGCACTTGAGAGGCTGAGGTGGGAAGGCTGTGAGATTGAGGCTTATTTAATTTGGGTATTCAGCAGGACTGTGCAGAAAGGGGCGGGGCAGAAGATATGAATGAGAATTGGGTGAATGAATGAATGACTGCTGGCTGAGATTTTCCCCAATCCTTCCATCGTGGAGCCTGGTGTAGGGAAGAAAGCCTCTACACAGTAACAGCTCAGAAGCCTTGGGATTTTAGTCTGACTGGACCACAGTAGTTGACTTATCTGGAGGAGCCATTTAACCTTTAGGTCCCTGGTTGCCTTACCTGTGAAATGGAGATGTCACATTGTCCTAAACACTGAATGAAAGAACAGTCTGGTTTATGATCTGTAATGTCCTGAAGAAATGCAAATGTGAAGAGTGTAACTTCCCAGGCTGTCTCTGATTCACGGCAGGTTGGGAGGCCAGGGGTCCTGGTCTCCTGGGGTGCCGCAATCTTGCCATGTCTGCCACAAAAAGAGCCCAGAGTGCTGAGGCAAAGCTGGGCCACGGGTTCCCTCCTGTGTTTTGTTGCAGGAATTTTATTTTAAGGAGATAAATACAACTGCTCATGGACCATCAAAGAGAAAAATCATCCATGTGTCATACAAAAAGAAATCTTTGTGAGGAGATGTACCTGTGCAAATTAAAAATCTAAAACACGAGGGTACAGTCAAAGTCACAAATACGATCCCTTTGCATGAGCTCAAGACGACATATCAGATCATTTATTAGCAATGCTTATAATAAACATTTAGGGGCTGAGGGTGGAGCTCGGTGCTGTAGTACATTCTTAGGATGTACGAAGCCCTGGATTCTTTCCCCAATGCCACAAAAGAATGGAATAAGAGTAGAAGAAAGGAAGGGTGAGACAGAGGGAGAGAGGGAGGGAGGAAGGCAGAAATAGAAAACCCATCAAGTTGCACGAGACTGGTGGCTGTGTGTCTGGTACTCCTCAAACACACACTATTTTCAAACACTCCTGTTCTTAGACCAGTTTCTCGGAGCCTTCGTTTCAATTGTTATACTTCCTTGACATTTATTAAACTCCTACACAGGCGAACCCACAACTTCATTGACGGCCAAGTGGAGTAGGTAGTAACTGAGCCTCAAAAAATTCCCCTACCCCATAATATCCCCCCTGAGTATCCCATTTGCTAATGATCAAAATCGTGTTATTAGCCATTAACTTCTTTAGATGAAGAAATTGCCTTCCTATTAAAATCAAGCACTCCCTGGAGGGGTAGCATGTTATAACTGTCATATTTCAATATGAGTGACTGACTTGGGGGCAAAGTGTCAGACGGTGGGAAGGTTTGGCAATGTGAGGGGCCATAGAGTCTGTGGAACTATTTAACTCTGTCACTGTACAGAAAAGGTATCTATAGATAGACAGACCCACATACAAGTAAGCATGATCATTTCTATTAAACTTCACTTTAAAGTTAGGATACACACTGTTCTGTGCCCATGGGCCACAGTTTTCCAACCTCTGATTCAACAGCATCCTCTCAGATGTGGCCAGCAGCTAAAGACAAAGGAAGGCAATGAAGGTGGGGGTCACAATCCTTGGTAGAGCCACACTGGATCCTCAGCCAAGTGTCACAAGAGCTAGCCCTTCTAAGCTAGTTAGTCATCTTTGGGGGAAGCTGAGTTTACCTGTCTTAAACAACTGGCCTATGACATATGTCTGTGACATTCTACACTTTGCCCCACTGAATTCTCTGTAGCATGACTCTCCTTTAGCATACCAATGTAGTCACAGGCAAGGCAGCTGCTCTCTTACCATTCTAACAGCTTAGAATTCCACTGATGTCATTGAGATTGCTAAACATCAAAGGCAAAGAACTTTTGAAAATAATTATGAGCCCTTCTATTATGAAAAAGTTTCAAAAATTTAAAAACATGGTAGAATAGTTGAATGAACATATTTGTGTAACCTCAACCTACATTCAAAACTGACACTGAACTGTATTCTCTCTCTCTCTCTCTCTCTCTCTCTCTCTCTCTCTCTCTCTCGATTGCATGGCTTGCAGAAATCACAACTCAGGTAAAGAATTTAGGACCCAGATATATTTCAAACTGTGGCATGTCCTCCCCTTCGTCTATTTGTGCTAAACACTTTTGGACACTTGAAGCTGCGAGTGTCTGAGAAGTGAACTGTGCCCCGATTTCCTGGAAAGCTGCATAAAAGAAGTCTTTTCTGGTTTTGTCCAAACAGCATTTTATTTCAGGATCGGTGGTGGTGGCTTGTGCATGGTTCTAGATCTTAGTCGTGGCATGTTCTTGAAGCAGAGAGAGAATTATTTGTAAGCCTTTTGGGTAGAACAGGCAGGTACGGTGGGAGGGATAGAAGGGAGACGCCCTGAGTATGTGGTCCTGCGTGAGCCTGTGCTGTTGGCTTGGGTGCGGCTGTGTCAAGGCCTCAGGCCTTTATCATGGGATAAAATGGCAAAGCCTTCCCAGGGCTAGGCTCAGGAAATGGCAATGGTTTCCCTGCGGGTCCATGTGTGGGTGTTGATAGTGTGTGTAGAGAATGCCCACCATAGCTTTCTTTTCCTGCATATTCCCAGCCTGGACACTGCTCCTGTGAACAAAAACTTCTGGAAAACTACATCTGGTCTTGATCAAAAACTCCTGAAGGACTCTGTCTACAGAGACTGTTTACAATTTCAGTACTGGGGGGGGGGGGGGGGTTGGAACATTGTAGGTCCAGAGGCTAACTACCTTGTCTTGGGCTAAGTTCTGGCCCTCCAGAACATATACATGCACACACACATGTGCATGCACAGAAACACACACACCCCTCTGTTAGAACTAACATCTGGTAACAATAAATAAAAGCTTTTTGGAATCTACTGACTTAGCAGGCAACTAATGTCTGCTCCCACCAATACAAAAGCTAAGAGTGCCTTCAGATAGCCCCTTCAGCCTATAGCTCCTCCCCCATCTCCATGTATGTGGCCCTCTGAAGCACCGAGTAATGTATTTTAAACTTGCCTAGATCTATGACTTTCTCTGTTCCCTAAAACCAGGAAAACATGAAACTGTTTCCACATGGGAATATGGAATATGATATAACCTAAATCTGTATTTCCAGGCCCTAATCACTCAAAATGGCTCCAGAAAAAAAACTATCCCACATTCCCTTTAAAATGGCATCTGTGGTCTCACATCAATGCTCCCTAAAGAGACTACCAACACGAGCTGAACCTCTCTCCATAATCCAGCTGACACCACAAACCCTGCCTCCTGTCCATCTGTGAGAACTCCACCTTCTTCGGCTGTTTGCGACAATACTGCCTCTCTGTTCAGCTGTATACAATAAACATGCTGAACTTCCAAGTTGCTTCAGTTTCTCCACCAGAGATGGTGGAAATGCCCAGTCTACCCGAACTCAGCTTGTACGTGTGCCTGTCTGTATGCTTATCTTTTCCCCCCATTCCCTCATCATCCCAATCAAGTCTGAGCTCCTGGGCCAGGCAGACTATTCCTACTGCAGAGACAAGCTATGACTCCTTGCAGAGTGAGCTTGGGTGGCCTAGGCAGGGGGTGGGCTTCGAGCTAAAGCATCACTCCTCTTGTGACGGTCAGTGCAGTACGGAAGGCTCAGGTAAACTGGAGTTACATCTCAGCCTCTGGAAAAACTAAATCCGACCACTGGGACGAAAGACAGAGGGTGGAGCATCCTTGAATTGGAGACTTTTAAAAACATTCTGCAGCAGGCTGGTCTCTTTGTACTTTGGGGGATAGGCCCAATGCCTCATAGAGAGTCTGATTATCTTCTTATACATTCATAAAGATGTTTATTTTTGGTTAAGATGCTCAAATTAGAGTATACTTGATTGGTTTACATTGGCAAAGTAGTCCCTTAAATTACATTACAAATGCTGAACCACAGCCCACTTATTACCTGGTCTAGTCTACTTCTGAGTGTGTCGAGAAGACAGAGACACATCCAAATGATTTCATCTTCTGAAGCATGACCTAGTAAGGAAAAGGAAGCGTTCACATGCATTAGAGGTAAGTACATGGACTTCCTCCTTCCACAGATGCCTGTCCTCGTCCTGTGGAGCATTGTCAGGGATAAGACAGAAAGGAAAGAGGCTCACTGTCTGTGCTTTTCACACCCTGGGCGTGGACGGCACCGCATCGCATCAGTAGGACATGCACACTCGTACACGGAACTGATTCTTGTTCATGGTAGTTATATTCTATAAACACTGTACTAGCAGTTATCGGGCCATTGCTTCTGGGGAAAATAAAGGGTTAGGTTCCTGGGAATTCCTGGTCCCATTTTCAACAACCTTGTTTTATGTGTGTTTCTCTTTAAAGATGCCTTACTTAATATATTGGCTCAGTAGCTTTGAATTCACAGCCAGCAATGCATCCCATGCTTGGGTAAAGACCATCCCAACATATGTGCTCCATAAGGCACATCACTGTCTTCCGGTCTTAAGAACACTAGACAGCGTGTCAACATTGTACTTAAGGGTTATTCCAAACAGTGATACCGTCCAGGAAAACGGGAAAATTACGGGGCTAAGGGGACCACCAGAAGAATCCTTTTACAGTTTTGAGAAATGAAAGGAGAAATCGTTGTCTCACTGAACTTCACAGGGAAACGTGTGCACTGGGTGGCTGCAGTTTGCCACCGTTCCAGACTAGTTCTTAAATGGCTACACGAAGGATGCACACATTGGTTTTGGGATTACAGATGCATTTAACTGATCAGATCCACAAATACAGGCTAATGAATAACGAAGGTGGATTCTGTATACTAATAAGATTTATTTCCAGGAATTGGCCTGGGGGTGGGGGTGGGGTTGGGGTTGTGGAGACTAGCAGGCCTGAACTCAACAGGACAGTCTGCAGGCTGAGGACTCGCTAATAGTTTGGCAGCTGATGTTCCCTTAGAGAAACTTGGGACTCCTTTCATTAAACACAGCTGACTGCAGATGTTAGACATCTCCACAACTACAAAATGCCTTTTTCATACCTACCCTAGTGTGTAACTGGACCACATGCGACTATGGCCTTGTTAAGTAGGCACATAAACTGCCACAGCAGCTAGTTAAGATCTGGGTGTAAAACGTGCTCCCACAGGTCTTTGAATACTCGGTCCCCAGCTTGAGGCACTATCTGGAGGTCAGAGGACCCAGGTGCACATGCAGGCTACTGCGGGCAGGCTCTGAGAGGCCCGGCCTGCCCTGCCTCTGCTTCTGACCTCTGTGTTCTGATGCGCCAAGAAGTAAGGAGCCTCTGGCTTCCACATTGCCACGGACTCTGCCTTGTGGTCTGAAACTCTGAGCCTCTGCAAACCTTTCCTTTGTTAAATTGTGTCTTTTAGGTATTTGCTCCCAGTGATTAGAGAGGATACAGAGGCCCAGGAAAGCAGCCTGTCAGCCTTGGGGAATCCTCCCTTTCCTCCTTTCCCAGAAGCTAGACTAGGGCAGTAGGAATCCATAAGCTCTGTTAGCTAGCCTGGCTCCTTTTGTACAGGGAAACTCACTCCATGCGCTGGACATAGGGGAGCTAAGGAGGGAATGTTTTTCTTTTTGCATTTAAAAAGAGGTTTTAGCTCTGATCCACTGATATGAATCATGTTGATTTCTGTTCAATAATTTTCTGTGCCCGTTGATTTAGAATCTTTGTGTCCTGAGGCTCATCCAGCAGCCAGCTGCTTGGGCCTGCTCTGGGAGTCAACGGCAGGCTTTGGTGGTTCCCGGGCCCCAGGTGGATGCGCCCTCTCTACAGGGCTGTTGGGCAGCAATGGTCTTATTGCTCAGGTTGTAGGGAGTGAGGCTCTTGGCTTCCACCCTGGACCCTTGGTAGGGAAAGAGTGGTGTGATACACATATGCTAACAGCACCTGCCACAAGCTAAGAATTCACTCTGAGTGCAGAACACAAAGCAACCAAATCCAGCTCACGTTTAGCAAGATGCCAGTAGATTCCGACGTGCAGTGAAATTAGAAAAGCATGCTATAGGTAGCCATCTGGTGCCCCCTTGTTCTTTGACCTTTAGACCCCAACCCTTGATCTATCTTTTACTTATTTTGAACTGGACATCCCAGAATGACCCTGCTTCCCCTGGCACAAATGGATAAGCCCCTCGGCCCTGATTCACACAAGTAGACTTCTTGAATATACCCACCTGCTAAAAGTGGCTTGTTCCCCTTTCATTGTGTAGACGTTAACTCTATGCCAAGCTCTTCCCGGGAGTACTACTTGAGCCCCACACTGCCCTGTACTCCTGGCAGCCCCCAGTTCTCCTTGAATCTTTCTGGGGCTTCTCTGATGTAGGAACTAGATCTTCGCCTCAGAACCAGCTTGGACAGGCTCAGACACTGATGAACACAGCTCCTAGGGTAAGCAGGGGCAGTTGAGGGAGCAGGGAATGAGGCTCTGAGTGTCCTGTGTCTTCACCTAAGCTTCTCCCGCCCCAAGTGTGACTTGCTGGGAAAGCTACCTTTGCACACATCTGGGAAACACATTAAACCAGTTTGGGATCTTGGGGACCTGCATGCATTTGTTTTGAGGCCAGTTTAACAAGGAACTAGTGGCCAGTGAGGAACAGTGCTACTGGCTTTACGAGAAGTCTAATGCTCCCTCTTACTTTTATTAAGCATGGAATCCATTAACCTGTCATTATGGGATCGTTCCATTCCATGGAGTCAAATGGCTAATTGAATGGATTGACTTTAATAGCATAGTCTGTAATTATAAAAGCCATTTACAAAATCCCACAGACTGGCATTCCCAGGGAAGGAGGGTTTGTCACTGTGAAAAGTAGCCTCAGTCTTGGACGGCCATCACTCATATTCCCTTCTCCTGGTGTTAGGACTATGGGAGTGGACAGTGGATTCATTCCAAAAATAATCTCAAGCTTTCCTCACTCACACTATGGCAATGCCTAGACTGGGTTTCCATGTCTTCAGAAGTGGGACACCTATAGCCACAGCCTGTACAATTGACTCCCGTCTGAAGCTTGCTGATGTTCATTTTCTTGGCTAATCTGGTTGTCGTATCCTGCTGGACTGAGTGCAGGTTAATAGATAGTGCAAATCAACTTATACAGAGTAAATTAATTACACATGAGAATTCACTTACACATGCCTGAAACGCTCTTGGCTAACATGCCACAGGGCTTTCTTGAGCACTGCTGGCTTTGTAAATGGAGCTCTTGTGTGGTTCACAGCCTGCGTTGGGACTCACTCTCCTGTTCTGTGTGGCTGACATCTCCTTATGCATCTGACCCAGCCCAAATATTATTTTCTCAAGAAAGCCCATTTCATCCAAAGGAGACACACCCTTACCGTCAGTCACCTTACTCATTTAATCACGGTATTGACAGTCTGCAATCATTGATTAGTCTCTACATCTTCACATCAGACGGTCTCCAAGCTGAGATGCTGTCAGTCTTATTGGAAGCCCATTCGACACACAGTAGGTACTTGATAAATATTTGCTTAAGTGACTTAGATACTTAGTGTGTGCATTTGAAACAATTCCTGTAAAATGGAAGTTTACTTTAGGAACTTTTTGTTGTCACCAAAATGCTAACGTGAACTTTCATGAGTGTTTACTTCACTCTGTTTCCTGATGCGATAACAGAGTGCCTGAGACTGGGTGACTTCTACAACAACGAGGTCTATGGGCATGGCTCCAGGTGAAGTGGGGCGGGGCTTGCGGCATCATCCCATTGTGGAGTACCATACAGCAAGGCGAAGCAAGCCCGTGGGATCCCATCAATCCATCAGTTCACAGACAGACCAACAGACCAATCCACTTTATAAACGCTTTCTTCCCAAAGGCCCCACATCCACACAATAACATAAATCTGTGGCTCAAAGCTCCATCAGATGAAATTTATAGAACCACAACCAAACCATAGCGGTATTCTTTCTAAAAACTTTTATTCTGTATAGTTATTGATTGTTTATTTTCCCCCTTCAAGTCCGTCCTATATTACTTTTTCTTCAGTTTCCCCATCTGGCATCTTAATTAAAGGGATTACAACGATGACCTTAAACTTTCTATAAAAGAACCCACTGGTATCTGCATGTCCAACAAACACCAGACACTGTTAGAGAACAACAACCATGCCCGTCTCATCAGAGACAAGCTAAGGCAAAAAACCTTCCAATGCTCTCACATTATGCAGGCTCTTGGTTTTCGTTTTTAAAATTTACTTTACTGTTTGCTTATGTGTATACATGTATTCCTCACATATGTGCAGGTGTCCCTCAGACCAGGAACATCGGATCTCCTGCAGTTACAGGTGATTGGGAGTCAAGCCCCATCTCCGTAAGAGTCTGGAAATTAAACTGAGGTGCTCTGCAGGAGCAGCAAGCACTCTTAACTGCTGAGCTATCTCTCTAGCCCCTATAAACCAAGGTACTATTCTTTAAAAATGTGTGTATACACACAAATGTATATGTATGTATACTATGTTACACACACACACACACCAATTTGTATAAAGCACAGAACAGCTGCCACAAGAATTGCATGATTAATTACCAAATTAATTATAGACCCATGACTACCTCAGAAGCTTGTCAGTTTTAGGCTGAGCTAGGCAAGATTTTTTTTGAAGGGTGGTACTGAGTCCCTATAAAGGTGGCTGGAGCAGAAAAGGGAAAGCATAGCAAGGGACACAGTTGTGAAACCTTGTGAATACATGCCCAGCAGCCCCTGGGTCCATAGGACATCTGTCATTCAGATGAGGAGGCAGTGCAGGGAGCCAGAGCCCAGTGGAACAAGAAAGACCCAGGTTACTGAGTTGAAATAGAGGTATTTGAAGAAGAGAATTGGGCACATAATGTAACAAAAAGATGCCAGAGACAGTTGGCAGTAACAACATATGTCACACATTATAGAGAGGGGGTCTTTAGAGGAAGTGATGGAAAACCAAAGCAGAAGCCTAACTCTGGCTTACCACACCCATGGCCCTCCAAAGTTCATGTTTTATCTTCACTCCCAAAGTGATGGCATTGGGAAGGAGGAGCGGTAGGTGTACCAGATGACATTCAGTGCCCTTGTAAATAAGCCCAAGGGAGTTCGCCAGCTGAGGTTACCTCCAGAAGACAGATCCTGTGGGCTGATAGAAGTGAGGCTGAGGAAGAGACATGGGATTGTGGGAGACTTTACCAGGAGGTGCCCAGCAGTGTCTCCTTCCTTAAGGAACAGAAGCCTTGTGACTAGAAACAGGAAGACAGCTTTTTATAGGCATAAAGTAAATTAGAGGAGAGTGGGAAAATAGGAGCGGGCAGGATCTGGGGTACAGAATGAAGCACTGAGGGTTACTTCCTGGTAGAGGAATAGCTCGTGAGACTGAACTCTCCCCCCCCCCAATATGTGACTTTTAAAGTTCTCTATAATAAACATTTACTACTTTTGCAATTTACAATGTGAAGACACTTAAAAGCCAAATTCATTGCCTTGCTTCTAGAGTCAACCATAGCTTATAGACTCAGAAAACCCTGTTTCTCTCACTCTGAACCTTCTAGTTTCCCTACTGGCAGAGCTCGGTTATTCTATAGTATCTCTCTGTGTTAGCTAATTCTCCAGGGCTGTGACCAAAATACTCAGAAGAGAACAACTTGGAGGATGTCCTTACTGTAGCTTGTGAAATTTCCGGGAGCGACGCTAACAGACCTCTTCAGGCAGCAAGGACAGAAGAAAGGGTGCCACCCAAGTCTGGCTTGGCAGACCAGTGGATATATTGAGCTTATAGGTGTATGGATGAGTGATTGCTTTGAGAAGCATGAATGGAGGGTTACTTACAGGATGTGGGTGATACAGAGGCAGCTGCATTATCCCCAAACCCACTCCAGCATGGGCAATAGCTGCCTGTACAACCAGCAGGCAGCCCCAGGAAGAGTCTCTCCTCCTCTGTAGCAATTGTTACTGTTTATGTAATCTCAGGAGGGACCTCTGGAATACTGTACCTTCCAGGATTCTTTTGTGCATCCCTCCTCCCTCTAAGGAGGGAAGGTTTCAATTCAGAGGAAATTGCTACACAGCAGGGCTCACAGTTTGAAGGTTATCCACAGCTCTTCCTTCCATTAATTCAGGACCTATGATGAGTCACAACGTCATGAGGAACATGTACTAGAGGCAACTCATCTCAGGGAGGACAGAGAGCAGAGTGATGGAATCCAGGAAGCAGCCAGGGCAAGATACATCCCCTAAGAGTATATCCCAATTAGGCCTTGTCTCCTACCTTCTGCCACCTTCCAATCATACTATCATGTTATGAATGCATCAAGGAATGAACCCATTGATTGGGTCGGAGATTTCAGAATCCAATTGCTTCTCCAAAACCCATTGGCTGATAACCAAAGGGCGTTAACAAATGGCCTGGGGAGGGCACTTCATGTTCGCACCACAGGCTGCGACTCCATCTGCAGAGGTAGCTATGGCCGCATGCATTTATGTTGCCTCCCTAGCCATCTGCGAACCTACAGAAGCCATTGCTTCGTTTATCTGTGTCCTCCCCATTCGTAAGTAGGTGCTCAGTTAATGCCAGTGAGCTGAGAACGCCTGGAGAAAGCAGAACTAGAACCTTATCAGGAACATTTGTAATTCTTTGTAATGTAGCTGATGGCTATGGGGACTTTACCCTATATCCTGAATGTTGACTTAAAAATCTATTACCAGATTTCCACTTTTTTCAGACACAGATGTTAGGTTTGGGATCCTACTCTAAAGACACTCCACCTCAGAAGGCTGCCACTTAGCCAAGAGAATTTCATCTTTTACTAATTGGAATAAGACGGGAAAACAATGTGGGTGGATAGATGTTAACACAGGTCAGACTGGAGGGAATGCCAAGGTGATGGGTAACGCATACCCTGTGTTACTCATGAGCGTCAAACCTGCCAGACATGGCACTCACAGGTATTGCAGCACACGCCTCCGCTGTGCACACAAGGCCTTTTTGGTCTCTTCTTTCTCTCTGCCCTGGCCATCACCTCCTCCTGCCACCCACCTCCCCACCCCCACCCCTCCCGCCCTCCAACAGAGCTGTGTTTTCCTTTGTTAGCTCCTCCCACGCGAGTTTCAGATAAATTCTAGTCCTTTTGGGGACATCCACTTCATTTAGGTTTCCCTCTATGTACATTTCTGGATTCTTCTGATAAAACTGTAAGAGAGAAATAAACCTGAACAAAAAGGAGAAAAAGCAAAGCATAGTTCAGGAGCCGTTCACACTGACCCACGCCATCAAGTAACAAGAACAGAAGGTTCTGTGGCATCAGGGGCAGGGGGAGGGGTAGGGAGAGGGGCAGGGGCAGGCTGGGGCGACTGGGGCGCCTCACGGAGGAATCTCTTGGTGATGGTATTAGTCTGAAGGAAGCTGGGGTGAGAAGTCAGGCGTTAATTCTGCTAACTCCCCATGTGAACATCTGATCTCTTAGTGGGAGTCCCCGGCTTTCACCATTTCTGCTTCCTGTCACCAGCCTTGTGTAACCAGAGACTGGTTTTGCCATGGCTAAGTAAACAAAGGCTTAAAACATTTGGAAGCATTCTGGAAGAGGGGAAGGAAATGGAGCTTCCTGAAGTTTGAGGCTGCTCACCCAGAGGAAATGGAAATTAAATAAAGTGAAAGGTGTTTTTTAGAGATGGCCCAAAGCTGCCGTGTCCTCTTCACCACAGGCTGGGCTTGCAGAGACTAAAGAGAATTAGGTACATTCTCCCAAGGTCTCCACAAGCAGAGCTCAGACACTTATCTAGGCTATGCGGAAGGTCACTGAGTCTTGAGAGCCATAGTTTGCCTTAATCCCCACTTCTGAAAGCCCCACTCTAGGGTGGCCACCCAAGCCTGCACTAGGTCTTCAGTAGGCTGGCTTTATGTGTGTGCCCCGGGGAGATTCTGACTTCATCCCTGACCAGCCCTTAGCTCTCTTGGTTTTCTAGGAAGCAGTCACAATGGCTGGCTGTGAGATCTCTACAGCAGGCTCCATGATGCTAAGGCTTCTTTAATGACCTTACAATAGCATGTTTGATTCTGCCTACTTCTACTCCCTCTCACATGGGAACACAGAAATGACCTATGATAAACACACATATACGAATATGTGTGAGTGTCCCCTATTCCATTTTAATAAGTCATGTCTATTCTTCCTTATCTGTCAATCTATCCATTTATCTATTATGTTTCTTCATATAAGCACAGATAATCATATGTGCATATAATTAGGCATGGCTATTTCTACATGTATGTGTAAGTCTCTCTTCTCTTGCTCCTTTGTCTGCAACCTTAACCTCTCTGTCCTCTCCTTTGACTGTTAGTCTAGTAAAGCCCTCTGCGGAGCAGTCTAACCATTTGGCTTCTTTCTTCTTAAGTGGGCTCTTGAAAGCAGTTGAAGGGATCTATACATGTGAGGTTTGGATCTGAAACAGTGACCTTCGACCTCACTGAGCTCTCACAGCTCAGAAGCCGTTTCACCAGGCCCTGGTCAGCATCCTTTCCACTTCCGGGGGTGGGAGGTGGGGGACTCCCTGCTATCTTCCTGTGCCCTGTGCCCTGTCTCTCCCTGGGACCTGGGACCACTTTCTGTTGGCACCATTCAGGCTTTGGTCTCCATCAGCACCTATAACACAGGAGCACAGGCTGGCAGCTTGACTCTCAGCCAGTGATTTCTCACAGCACTCCAGATCCTGAAATTCATTCCTAATGTGGCCTTCACACAGCTACCGTAGCACCTCGTCCTCAAACAACAGAGTGGAGAGGGGCTGCCTCTTCCTCCTCCGATAAGAGCACACGTCTCA
The DNA here is from genome assembly GCF_011762505.2 of Arvicanthis niloticus. Classification (NCBI taxonomy): domain Eukaryota; kingdom Metazoa; phylum Chordata; class Mammalia; order Rodentia; family Muridae; genus Arvicanthis; species Arvicanthis niloticus. The sequence goes on from NC_047664.1 coordinate 21,741,860, forward strand.
TCATGGGGTCACATCCCTATGGCTTTATAAAACCTAACTCACTCCCCAAGGCTCCACCTCTAGAAACCACTATATTGTGGATCAAGGCATCGACTTGTAAATTTGGGGAAACAGAAATGTTGTCTACACAGCTCCTGCTTCAAACTTTGTCCACCATTCATCTGGAGTGCAGACTCCTCCGTGGACACACTAGCCTTCTGCATCTCTCCTCCTTTCTGACTAACTCCAGCCTTCTGTCCTACCTGAGCCTCTGCTGGCACCCTTAATCCCATAACGCTTGGTGTTGCTGTCTCTACTAGCCTTTTTGACTCTGCCTACTTCTACGCCCTCCCACAGGGGAACACAGACATCTTCTTAAATAAAGAACTGTTCCCAGCTTACCTGCCAGTGTTAGTGTCCAGGACATTTCACTGGCCTGCTCTCAGGGACCTAGCAGCTGCTTATGTCATCACCTGCTACTGCTGCTGCTGCCTGCGGATAAAAAGGAGATGCTAGCTCTCTGTCTCTGTCTTTCGATGTCTCTGTATCTCTGTCTCTCTGTCTCCGTCTCCGTCTCTCTGTCTCTGTCTCCCCACTGCCCCTGTTTCTTCTCTCTCTCCCTGAACCCCACCCCTGTCCACTTTCTCTGCAGTCATGGCTCTCTGGGTGCTCCCTATCTGGCTGCCTCTATCCACACACACACACACACACACACCCCGGCCCTCCCTCCCTCCCCTCCTCCAGTAATCCCCTTTTGCATCAGATCTCTTGCATACTGTAATTTCTCAGGGCTACACCTTGGCATGGGCCTCCAAAGATGCCCCCTTGCTGCATTGTATTTCTTAATAGCTAGGCTGCACGTTGTTCCATCATAGCTCTGCTGGCCTGTCTCGCCTGTCTATCCTGCCGTCTATTCAGCCCTTTTACTTGTCTTGGTTTTCTGAATGGCAGGTCTTCTCCATGCTCCCCTTCCTCCTGTGCTAAGCCCTTGACTTCTACTCTGAAACTGAGCCTGTTCCCACACCAAAGACTGACCACAAGCACCAAGACACCTTCCGATCCATTCAGGACTAGGGGAGGGGTAGGCATGTGCAGTAGAGGTAAGCATGGTTACATGGGGAGACCAAATGGATGGAGTAGTCTTGCCAACAGGGGAAATAGGAACAACAGTCACATTCCACAGATGCTGCCTGCACCACTGGCCTCCAGTGTGTCCCCAAGCTCTGACTAGAGAATGTGAAGAATGTACGGTTTCCTGTTTGAATAAGGTGGTGGTATGAGAATGCAAGCATTGTCACGAAACGGGCACCTGTGTAGCAGCCGGGGACCCGGCACCGACTAAACCACATCTGGGACCTACATCAATGACCTTGCTCCTGAGATCTGACCTTTCTCTAAGTCCTAGATTCCAAAGAACAAAGGGGAGGGGAGAAGCCTAACCCTTAACTCTTTTTGAAGAAGGGATTGGCTAGGACTGCCCTCCCAGTTTGGTCAGCTATGGAGGCTGTTGGAGTCATTGGATGGAGCTGTAGATATAAGGCTTGCAAAGTAATGGCCCAAAGCCTGCGGGGGACTTGGAACTACCCCAGGTCAGACAGCTGGTCCTAGGAAACCAGGCTTCACCTGAAATCAAGTGCTTCTCTGTACGTGGGCCTCCCACTTCCTCCCCTGTGAGCAGCAAGCTACAAGAATGAGCTGCCCTTGGAGAGGTGAAGAGTCCAGCAACTCCCCCAGACTGTGGGAAAAGTTGTACTTCCCCTAAAGGGTGAGCAGTGGCCCTCAGCCTTCCTAATACTGAGACCCTTTAATACGGTTCCTCATGCTGTGCTGAGCCCTAACCATAAAATTATTTCATTGCTACTTCATAACTGTAATTTTGCTACTTACTGTTATGAATCATAATGTAAATATCTGTTATGCGACCCTCAAAGGGTCACAACCCACAGCTTGAGAACCACTGTCCGAAAGCATATGGGTTTGAGAGCAAAAAAAAAAAATGCCCTGGTTCATCAAAGGCATTCCTGTGTGACTGCAACCATTCATCCCTCCACACTGCCCCCCCCACCTCTGTGTGTGACTGTGGGGGGTGGGGAGGGATGCCTTTAACCAAGTTTAGGTGTGCTGATTAAAGGAGGAAGGATCTGTCTGGTATTCCTACTGTTAACTTCAAGGAAGGGAAGGGAGGCTTCAGCTGGGATAGAGGAACTCTCTTCTATGTGTGAACACTGGGGTGTTGCTTCCTTTTCTACCCTTAGTGCTAAAGATTCCTCTATTATTTAGCTTGTAGGCAGAAACTTGTTTTTCCTAACTTTCAAGCCCCAGGGTACTTAGGCGGATTAAAAGAGAAAGAAGGACAGGGATATGGGAAGGCTGCATGCCCATTTCCCTTACAGACTGTCTCCCTCACGTTGAACTGGGACTTACTGCTCCCCACCCCACCTCTCAAGATTGCATGAAAACTGAAAGCGGTGGATTTATATTTTAATTGGTCCCGGTAACATTCCAACCATTAGGAATGTAGCAGTACATTTTCAGGAATTCATCCTGAGGGGCCATCGAGATGCCTCAGCAAGTAAGGGCACTTGCTGGCAAGCCTGGTGACCTGAGTTCCATCCCCAGAGCCTAAGAGGTAGGAGGAGAAAATGGACTCCCACAATTTGTCCTCTGACCTCCACCCATGGCTTGTGTGTACACACACACACACACACACACACACACACACAAACACGTACTAAGTAAACATTTAAAAAATTTTTAAGAAGTTGGAGAGATGGCTCAATAGTTAAGAGCACTTGTTGCTCTTTCAAAGGACCCAGGTTCAATTCCCAGCTCCTACATGGCAGCTCGAACCATCTGTAACTCCAGTTCTAATGATCTCCTCCACACCACCCAAGGATTCAGACTGGACTGAGCTTTTTATCTGAATCTCAAGTCACATGGAGTCTAGACTTGTGTCTCTATTACTCAGAGTTAGGGAGTAAAGGGGGAAACGCTCTCATGTGTCCCAGCACCCCTCAGTGGTCTCCGGGATGCACATCTCTATGACCAATCTGTGAGTGTTTAAAATCCACACGTTCAGTACTTTCCATTCTTTAGACGTTCACAAACGTGAAACAGAAAACAACAACAAAGCACATCACACAGAGAGACACATACACACCATGTATATACATATACCATACAACCCCATACATACACACATACCACACACTCCACACATACCACACACATACATAGCCCCATATACACACATACTACATACACAGATAAACCACACACACCACACATATATACATACACACATACCACATGCTAATATATATATGTATATATGTCTATATATCACACATATACCCACACAGTCACATCACACACATACACACACATACCACACACACATACATACATACTCCCACACCCCTGCACACATATATACCCACACACACTCCATAACACACACACTCCGTAATACACACACCCCACACACCCCACACACATTTAAAACAGCTCTACTTACTTTGGTGAAGTAATAAAGTTAGTAACCATGAACCCACCAGTCATCTAATCAGAGCTTCTTTTGCTCTTTTTGTTTTTGTTTTGTTTTGTTTGTTTGTTTGTTTGTTTGTATAATTGTTGAGGCAAAATCTTCCTACATAGCTCTGGCTGACCTGGAGCTTGCTATGTAGCCCAGGCTGGCCTTTCATCAGTTCCTAGTGATGACGGGATCACAGGCTTGTGCCATTGCAGCAGGCTAGAACTCCTATTTTCTTAAGAACCAATGAAGGACCTCTGACCCATTCACTCCTGCCATATTAATTTATGTTCTAAAAAATCTGGATATTAGACTCGACTGTACATCTTGCTATCAGGAAGAAGGTTAAGAGAGACACTAAAACTAGAATTGCAGGGTCCTTGGCATTTTCCATTTAATTAGACGACATTTCACGTAAGTTAACAGACTGTACTGGCCCCAGGATTCAGTTGAAATACTCAGGTCAGGGAGGACCTGGAAGAGCACCAATGGTGATTGCAGAAGGGTCCTGGTGACTGTTGCTTTTGTTCTTATGTGCTGCTACTTTAGGCTTGTTTTGCTTCCAGAGCTTGTTAGACTTAAAGTACGGATCCCCAGTGCCTACTAGATCCGCCCCCTCGATCTCTTAACTATTCCAGCTATGAGACAAATAACACTCTGCTGTGTATAACTTGATCTGAGCATGTGAGTTGTGCTTGAACACTTTCTTCTCTAGAGAGGCATCCAGGAGAAGATGCTTCTTCCATCTCTGCATAACTGGGCATCTGGGCTGCCTGGGAGCATGAGCAGCAAGGAGACAGGCTGGCTGGTTGCAAGGATTCCAAGGCTACCGTAACTGCAAGGGCAGGGCTTCTGCCTGCCTTCTCACTCCCCGGTCCAGTAGGCACTAATGGATCTCACAGGAAGCCAAAGAGACATGTGGTGAGCCACCACTAAAGCCAGTTCCAACCACTCGCTGCAAGGAAGAAACTTTAAAAAGAGTCTTTCTTCCTTTCTTCCTTCCTTCCTTCCTTCCTTCCTTCCTTCCTTCCTTCCTTCCCTTTCTTCTTTTGTTTGTTTTATGAGACAGGGTCTCACAATGTAGCCCAGGATGACCTGGGCTATAACAATCCTCCAGTTTCTGTCTCCCAAATGCTAGGATTACAGGCATGAGCCATTATCCTCTCAGCTAAAGAGTTTAGTGTTTCAAACAAAACACTGAAATAATTTCACTGGAGAAAACTAACATACAGTGTTTTCCTTAAATTATTTTATGATTTAGTGATCATTTTATTTCTAATTGATTAGGTTCTAGGGTCTCCGGTGACCTTATCTGGCCTTATAAGTAGAAAACAGAGGAATCAGGCCAAAAGCAGAATCAACTGGCAGATTATCAGTTGACATTTTGCCAACCCCATGGCAGATGCAGTGGTTTTACAGGGAACGCTACTCCCAAGTCCTACATTGACACTCACACTTGAAAGAGTTAAAAATTTCAAAACCTCCTAGCAGACTGAACAGAACCAAGAATGCAGGTCAGCTTGGTCGTGAGCTCTGAGTTTCAGGAACTTGGCTGACCACAAGATAGATGGCTGATTATGTACAGGCTTTTAGAGAATAGCCTATACAAAATGTTCCCCATGAATGGGCTGGTACTTTCCACAGGTGCTCTCCAATAACCACCCTTCACTCCCCCTGGGTTGTGGTTTCCCCCCTGAGTTGTGGTTTTTGACTTTAAATTCTCTCTGTCTCCAAAGCCCCAGGGTCAGACCCCACTGCCCCTGCGTGGGTCATGGGTCTTGACCTCAGTATACTGATTGAAATATACCTCTTGCTGATTGCATCAAGTTCGGTGTCTTGTGAGTTAATGAGTGGCCATGAATTCCCGAGGCTTGGGTGAGGACCTCCCTTGGTGGGGGCCTTACACACTATAAGTTATGTGTTGAGGTTGTTCTGCTACTATGTATCATAACGCTAAACACTGGCTCCCTAAGTCTGGTTGTGTTAGCTCTGCCCCACAGTTACTGGCAATAGCTTGGTATACCTGACTCACTATAAAAGAGGCTACTTGCCTTCTCTCTCTCTCTCTCTCTCTCTCTCTCTCTCTCTCTCTCTCTCTCTTGTTCTCTTGCTCTCTTACTGGATTCCCAATGTCCCTTTTCTCTCCATTCCCCCCTCTTCTTTCTGCCTTTCTCTGTCTCTACTACCCCCTCAACTCCCCTCCCCATGCCCTAAATCAACTCTACTCTATACTGTACTACTGTGTGGCTGGTACCTCAGGGGGAAGGGATGCCTCAGCATTGGCCCACAGAGGCACAACCCCTCACCCCCTCCCACTCCCCCCCCCAACCATACTACACCTCCACTAAACATATCCCTGGCTTCGTTTTCTTTTTTATAAAACATAACAGGTTGTCCCCAGGAACCGAGAGATCCTCATGTCTACCAAGTAATGCTATGTAACTTGGCTCATTAATTTAAAACTATTAGTTGAATAAAGATGCCTACAGGCCATTGTTAGGCAGAAGATAGGTAGAGTTTCGGTTCCAGGGGTTGGGTCCACAGCAGGACCAAGAAGAGGTGATAAATGGAAAGTGGGGAGAAAGGAGGATGCCATGGGTAAGGGATCGTGAGAGCTGGCCATGAAAGCTGGCCAGTGGGGGTAGGATCAGCCCAGGTGAAACATGACAGGTCATCTTGGGGTTACTGACAGGGAAGAAGACATCATAGCTGAGAGGGTTGATATCTGCTCAGCTCTAGTGCTTTAAAGGTTTATTATAAATATAAAGGTTTTGTGTCTTTTATCTGGGAATAAAATTATTTAAGTCAAAATAGAAGTCCCCAGTTAAGATTAAATATTTAGTACAATAGTAATTTATAAACTTTTACAAAACAAGAGAAGTAATCGTGAGTCTGGGATAGTAAGAATGAAAGCAAACAGGAAAGAAGCCAAACATGGAAAAGGTGGACCAAGATAAATGCGATTCATTCAGTCTGGGGGCACAAACGAGGTAGCTCCAGGTGTGTTCAGTCGGGAATGCACAGGTGAAAACTGACACAAACCACTTTCCTGCCCTTGCAGGCTGACCTTCTGTGTGGATGACTGCTAATTTTACGTCGCTCTGACTAGGCTATGGCTCAGTTCTTTAAAGACCCATGTACACATTGCTGTGAGTGGGTGTGGTTAACATCTCAATGTCCCATTATGCTGGGGTGTGTTGGCCTCATTCAGTCAGTAGAAGGTACTATGTCAGAAGTCTGGATTTCCCCTAAGATGGAAGGGATTCTGATCCCATCCTTATAAACCAGATAGCTTCTAAGTCAAGACCGAAACACCACATCTTCCGTAATTCTCCACCTATAAAGGAGATTTGGGCCACTGAGCCCCACAACTGCATAAGTAAAGCAATTAGGATAAACCTGAAGGGACTCTGGCCAGCTCAAGTGCGGTGAGCGTGCCTCTGGCAGGCCTTTACCCTTCTCTCCCATTCTGTCTGCCTTGCTAAAAACCATTAGATTCCATTCCTAAATCTAGTCACTAAGGTTTATTTACTCTTCCTGAAGCTCACTACCAAGGTCCAGCTATCAAACTATTGAAGCCCAGAAATCAAAAGTCCTCTGTAACTCACCTAATTAACATGCCTAATCAAAATAGCCTACTATATCCTAGCCCATGCTAACACAGACCTCCCCTTTTCTCTCCTAAAAAGTTACACCTGCAAGGTCATTTGCTGCTGCTTTTCTGCCTGAGTCAGAAACCAGTCAACTTTAACTTTTCTTCCTGACTTAATAAAGGAATTCTCTGTATAAAAGAGCTCTCTGTGAAAACAGATGTTTGGGTGTTATTTGTGCCTAATCCACTACAAGGAGATACTCCCCCCACCCCTAGGGTCTCCTAACAGTGCCCCTCCTTTAAGGCGGTCATAACAGAAAGAAGAATCTTGGTTTTGGTTTTCAATAGCCTTTGAACCCTTTAGGATTTGGTAAGTTAACTAGTTGGCGGTGTGGAGTATGAGGAGAACAGGAATTTGCTCTGGATTAGAAAAAAGTGCCCCAGGCCTGGGGAAGTGGGAGTTGGAGGGAACCTGAAGAGACTGCAGAGGTGCAGTCAGCCAGTCCTGAAGACCGGATGAGGGTGGGACAGAGGCCAAGAGGAAAAGAATCCATGGGCTGGGTGGAAAATGGCAGCATCATGAGTCTGGAAAAAATAGTTCATATTCAACCAGGAAGGGAGTCCTGACTCCTAACTGGAATGTGAAAGCCACTGGAAGACTGACCACCACTCATGAAGCGGCAGACACCAGAGCTCCTCTCAGCAGTGATCTGCTTGCTTTGATGACCTTCAGTGGAGAAGACGAATGATGTTGCAGTAGACCCTGGAGACCAGCAGTTAGTCCATGGCAACTGAAGTTTCCACAACGCCATAGAATAAGGGAACTCAGCAGTGCCTATTGTAGTCACCCGAATTGTGACAATGTTGTGTAACAGTTTACTGCAATTGAAACATTTCATCCTGAAGTAAGCTCCTTAAACAGGAAGGTAAAACAACTAAAAATAGCTTTAGGAAATCCCTGAAACTTACAAGATTAAACTGGGTCCTACCCTGCTGGTGTAAGCGATAAAAGCTAAGAGTCCTCAGTGGAGTGAAACTATGCTCCTAAGAAGAGTCTGAGACCAGACCAGCCACCTGGAAGAAGCTGAAACCCGCTAAGCTGTCTGAAGAGAGACCATTGGAGGCACTTAGAAAGGACACTCTTCACATGCTGAGCTACCTATAGACTGCTCAGTGCACTTCAGGTTCTCAGTTTTGTGGGTTATCACAGATGCTGAGCTGGGTCTTGGTGAATCAGCTGTCTTTGAATCATTTCTTCTCCTGTAGGTAATCCCAACAAAACTCATGGTTCACCAAGTTGAACTTTGGTGGTATCTGTACCTTGGTCTATCACCCCCTATCTGGGGTGAGTAGATGTGTGCTGGCCTTCCCAAGAAAAGTTTTATCACACAGACAAGCAACACACAACAGTGGGACCATTCTGGGAACAGAAAGGCAGCCATGAGGGTAGATCCCAGTGAGCTAAGGATGGGTAGCCCAAGATGCAGTTAGACAGATGGGTGGAGGTGACATTTCACAGGCTGTGTAACACAAGCCACAAAACTCATATTTGAAGAGATGAGGGAGTGGCTGCAGGATTTGAAGCTCTTTGATAAAGATTTATCATGTGGGTTGGAGGTTAGGCAAGCAGTTGAGATGTTACAAAGTTATGGAGGCACAGATGATGGAGTAAGTAGGGAATGTCAGAAGGGCAAGCCAATGGAATCAGTACATCTTTGTGGTATACAGAACCAGTCTTGCCATTGTGTTACACAGGGAGGTGAGGAGGGAGAAAGGGTCTGGAGAAACTCTTTAGTTTCTGTTTGAGAAAATGGTGGATAAAAGAATCTGTTTGCTGAGGAGGGCTGTCTAGGAGAATACTAACTAGCACAAGTAAGGAAACCCAAATGTCCTGTGATAGCTGAGAGACACCCAGGAGAGCTGGGTTGCCAGCAGATAGCCAGAGCTGGACTGGAGGTGGGATCACGTGTCTCTGGCAGTGGTCTTCACTGCCTGTGGTTTGTTTTTGATTCTCCTGGGTGACTCCCATAATGCATTTAGGCCTCAGCTGTACTGTGTGCTTCCTCAGGGAGACCTGCTTACTCCAGTGTGAACTGCTGTGCTTCAGGTTCTCCACCAGCCTCCCTGTTCAAATTTTTCCCAGAGTACTTTTGTTGAATATAAACTTTGCTACCCCAACTAAGCTCCAGGAATGGGCTGAGCTACCAGCTCCCACCCTGCACCCTACACAGATAAAAGATGCACTCACAGTTGTTCATTTTCAACCTGCCTTCTTGGCACAATTGCTGGGCGCTTTTATCTCCTGCCTGGAAAAGTGTGCCCTTAGCAATATTCTTATCTTCACACCTCCCACCTGCCCTAAACTTTAGTGGCTCATATACATCTAGTCCCTGCTAAACACCCCTGCCCACCCACCTATAGGAGCAGCCACAGGACTCTGCTCTTCCCAAGACCTCGCATGGCTGCTTGGCTTTTCTCTCTCCCAGCACGGTGAGCTCTCATCTCCTCCCTTGCATCTGTCTTCTTTCCTAATGGGACCCAGAAGTCCCGCCTATTCCTTCTGCCCAGTAATTGGCCATGTCTTCTTTACTGACAGATCAAGAACCAATTGGAGAACAGGATAGCATCGGAACCATTCCTACACACTTTCAATGGTTTGATACTAAATAATTTATTGGACTCAAGAGATGGTTCCGTTGCTAAAGTGCTTGCTGCATATGGACCTGAGTTCAAGTCTCTAATACCCATGTAAAAATCTGGGTACAGCAAATAACTCATGCCTTTAAATACCAACACTGGGGAGTCAAAGACTGAGGCTCACTGGCCATCCAGTGAAGCCGGTCAGTGAGCTCCAAGTTCAGTGAGAAACTTTGTCTCAAGAAATAAAATAGGGGTTGAGAGTTGAAATGGCTCAGCAGATTAAAAGTGCTTTCTGTGCAAGCCTAATAGCCCGAGTTTGGGCTCCCAGAGCCCAAGGTGAAAGGGGAGACCCAACTCTGGAAAGCTGTCTCTGCCATCCACATAAGCACTGTGGCCCATGCCCACCTACGCACACACACACACACACACACACACACACACACACACACATATGTATACACAATCATTAAGTTAAAGTCTAAAAAAAAATGAAACCGGATGTTGCCCTGCTAATTAAGGTTGAAGTCTACCATTGTACAGATAGCCTTCTGAGGCTCAGCGCTTATATGGAAAACTCCCTTTATTGACAGGGCTTCCCCTTCTCTGACCTTGTCTGGGGAGTTCAAAACCCCTCACATCTCTATCTGCAGAACGAATAGCCTTACTTAGATGACAAGTTCAACTTCCTTTCTCCAGATAAGAACCCATTCAGCTAGTATCTGAAATTTCTGAACTGCTTCCCCATGTTAATGAGGCATTTTGGTACCCTAAGCCTTCAGCCAATGACTTTTCCCCATCCTGGAGGTTCCTACCCCCAATCTCCCAAAATTATATAAACCTGAATGTACCCCAAGTAAAGTTGATCTGCCTCCCTGTAGTTGGCCCTGGTGTGTCACCATACACACAGGGCTCTGACATACTCACAGGGCTTCCTACCCACCATATGTTATCTCTGTTCTCTTTGCCCAAGTGGACCCATATCAACCTACGATCCACAAGGGCAGAGAGAGTCAAAATAGGGGCGAAAGAGGTGGCTCTGTCAAGTGCCTGCTGGGAAAGCACAAACCTCCAGATCCAGATTCATGCCACCCTGTTGTATAACTCTAGTGCTGAGCGTGGAGAAAGACGGATCCCAAGAACTCACTGGTCTCTAGACGAACCAATTAATGTGCTCTGGGTTTGGGGAGAGACCTGCTTCAAAAAATAAAGTGGAGATCAATGGAAGGCATTTGACTTCTGGCTTCTGCAGGTATGTGCACACACATGCACACTCAGAAACACGCACTATATTGTAGGGGGAAGTTCCCTAATTGTCTGATTGGGTCAATAAAGATGGTAGAAGCCAATCACTGGACGAAGATACAGAGGTGGGTTTTCCAGGTCCCAGGAGGAAGAGGAGGAGATGAGATAGAGAAAGAGCTTTTGGGCCAGGCTTTGGAGGAGCATGAACACCCATGTAGGCCTGGGGGCTATTAGAACCAGTAGTGGCCTCCACCACTGGAAGAATCTGATACAAGATAGTTGATGAGTTTAGGACAATAGCCAGAGTCTGGGCTATGCAGAACCAGACATGGTGGTGCACACTGTTAATCCCAACACTTGCAAGGGAGAGGCAGGCAGCTCTCTGTGAGTATGGCCAGGGCTACATAGTATACATAGTGAGACCCTATCTTAAAAAGCAAATAAATAAATAGATAGATAGATAGATAGATAAAGGAGAGAAAAGGGTAATGGGTGGGAGGGTGGGTGAGGTGTTAGCAGGGTTGGGGAAAGCTAAATAAATAAAAGGGTAATGGGTGGGTGGCTGGGATCTTAACAGGGCTGGGGAAAGTTCCAAGACCACCTGAGCAGCCTGCAGCTGTTCAGAACCAGCGGAGCCAGGAGACCCTGGACAAAGGCAATGCTAGTTGCTGTTCATGCAGGCAAAGCCATGCATCTGGCTTGTCTGGCTGCAGCTAGCCTCTGGCCCCTGGCCAGCCACACATTGTGAGCAGAGTCTAAAGACAGGCTTTGTTCAGAGGATGGATGGTGTGAGAGGGCACTGAGTTGTGGAGGGCAGCCAGGGCCCACTACAGACCTGAGGGCACCAGGGAGCTGGGGAGAAAAGGAAACTGGATGCCACCCCCATCTCCCCTCTGTCTCTCTTAACAACGTGTCTCTCAACCAAAGGATGTGGTGTGAGGTAACTCATTTTTTTCTTACCACTTTTCTCAGTCTTGCCACTCTGAAAGTCAGCCCTGCTCTGCCTGGATGAATCTGCATCCATGTCTACAGCTCTGCTGTGGGGGCAGATGGAAGAGCAGGGGCACACTAGAGCTCAGAGAGCCAAGAAGCAGGCAGCGACAGCTGTGAAAACCTTGTTAGGAAGCCCAGGCTAGCTGGGCCATAGAGCAACGCAGGGACCTAGAACTGTGCCTGGAACTGCAGCAGCTCAGGGGAAGAGCAACTCGGTATCCTTGCACCCTGTGTGGATGTGTGTGCTTATACCCAATTCACTGTCCCAAGGGGCTCGAGAATTGGTGAACTTGAGTTTTAGTAACCATGAATCTTTTATAATCCATGCTTTCTTTCCCCTCCAGAACTTCTTTCATCCTTCCATCCTATCCCCTCTCTCACACACGCACACCTTTCAGACCAGAACTTTTCAAACTATCACGTGCAAATGAGGATCTGTGAGATAGCTCAGAGGTAAAGGAGATTGTGATCGGACCAGATGACCTGACCACCCACACAAGGAAAAGAGAGAATGGTGTCCCGCTAATGTTATTCTTACACACACACACACACACACACACACACACACACACACACACACACACCGGGTCACTGAGGCATTGTGTTGAAATTGGAAGTCTGGATCAGTAGATTGGGGCTGGCCTGAGAGCCAGCATTTACAAGCTTTCCTGTTTGTCATCAGTGAGGCTGGTGCTCCAGGGTTTCCCGCCTACTCTGAGTAGCAACATTTCAGAAGAAGCAACAATGTTTTTCCTGGTAGACACTTGTATGCGCCTACGCACTGAGGGGAGTTGGTACATATGTACAGGAAGCCACCAGGACCACATACCCCAAACAAATTTGATTGTCTAATTTGGAGATTTAAAAAAATTTTAATTTAACTTTTTTTGTCAAGTTGCTACCCTATCCATTTTCCCTAACTCTACCCCAGGGGATCTCAGACCTTAAAGGGCATCATAGAGGCTAAAGAAGATTCACCCAGGACCTGATGCCGTAAGATCTCCAAGATGACCCTGCCTGGTTTGTTGAATACACACACACACACACACACACACACACACACACACACACACAAACAAACAAAAAAAAACCATAACTAGAAATATTGGCTTATAGAATGTATGTATTGGAGTTTGGAAACAGGAAGGCTTGAAGGATGAAGCTGTGACTGAGGGGAGGTCTACAATGAGATTGGTTACTTCCGACCCAGGGACCCCACCACACATCCCCTCGAACTGCCTTGGTGTGCAGTTGCTCAACCACCTGCTTAATTAATTGGTCCTACTTTTCTGCTGACCAGTGGCTCCTCAGGGAGGTGGCAGTGATTTTTCCAGCAGTGGTGATAAATTTGAACACGCTGATCAGGGACTCCTGGAGATAAAGCACACTTGTTGCTAGCTGCCACTCTGTGTGTGTGTGTGTGTGTGTGTGTGTGTGTGTGTGTGTGCACGCGCACGCGCGCGCACATGTGAGGAGTATGCCTGCAAGTGTGTGTGCATGCATGTGAGAGGTATGTGTGTATGTGTGTGTGAATCCACGTGTGTACAGCTCAGCGGTTGATATAGGTGTTTTCTTCATTGTCCACTTTTTTGTTTTTGTTTTGTTTTTATTTTGTTTTTATTTGTTTTGTTTTGGAGTTGTTTTTGTTTTGGGACGGGATCTCTCGCTGAACCTAGAGTTTAGTAATCTGACTAGAGCCCTAACTGCTAAACTATCTGCCCTGCATGCTCTAAGGACCTCGGTGCTGGATTACAGACATGCCACCAGCATGTCTTTATTTTTTAATATGGATTCTAAGGGACCAAACTTAGGTCCTAATGATTGCATGACGGTCACTTGACAACTGAGTCACACACGTGCACACAGCCTATGCTGTTTATTTTTGTTTGTTTTGATACAGGATTTTACTTTGTAGCCCAGGCTGGCTTGACACTCCCAGCCTATCTTGAACTCATTCATGGTAGTCTTCCTGCCTCAGACTGAAGTACTAGGATTCCAGGCACTAGCTGCCCTGTCCAGCTCATTCTGACCATTTAGCTTTCACCTGTATCACCTGGATGGCCCTCTCCTAGGGCCTCTGATTCAGTGGCTGGTGAATGTCAATTTCTGACAAGGTCTCTGCTGATATGATGTTCTAAAGAGTCACTTCAAGAATTATTGCTCAGTAAACATTGCTTCACAGATTTTAAAAGCACACAAGAATCACCCAGGAAACCTTCCTAAAATCCCAAACTCACCCGTGTGTCTAAGAAGTTCCTGTGTCCACAGTACAGTACAAGCCACACTCAGGTGACTGCTGTGCACTCATGAGGACCTGTGTTTGGTCCCTCGGAGTTCAGCTTTCCCAGGGTAGCTTAGCAGCTGCTCTCAGCTCTGCTCTGCAGCAGAAACACTGCAGAAGCTTTGAACACTCCCCATCCATAGGCCACACTTGATCAATTAAGTTGGCTATTCTGGGAATGAAGTGAACGGTTTTTAAAGCTCCTCAGGTAATGTGAGGCAGAAATTAAGGACTGTTGTTTTAAAACAGTGGTTCCCAGCCGTACCACATACACGAATATGATGGTTTTGCCAAATATTCAGTCTTATCCCTAATCCTCACTGCATGTCTAATGCTTTTCTAAGTGGTCTAACTTCAATCTGTTATCCACACAATCAGCGCACACACATTCACATACACACACCACACCTTAAAACTTTCAACAGCTTGCCTTTAGGATAAAAACAACAGCCAGAATTTTTAGAGTGAGGCTTAGGCTCTTTTTGCATCTAAAAATTACCCTCCTGGTTGAGGGTAGAGACCTATGGTTCCTATGCACATTGCACATTCCATTCTGTCAGCTTGCTCTTCAGTGTCCACCCACTAAAGGCTGTCTGCCTGGGGACACTTCCCTGCCCAGCCTGCCTTTGTCTGCTTTAATTGCTGCCACTAAACGGCATAGGCATAATGTTTTTATTCACTGTTGTAAAGTCTACCCTTCTGTTATTCAAATGCTATTTTCTCCCTACCTTGTTTCAATCTGGACACAGCATTGTGATGCTTATACCAAAAATCTCCAGTCTCAAGTTTGTGAAACAGTTACCATTCATTCTCTGCCTTGTCAATAAATGCCGATCACCCACTAGCTGAGCAGAATAGAGAACAGAGCAGAGTATCTGCCAGCCTGAAGAAGGAAAGATGGAAAAAGGGGAGACTCAGATTAGCCAGGAGGATGGAGGAATTGGAGCCATGAGGAAAAGGTCCAGAGAGAGCGAGAGAGAAAGTAAGAGAGAGAGAAAGAGAGAGAGAGAGAGATCATGGGAACACACCTGAAGCTCAAAGAGCCAGACCAATAATAGTATGCAAGTATCAAAGGATGGGACTGGGAAGCAGCCAGATGACCATAGACGACTAAGCTAGATCATTTAAGTGCTCAGCTGTTGAGGTGCAGTTTTAAATAAATATTGTTTTGTAAGACCCCAAAAGGGGACTCTCACCCAAGTCCGGACCTGCACGAACCCAAGGACACATGAGAAACCTTCTTGATGCAATTGCAGAGGAGGTTTAATGACGAGGGCCCTCGGGCCGGAATATATCTCACGCAAGAGATAGAGATTCCGACCCCAAGCCCAGGAAACTTGGGATATTTATGGGTAGGGGTTGGGGAGAGCGGGAAAGTTTGGCGCGGTTACATATGATTGGATATATCAAACATCCGTTCCCAAGCCTGGTTTCCATCTAGCCCCCATCCCAATTATCCTAATTTACATCTGTATCTTGCTCCTGGGAGAATTCCTTTCAAGTGACTTCCGTTTACCCAGGTGTTTTATTGCCTCTATCTTGGGTCTTTTGTGCCTTTGAAATGTTTATTCAAGCCCTTGGAATGCACCCCAGGGGCAGCTAACACTTGAGTGTAAATTGAAACTCTGAGCCTAAGAAACTCACGTTGAGACCTAAAATTTCATTTTTACAATTTATTCTTACATTTCCTCCTTTTCTCTCATGGTCAAATTCCAATCTTGGAATTATGAATCATCATCTGGGTGTAAAGAGTGATATTGTTGTCTAAGCATCGAATTATATCTTTGTCATTGAATCTTTAACTATCTTTTTCTCACCCCCTGGATGGTCTCTAGTATGTATTTAGGTAAAGTAGCTGTCTCTCTCTATATATATATATACATATATATATATATATATATATATATATACATATATATATACATATATATATATATATATATATACTAATGGGCCTGTTGGCTTTTTTTCATCTCGAGGATGTACATATGTAGCTTAAGTCCCACTCTTTAAGGCTGTGTCTGGGACACAGTTTAGATTCAAATGTCTCTTATCTCTGACAATTGGGCAATCTCTATCCCTGTGTCTCCAGGATGGGCATATCTCAGGAGTCAAGGCCTGCTGGTCCTTGGCCTTGTAGAACGGCAGGTGATCTTGAGCCTGAGGAGGTTGTTCAGGTGTCTAGCTGTTCTCTCCAGTTGGCATCAAACGCAGGTGTTGGCCCGAGTTATGTTCAACAGCATCAGGAATAGTTTCTTAGTGGCCTGAAAAATCATCTCTCACACAAGAGGGACATTCTGGGTTTGGAATAGGGACAAGGAAAGGGACACTCTAGCCAGCGCCAGTTCTCAGGGGTAATTTAGTTTTTTAGGGTTCTGTTTATTCTCTCTATCTGTCCTAAGCTCTGGAGACAGTATAAACAGTGGAGCTTCTAATTAGTCTCTAATATTTCTGACAATTTCTGACTTATCTTACAAACAAAGGCAAGGCTATTATCTGATCTAATTATCTCAGATGTTTGAAAACCTCGGGACAACTTCTATTTTAGGCTGTTCCCTTCTAACTTTTTTTTTTTTTTCTTATTTATTCTAAGTCTCATAAGCCTTTACTTGTTGGCATATCTTACACTGTCTTATTATTTCTCTGGCCCAAAACCTGAGGTCTATTATATGTTTTTAAATCTCTTGGCTGCTTGGTTGCACTCATATCTTAAGAGTCCATCTGTGTATTTAGCCTGGTAAATCCTTTGCTTTCTGGGGAGTATAGTTCTCCCTTCTTGTGTGCACCATTTTCTCTTTTTCTCTAGATAGTATCTGGCAGGATGGCTAGCAATCTGAGTTCTTTCTCTTATTCTGTGCTTTAAGTGAGGCTATCTCTTAGGCCCACAACTGGAACAGGCTCTCATATCAAGACAATTGATTTGTCCAGTTATTGCCTCAGGCCACTGAGTCTCCTCCCTTTTTGGTGTCCTGGGCAACGGATACTCACAGTTCCTGGCTTCATCAGGGTTTCCTTTCTTGGTATATAGTCCTGCAGACATGGGCTGTGGCAAAAGCATACCTGTTGTCCATGCAGATGTTGGCTTTCTTGTCAGCCCCAAGTTCCAAGTCCCAAGTTCTCTGCACTGATGATCTCAGGGGTGGGGAGTCAGTCCAGATGGCATGTGTCCACCACAGTAGCGCTGGCTTGTCTCTGACCAGCATGGAGAAAACTGCTCCCGTCTGTAAAGCAGGTTACCTTGGCTCCTGGCTGAAGTCAGTCTTCTATCCGTTGAATTCTTGTCAGCTAGTTGCAGCCCAGGAAGTGTTGTATCTGGATGTCCATTCTAGGGAGTATTTCCTCAACCAGACAGGGGATAGGAGCAGGCTAGGATGACCATAAATGAATGGGATACCCAGCCCATCTCTTAGTCCACCATTTTCAGGTAGTCCATGAATACGTTTTGACCCATTGGCCTGGAGGAAGCCCCTGTGTCTATCAAAAGTTGGGTGGCTCCAAGCTGCCCCGTCTATCTCAATAGCCGTCTTCACACAGAGCTGTTATCTTCGCCACTTGGGGTGTTTTTCGAGGCCTGGGATTTTCTGGCCCTGGCTTCTATTTGTTAGGGCCCTCTTGGACCCTGAAGCTGGCTCCTTTACTTGCAATGCGCACACTGGTCTTTTTTCAGAGTTTTATCTCTCTTTCATTGAAGTCCCTCTTTTCTGTTTTCTGTAAATTCTTTCTCTGTCACCTTTGTTTTTTTTTACCTCTCTCTAGACTTTCTATCTTCTCCATTCTTTTTCTCTAGACTTTCACAGCAACTTATCTCTATTCTTTTTCTCTACTCTTTTCTTCTAGACTTACACTAAACCTTCTCTACTCTTTTTTTTAGACTAAATCTTCTCACACTTGCTATTATCATCAATAATTTTAATCCTGTCTATGATTTCATCTATCTTATCTTTCTTTTTCTTTTTCCCTGATACTTCTTAAATCTTTCAATGACTTATCTTGTAGTCTCTCTAGCCTCTGAAGCCTTGTCTACACTGACAGAATGTCTCTATGAGCTAGTCTAGAAAGGCTGTGGGTAACTTATCTGACCCTTGCTTAACCTCATGTGTCTTGATTAAAATTAGTGGGATCTCATGTAGCTCTCTCAAGATCTGTCAATGGAATCTGGCGTGGGCCTTTGGGTGTCCCTTACCTTTTATAACCCGCTGTTGACCACAGCCTGATCAATTGATGGGGTCCCCATCCTGAAGGAGCATTCTTTTTCCAGTGTCTTCTTTTGTTCTTCACTCCTGAAGACCAGAACCTACAAGGGTCTTGTGGAAGAAAGGCTCTTATCTTATTCATTGCTTTGATCACCTGTAAAAGCAGTAGTCTTTTAGAACTCTGTGTAGACTGATGTATTTGTGAGGCTGCATGACTGTTGTTCTCCTCACACTAGAGACCACAACCTAGTTCAGTCTGTAAACAGTACCTTGTCTACAGGTGTAATGTGAGCTCACCTCTGAAGCTCTTAAGAAAGAAATCAAATCAGAATGAATAACTTTATCTACAGCATTTCACAGTAAAGACTATTAAGATGTTGAAGGCTCACATAGTATTAATGATTTGATACTTATTTAAATTTAACTTTTGACAAAATAGAAACTTTAGTCATAGTTCTATAAAAATCTTTTAAAGAGTTATTTCTAATTAGAATATTGTTTTAGAAGTGATACACAACAAGAACAGGAAAGTAAACATTTTATATCTAATATAAGAGCACAAGTCCTCACCACTTCTTCTTGTCTGAACTCTCACTTTTGAACCAAATCTTGATGAAAGTCTCATATATATAATGAAATTATCTCAGACAGCAATGGCTAGAAAGTCTATCAAAATAGAAGCTTATATATATATATTCTGACTCAGGACAGCCTGTAACTTTTTAGCTGTAACTAAAGGAAAAAAGTGCTCTTTTATTTATTAAACTAGGAAAACCCACTATCAACTCTCTTATCATAGAAGCCAAAAAAAAAA
The DNA here is from genome assembly GCF_011762505.2 of Arvicanthis niloticus. Taxonomy (NCBI): domain Eukaryota; kingdom Metazoa; phylum Chordata; class Mammalia; order Rodentia; family Muridae; genus Arvicanthis; species Arvicanthis niloticus. Next base: position 21,761,126 of record NC_047664.1, read on the forward strand.
AAAAAACTGCTGGCCCCCTTCTAAGAGCCGCTTTTGAAAACAGTCTGTTCTCTTCAAGGTTCTTTCTGTTGGTGTCCTTCTCCTGGCCACAGAGCAGGGCGAATTATGTTTTTCTTGTGTAAATTAAGACTGTCTCACAAGTAAGTTTTAAACTAAATTAAGTAAGCAGTTTTAGTAGTTCATCACACCAAATCAGGCACCTGACACACTCTGTCTCTTCCTCCAGAGGAACAGAGCTTTCTCTTGGCCACAAGCTGTGGAACAGGACCAGCCTGTCTCATTGCTTCTGCTTTTAAAACTCAGGATGTTAACACAGTATCAGTCCAGAAAAAAGAAAAGGAACGTCAATTGTCAGTCAGAGTCCAAGAACATGTGAAACAAATAACACAGAACGAAGTTTATCAAGAAAAGACAAGGAAAGACAACACGATAGACTGCCCCATCACTATATCAGTGGCACAGAATTGTCAACAATCGCAGCAGTGTCTGGAAACCGCATGGCCTGTTGGGAAACGTAGTTCTCAGGCCGGCTGCCATCTTGGATATAATTGTCAAAGCTGCAAAGCCTGTTGGGAAACGTAGTTCTCAGGATGTCGAGTGCACTCACTAAAGCCCTTATCTCTCGCTAGGCGCCCGCCTGCAGGTGTTCGCCACCCGCCTCTCGCCTCCCGCTCGTACTTAATTCATCACGGGCGGGAGGCTGGGAACTCATCTCCCGCCTTTTAAACTGCGGTGGGTGGGAGACCTGCATGTACTCTGGCTTCCAGTACCAGGGCGGCTCGAGCGCTGGCGAAGAGGGGACCACCGAGGGGGCCAGGGCAGCCAGTGGTTGTGGAGCCTGGCTCAGGTACTCTGCCACACAGTAGCGGCAGGGAGGGGTTCCAGAAAGACTGTACACAAAATATAAACACACAGAACTAACACAGTCAGACACACTTGCCCGAGTTTGGTCTCATAGAACCAGCCAAACGCGACCTCTGACGGGAAGGATTCCACATCTTCCCCCTAGCAGGAGCACTCATCTCCTGTTCCAAAACAGGGCAGTCAGACCTCCCTGACTCCCTAACCCAGATGGGAAAGGATACCGCCTTTCCCCAAGGGCAGCCAGACCACTCTGACTCCCTAACCACCCGTGAAGCGTCCTTCCCGGGCTGCAGCCTGTGGGTTTCAACACGTCTGTCCATCCACAGTCATTGGGCCCTCACGGTCCACAATGACAGCTGCACTCAGTCTCCGATGGGGAAGATTCCCCTCACCAAAGAAACCGATATCAAAACACAGAAACAAAGACAGCAGAAGAAACCAAAACAAAGAGACAAGGACAGCGGCGCCGCACTCTCACACACACCACTCACACAAACCTACCTCCAAGGGGTCGTCGTGTGTCTAGGGTGGTCGCGAGGTTCCCGGTCAGGGAACCAAAATGTAAGACCCCAAAAGGGGACTCTCACCCAAGTCCGGACCTGCACGAACCCAAGGACACACGAGAAACCTTCTTGATGCAATTGCAGAGGAGGTTTAATGACGAGGGCCCTCGGGCCGGAATATATCTCACGCAAGAGATAGAGATTCCGACCCCAAGCCCAGGAAACTTGGGATATTTATGGGTAGGGGTTGGGGAGAGCGGGAAAGTTTGGCGCGGTTACATATGATTGGATATATCAAACATCCGTTCCCAAGCCTGGTTTCCATCTAGCCCCCATCCCAATTATCCTAATTTACATCTGTATCTTGCTCCTGGGAGAATTCCTTTCAAGTGACTTCCGTTTACCCAGGTGTTTTATTGCCTCTATCTTGGGTCTTTTGTGCCTTTGAAATGTTTATTCAAGCCCTTGGAATGCACCCCAGGGGCAGCTAACACTTGAGTGTAAATTGAAACTCTGAGCCTAAGAAACTCACGTTGAGACCTAAAATTTCATTTTTACAATTTATTCTTACAGTTTCTCTGTGTGGTGACTGGTGACTAATGCAAGGTAAAGAAATAACAGCTGCCGGGCAATGGTGGCGCATGCCTTTAATCCCAGCACTTGGGAGGCAGAGGCAGGCGGATTTCTGAGTTCGAGGCCAGCCTGGTCTACCGAGTGAGTTCCAGGACAGCCAAGGCTATACAGAAAAACCCTGTCTCAAAAAAAAAAAAAAAAAAAAAAAAAAAAAAAAAAAAAAAAAAAGAAAAGAAATAACAGCTACCGGACTACTTTCTGTTATGTTTATTTTAAGAATAACTCATTACTTGGTTTTCAGCATCTGACTCTCAGAGCTCCCTTTTCTCTGGGTTTGGACTCTGATCACGTCTTTCCAAACCCTTGACCTTTGACCCCACATTGTCCCCACTTTAGCCTTCCCTTTCCTCCAGTGCTGGCTGCCAGCTTACACTCAGTGTTCTGGGACAAGTTTGTAGACCTTCTGAAAATGTTTACTGGCTGTCTCCATGGTGCTAGATGCAGGGCATGGGGAATTTCATATTCTTATTTGTAGAGGATAATCATCAATGTAAAATTACTACAGTTGATGTCCTGGGAACTAGATGGGCACAGTCATGATATCTGTCAGTAAAAAACCTTCCAGGGAGGAAGCTAAGGTCCAAAGGTTTGGTGGGAGTTACCTAGCTGAAGTTGGAGGAGGTTCTGGAACGTGGGTTAGGAAAAAAGTGTAAAATCAAGGCCTGAGTTACAAGGGAGAATAAGACGTGGTGGGACCAAGGCCTTGGTGGCCATAACAGAAGTGGGGGGTGTGGGGGATTTTGTTAGACATTCTGAACTTACATGGTACCCACTCCCTAGCTAAAGTTCAGTAGGCAGGAGCACCACCCTGGTATGGCAGTGACTGGGCACAATTGAATATATTGTGTTGCCCTGGTTACTCATGCAGCAAAATAGACCTTGCCTCTTCCTGCTTCCTACTTCTGTTAATCTGACCTCCCCTGCCTTTGAAATCAAGCAAGGTGAAATAGATAGGCACCAGGGAGCCATTACTAGCTTAATGCCTGTCACATACGCGTTAAGGGAAAAGGTGCTATGTTTACAAACACCACACTTGGGTACTTCATACAGAGACAACCCAGTTACTTTCTATATCAAATTAAATATTTCTGTAGCTGTAGCTGAATATCAAAGATCAATGATGTATAAAGAAAAAAAGCTTATCCAGCTCATAGTTCTGGAAATGAGGAGGGCCCAAAGTCCAGAACTTACAATTGGAGAAGATCTTCTTACTGATAGGAACTGCAGAATCCCAGCATAGCTCAGGATGTCTCGTGTGTGTGTGTGTGTGTGTGTGTGTGTGTGTGTGTGCGCGCGCGCGCGCGTGTGCGCGTGTGCGCGAGAGCGCACATACGCACGCACGAGAGAGAGAGAGAGAGAGAGAGAGAGAGAGAGAGAGAGAGAGAGAGAGAGAGCCCAGAGCATAAGAAGCAGTTGTGTCTACTTGCGAGCAACCCTCATGATCACATCCTCTTAGGAGGACGGGAGAGTCATTAGACCCTGCCTGAGAGCTGCTCCTAATTCCTCTTTCCCAGCTGTGGTTATCCTGCTTCTGCACAATGGTCTGTGGTTTCTGGAGGAGATAAGAATATACTGAAAACAGAAAGCTAACTGAAGGAGGGACTTCCCCTGTGCAGTTACAGAGATGTCATATCCATGCTGGGGTGAGAATTTTCAGTAGTGTGGTTACTTTGGGGTCACCCACGCTGTATAGGTAAGTACAGTAAACTCATTGCTTCAAGCGAGACGCAGGTAGAATTGTTACTTTGGTCTGTCATGATTGCCCTCTCTGGGGTAAGTAAATATTTGTTCTTGTTTCCCCAGGGAAAGTTTTCACAACAGGGCTCAAAAGCCAGTGTTAGATTGATAGTGAGTCACTATTGAGAGAACCATTAATTTGCGAATGGATAGATTCATTTAATGTTATTTGTGAAAGCTGAGTCTTTGTGTCCTGGTCATTTGTTAAAGTCCCCACAGTCTAATACTTCACGATAAGCATTAAACCTCCACATGAGTTTTGGTAGGGACAGTCAACAAGCTATAACAACATCTTACCCTGGGCCTCTGCTTTGAATATCATTATTCATGACTAGGATGAGAACACGCCCCTTTGGACATGAGGAAGCCTTGGGGATCTTACACAGAACAGAACTTTCTTGGAGGCTCCTGAGCCTTCAACACAATGGGACACTCTCTTATGGTGTTTGCAGTGGAAGACCCAGTTCTTAGCAGCTTGTCCCTGTAGCATCCCATCCCTGTTACTACTGAGCTTCTCTGAAACACCTGGAAAGAAGCAGAGATGTTCCTACCCAGGGGCGGGGTGGGGAGGGGGAGCAGGGAAGGAGATTTCTGAAGCCCACTCACCATTCTCTTTTCAGGTTGGGGACCATTGTCTTTCTCTGGGAGACAAGAGATGAACAAGTCTTCTTCAGCCTCCACCCCTCCAAATACCAAGTGGTCTCCCTTTAATGGGTCATTTTGTTTCTTTCACCTTCCACTTCAGTATCTTTTTTAACCAGGGTGCATCACCTTGTCACCATCTATGGTTTCTTTTGGTATGCGTTGTATGTCGTGGACATCCTGAGACTTTCATTCTGAGCCCAAATGCCGATCTGAATCCACAGAACAGAAATTAGCTCAGGGTCACTGAGAGAGAGCCCAGCATCCCACCTCAGTCAGTCTTAATGTATTTGTTTCCTGATCCCTTCAAGATGTCAGAGTGTCTGATTTCACTTCTGTTCTCTGTGAAGGGTCCTCTGCTGACCCTCCTCTGTTAGAAAACCTTTTTAACTTACACACTAGCTTCTCCAGCCTGGATGGAGGGGAGAGTGAATCTGTAAGAGTTTGATCCCCCCAAGAACAAAAGTTGTTTGCCTGGAGTTTTTCTGCACAGGCAGCCAGCAACAGAACCCTGTGGACTCTATGTAAATGGTCTGACTTTCTCACCAATGAGGTTAAGCCTACTGTTTTCTTACTCAGCAGGAGCTTGCTAAACAGAGTGCAGTTGCTGGCCGGGATCACAGCTCTGCAAATTATTTCTAACAAGTATGCAGTTTTTCTGAAAGGGGTCAAGCCAGGTCAGCACAATGGGCATTTGTCTGATAGCTTCCAGAGTTAATGGAAGTTTTTGTTTATGAAGAAAGAGAAGGAAGCGGGTGGCAAAGCTGTGGTCTGCATCCCAGAGAAATTCTGCTCTTGACTGTGGCCATAGATGTGTCTAAATTTTTTATCCTCCACAAAGGAGGTAACAAAGAAATTGATGTAAACTTAATTTCATTCCTTCATGTGTTTATTATTTATGCTGCTGCTGTTGTTAAATATCTCAACAGAGTAATGATGTACCCACGAGGTACAGGAAGCCAGCCCTTACTGAACATAAATAAATAACAAGCCCCAAAGAAGGATGAGGACTACCCAGGTAGCCATGGTCAGCCATAGGAGGGAGAGCAGCAGCAGCAGCAGCAGCAGCTTTCTGTCACTTCCTGAAGCTCTGTTAATGAGAAAAACTAAATTAGGTATTATGGGAAAACCAGGGACATCTTCAGTTAAAGACAATAACCACACAGAAGTCCTTCAATCATTCCAAACAGTTGACTTCTAGACAAAATATGACCGAATGTTTATAATGCCAAGCATGAAACCAAGTAAAAAGAATTACTGTCAGAAGAAAAAGGAAAACTCAGAAGTGAAACTTGTACTGTGCTTGTAAATAGAACCGGGTATGGTGTTTACTGCCTGTAACCCCAGCATTTCCAATGCTGAAGCAAGGGAATTACCATAGGTTCAGGGATAGCCTGGGATACAGAGTGAGATCCAGGCTAGCCTGGGCTAACCAGTGACCCAGTCTCTAAAAGCAAATCTAAATATGCATTAAAAGGTTGATTCCACACTGATACTAGTCAGCTCACTCAGTCCGTGGCATTTGCATCCACAGATTCAAATCAACTGAGGATTGAAAATACTTGAAAAAAATTTACTTAATTGTTGCCATGTACTATGTAGCAGGTTCAAGATGATTGTGTCTGTGTTGAACAAGTACAGAGACGTTTTCCTTATGAGGTATTGTACAATTATTTACATAAAATTTACATATTACTGGGTGCAATATAGAAATGACTTAAAGCATGTGGGAAAATACACATAGATTATATGCAAAACTAGCCAATTTTATATAAGAGACTCAGCATCCATATGTTCTTATACATGTAGGGTGCTAGGTCCAGTCTTTTGCAGATACTAAAATACAGCACTATATGTTCCTTGGTGAACAGTTGAGAAAGACCGTTGCTTTTTAAAAGTCATGTTCAAATATGAGAAGACTCAATATTGTGAGATCAAAGTCTCTGGAGAGTATTTTATGACTATTGTACAGAAAAACATCTGCTTTGTACAAGATGTAGACAAAGAGGAAGAAAGGGGAACCTGCAGGGTTAGGGGAAAGGGGAGTTACCCATCACTATGAAGGTCTATGAGGAGTTAGTTACCCATCACTCTGAGGAGCTATGAGGAGTTACCCATCACTATGAAGGTCTATGGGAAGTTACCAATCACTATGAGGCACTATGGAGAGTTAGTTACCCATCACTATGAGGTGCTATAGGAAGTTAGTTACTCATCACTATAAAGGTCTATGGGGAGTTACCCAACACTGTGAAGATCCACAATTGAGATGTGGGGCAGTGAAAGACAAACAAATAGAGATCAGTGGGTCAGAAGTGAGTTTAGAATGAGAAAAAGTTTATATATATGAACACATGGGGCAGTAAGGAAAGGATGGAGCTGGGGAAATCTCGCTGTTAGTCATGCCAAAATGAGGGGAGAAAGGGAATGCTATGGGAGATCAATTGGATTCCCATTACATATATTTCCAAAAAAAAAAATTCTAGGTAAGGCAGAGGCAGGCAGATTTCTGAGTTCAAGGCCAGCCTGGTCTACAGAGTGAGTTCCAGGACAGCCAGGGCTACACAGAAAAACCCTGTCTCAAAAAAAAAAAAAAAAAAAAAAAAAAAAAAAAAAAAAAAAAAAAACCAAAAAACCAAAAAAACAAAACAAAAACCAAAAAAAACAAACAAACAAACAAAAAAAAAACCAAAAAAAAAAATTCTAGGTAAATTAAAATTTTAATGTTAAAAATGGAAAAATGTGATTTTATTTAAAATATAGAATATTTTATGACAACTGAATACCGAATTGTCAATACATAACAAAATACTAAGAAATAATTCATACATGAAAATTTAATCTTCTCATTTTATCATTAAATTTTTGATTAGCCTGCAAAATAATGAAGTCCACAGTGACACTTCCACAAGCGCATATCAGAGTACTTCAGCCACGTTTCAATCTTCTTTCCCCTTCTCCCTACTGATCCCCTTCTTCCCTAGATAGTCCCCCTTCTACTCTCTGTCATTTGCATATTTCACAATCCCTGTTGTATGTGTGAAAACAAAGATGCAATATTTAGCTTTCTGACTGTGGCTTGTTTTGCTTAACATTATGTCCAGTTTCTCCACAATTATGCAAATGACTTAATTTTATTCTTTATGGCTGAATAAAACTCGTGTGTGTGTGTGTGTGTGTGTGTGTGTGTGTGTGTTTGGTGTGTGTGTGTTTGTGTGTATGTGTGTATTAGGAGTTTTGAAAAAAGCTAAAAGCATGAAGGCGTCCTCCACCCAAAGGTGGAGAATGAAGGGGCACTCCTCCCCCTAGCAATAGGAAAGAGCCTAATGTAGGTAGCTTTCAGTTTGGGTTCCAATGAACAGGACCAGTCTGGATAGCCTAACAGATCTTGTGGCCTTGGTGGCACAGTGAGGAGAGAAGGCTGGGCTGGGATGAAGGACCAATGGCAGGAGGCTTTGTATGCCATGTGGGGAACTTGGATGCTGCCCCTCCTGAGTCACCTTGGTTGTAAATCAGCAAAGATGTTGCTAGATTTCCAGAAACCTGAGAAACATAGATGCCCAGTGTGACTTAGAGGGACTGACTCCTATCTGGCAGTTAGTTACTCTGTCCCCATGAGTGACAGAGCCTAGTGACAACGAAGAGGAGCAGGTGACTCTGAAGAAGAGCAACCTTGTCCTTCCTCTTCCTTTTACTGGGGGGAGTGGGTATGTGAGTGTTAGAGACTGAAGTCAGCAGGCCAATGAAGGGAGAAACAGGAAAGGGGCTCCATCATATTATCCTCCATAGTTTGTCTGAGCTGGAAACGAGAGGCCTCACCTTATAATCCAGTGTATGGGGAGCCCAGTGCCACAGACCTGAAATCCAGCTATCCAGGAGGCCAAAGCAGAGGGATCACAAGTTCAAAACCAGCAGTTTAGCAAGATTCTATCTCAATTTTTTTAACCTCAAAACTCTAGGAAGATGTTGCTCAATGGTAGAGCACTTGCCTTCCATATACAAGGTCCTAGGTTCAATCCCCAAGGTCTGTTTATAGTATTTCTTTTCTGTGGAATCAGAAATTTAATCTTAAAGGGACCCCGAGACCACACAAAGCCTCTTGTGTGATTTAGCACAGACTCATGAACAAGTCTGAGCCTGCCCTGCCCTGGATCAGGAACACTGTGGGTGGAGAGTCTGCTGAGGGCAGGCTGGGTGCAAAAGCACCTGCAGGGAGGGGGCCCTCCCCTGGCAACTGGCTGGAAGCTGACTTCACTCTAGGGCACCTGGGAGTCTGCGAGTGAGATGGCAGAGATGGACAGGCCTTTTGGCAGGAAGGCACTAGGTGGAGCCAGCATGGCCATGTGAGGAGGCCTTTGAGTCAAAGCCTAGCCGACAGAGGCCCTGACAAAGCCAACCGGGAGAGCTCCTCCCTCAGGTAACACCCACACACCCTGATGCCCAAGGCTCAGGCACCCAAGGGGACTTCAGAACAACGAAAGCACGATTAGTGTCTGCACCCCGATGCAGCCTAAAGTACTACCTGTGGCTCACAGCTGAGAGGACCCTGGGCACTTTGGAATAAAGGCACAGTTCGAAAACACCATATTGTCATCTTACTTATAATTAGATCCTACAAGTCAAGTCTTGAAAGACATTTATAGCACACCCTCACTTGTTTAGGTCAGCTTCCCAGAAAGGGGGAAAATAGACTTGGCCATTTTTCATTTTAAGCAAGAAATAGCTAAGTCCACATGTCCTGGCTCCTGTCTACGTCGTCCCTATTTTAAGGGTGTCCTTTGGAGCTCAGGTATATTAAAGTGCTGGCAAGAACCTCAATGTTCAACATAGTAGAAAGTAGGCTTGTTTTTAGCTCTGGAGGGCTCCCGGCCAACTGGAAGCTTCCACCCACTATGAAGTAATGTGATTGGTCAAATAGCTGGCAAATGACCAGGTCAGCAAAGTGATAGTTCTGCACGACAGACTCACAGGAGAGCTTGAGGAAAGGATGCCAGGCAGACCTCCACGGATCCCTGCGGATCTTGATTATTTCTGGGCTTAATGTGTTTGTGAGGACAGTTCTGCTCACTGGCCTTGCTTTGCTCCTCTTCAGGGTGGGGCCGGAGTGAAAATGCTTCCCCTTAGCTAGCTTGGGAAACAGCTCTGTGGAAAATGCCTTGAGCAAGCAGATTAGGGCTAAGGGTCACAGGGAGGCCATAGTTCCCGTGAAACAGTCACCAGTGCTGTTCTTGTCCTTTGCTCCTGTGGATAGTCCAAAGCCAGCAAGCTGGGCTGTGTGGATGGGACAAGGAGAGTCACACAGTTCGGTTTGTAGGCTTCACGACAGACTTCATGAAGACCTTGTTTACAGAAAGTCTGTGTGCCTGCATCACTGTCCAGAGGACCTTTAAAAGATAGTGTTGCTTTGCTGAGTGGCCACATGCCTATTGCATTGTCTTCTGAACACTTGCATTTATGGCCATAGATGGGCGCTGTTGTCCACTCTGGTCAGGGAAGCTTCCTCTGGGCAGAGAAACTCAGCATTGGTCATGTTGAGAACAAAAGACTATTGAATGCTCTGCTCTAAACGGGACGTCTGTATCACCCCCTTCCAGGCCCGGGGAGCATCATGTAGGAGGACAAGGAGAATGTAAGAGCTGCACAGAATGGGCTGGAATGGTGGGGACACTCTCCTCAGGGCATGACGTAGCGGATGTGCAGAAGATTAGCGCACAATTGGGCTTGCCCGTGATCCCTCATGGAGTTGGTAGAGGCTCACGAGGCCCCTACCTGAGGATCTGCAAGGTACTAAAAGGCTTTTAGGAAGAAGAGACTTGTCTCTGAAGATGGACAGACAGTTGGTGGTTGTTGGGAGAGGATGAGATACGCTCTTCAGTGATGTAGCCACTAGTAAGGTGCCCATGCTCCGGTAAATAACCCCTTACTCGAGCACTTGTAAGCCATGCTAATGAAACCCATTTGTTTACCAAAAAAAAAAAAAAAAAAAAAAAAGGTAGGTTATGAAAGGAGAAGGGGAACTGTTTGCAAAGGCAGGTATCAAGGGGAATAGGAGGGGGACAAGAGAGGACAATAAATATATTATACACATGCATGAAAATGCCCGCTTAAAAGCCATTGTGCATTATGCATAAGTAACACATGTTAATAACTACATTTTAAAAAGAAGAGTTGCAATCGAGAATTAGTGTGTTTTGCCCCACCCCCTCTGTGGCTCTCCTGGCTCCCTGGGGACCTGTCATGATGGTCCTTTGCTCTCTGGTCCTACGATGCCCTCAATTGTGTCTCTTTCCTTCACTAAGTTTTCTATGTTCAACGCTTACCACCTCAGTACTTCTCAGACTCTGACATTTGAAAATTGGCCATGGTGGACTGCCACATCCAGGTAGCTCCTTATCTCCAGAAGAACAGTGGTAGGTATGTTTGATGCTCTGCCTAGTCCAGTGAGGGAGATGATGTGGGCACGGGGTCTGTCCACTCAGCAATCAGGTATGTAGGGTTGAAGTCTGAGCCCAAGGAACCCCCTAAGAGTGCTCTGTGACTGGGCTTACTATCCTTGCTCAGGATACTTTTTCTAAGATTCTAATCCCCAAGATCATCATGACTCCCATTTAAAACAAACACATTTTAATCATGCCCCTGAGGTGTTACAACAGTTTTCCCTCAAAGGGAAGAAACCCGAGTCTCTTCCAAAAACTTAGCAAAAGGAGGTTCCCGTCTGCCTCTTGACCACCGTGCTTTTCAGTCACAGGACTGCCTTACTGGGGTAAGGGACATTTTTTTTTTATGCCTCTGGGTAATTCTATGCAAAACCCTACAATATTTATTAAAAGGAAATGCTCATATAGATCCAACTGCGCAACCTTTAGATCTGTCCTGGCAGGAACCATGGTGAGTGCAGGCACCAAGTTCCTCCTGCTAAAATCTTCTCTGCCTGGTCTCTGCCAGCAGTGGGCCGAAGTGTGAATGTGCCAACTCTTGCTCCAAACTGGCTAGACTCACAGTTTGTAAATGTCAACTCTCACTATTCCGTTGTATCTGGGAAACCATGAAACCATGTTTTGCCTGCAGGCTGCTCTGGGGAACTCCTGTCCATCACTGACAGTGCTGTACAGGCTGTGCTCTGGGGAACCCCCTGACCATACAGCAGCCATACTTCTTACCAAGGAGCTTTTTAAAGAAAACTCTACAGGTTTTAGGAGATGAAATTACAAGCTCCGTGATTCTTTCTTCTCTGAAACACTTTGCCTACAACAAAATCCTGTGCCCAATGCTTGTGTCCTTCCTTCCTGACAGTGATGTGAAGCCGGTTCAAAAGACACTAAGATATAGAACTGAAGGTGTGTCACATATTTAACACAAGGATCTGACGAGAGGACAATCCTGAACCTCTTCCCCTTACAACTAATATCGTTATTTTGAAGTATTTGTGGTCATGTGAAGCCAATATCAGATAATTTCCAGATTCTGAGAGAGAGATTGGTTAAAATGAAAGACACTTCCTCCTTTCAGAGTTACTAAGTCTGTGTTTACGTAGCAGGGTTTGTAGTGAAGATGTAAGCTGGAACATATGCAGGTCCCTAGTATTAAACCCAGAAGGACACAGAGAAATACACTTCATATAGGCTCCAATCAAGATGTCCTATTATGTTCTAAATAGTGTCAGTGACACATATGTGCAAGACAACATGTGTGCATCTAAATAAAGTACAGTCTTCCTCTAGAATCCAAGGCTGACACACCCCTTTGTAATGAGATGGAAATCATCAGGTGAGAACACTACTGAGATACACAGTCAGTAAGGAGGCAGCAAAAGTTCAAAATGGCCGGTTTCTGCTCACACTACACTAAGTTCCTGTTTGCCAGAAGTCTAAACTACTAAAATTATCAAATAACCAAAGTGGTTTGGAGGGAGTACACAGCTGTGATTTGAGCTTTGTATGTATTGTAACTGAGTTGATAAGGAGGTATGTGTACCAAGAATGGAGACATCTAGCCCAGCGGTCCTCAATCTGTGGGTCACAACCCCTTTGGGGGTTGAACAACCCTTTCATAGGGGGGTCAAATATCAGGTATTTACCTTACAATTTGTAACAGTAGCAAAATTACAGTTATGAAGTAGCAATGAAAATAATGTTATGGTTGGGGGTCACCACACATGAAGAACTGTATTAAAGGGTCACAGCATTAGGGGGTTGAGAACCACTGTTCTGCCTGCTTATCCCCGTTCCCCCAGGCTGGCCTCGAACTCAGAGATCTACCTGCCTCTGCCTCTGCCTCTGCCTCTGCCTCTGCCTCTGCCTCTGCCTCTGCCTCTGCCTCTGCCTCTGCCTCTGCCTCTGCCTCTGCCTCTGCCTCTGCCTCTGCCTCTGCCTCTGCCTCTGCCTCTGCCTCTGCCTCTGCCTCTGCCTCTGCCTCTGCCTCTGCCTCTGCCTCTGCCTCTGCCTCTGCCTCTGCCTCTGCCTCTCAGGTGCTAGGATTAGAAGCAAGCACCACCACTGCTCAGCTCTTAGTCTCATCTTCATACTATTTCCCAGTCATCATTGCTAAGTCTTCTCCTTATGCGTGGTGCTTGGCTCTCTCTCTCTTACTCTTACAGGAAAGCACTAGTTCATGTCCTCAGAAGAGGCCTCTTGCTCCACCCTTAAGCTGTATAAAGACAGAAACTTTGAAGTCACAGTTACAATTAGACTAGGATATTTGTTTCCTCCCATTTGTGTAAGAGACAGGAGGATAATATATTAGCTGGGGTTGAAGATAAGTGACCTGGTGTCACAGACATTCAAAATAATAGGTCCTTAAATGAAATGGAGTTTCAGTTTCTCCTACATGCAGATTTTAGTGTTAGAGTCAGATGCTACTGTGTGAGATCGTGGTCAGGGATCTGGGTACCTTTAATTCTGTGGTTCTGCGCTCTCTCTGTTGTCTTCAATTCCTAGTTCTAGATGTTTATGCACACATCCTGCCAGCCAGGAGGAAGGACTAAAAGGCCCTGGAGTAGGTATAAACTTCCCCTTGGGACATAACCTGGAAGTTGCCTTTGTCACTCACCCTAACATCTATGAACCAAAACTTCCCACATTCCCAAGAGAGCCACTGAAAATATAGCCTTTATTTTAGATGACCGTGTATCTAGCTAAGAATTAGAACAACTGCAGAAATACACTGTCTGGGTCTCTGGAGGTTGTGGCTCAGAGGTAGAACACCGAGCAAAGCAAGCAAGCAGGAAAGAAGGAAAGAAGGAGAGAGAGAGAGAAAGAGACAGACACACACACACACACAGAGAGAGAGAGAGAGAGAGAGAGAGAGAGAGAGAGAGAGAGAGGAGGCAAGCAAGCAAAAGACCCATTGTCTAATATAGTAGCCTCTAGTCACATGTGGCTATTTTAATTTAAATAGATTAAAATTTGAAGTTCCATTCTTCATTCAGCTCAGCCACATTTTGAGTCTATGGCCATCGTGTTGGAGAATGTAGATTTACAATTTTCATGAAGCACAGAAGGTTCTTGTGAATGGGGGTGGTGCAGCTAAATAAAAAGAAATGTGAAATACCGGGACACAACTGGCAGTCATTGTCACGGGGATGTAAAGAGTTATTCTTCCCCTTCTGTGTGAGTCGCTGGGAATGGGGAACCCTGTCCAGACCTCCAGGGCAAAGTCTGTGTAGTAGTCGCTTCCTTGTGTGACCATGCCCCGCAGCTGCTCTCCAGGCTTTCAGCACGAGCAAAGGGTCTGACAAGTGCCAGGCACAGGCCAGCTGTCAGTCAGTGCTGGTCCCCTCTCTCTGTGACCTCCCTCATGACTCCATACATAGCCATAGCCCGCTTCTGTTGCCGGAACTCAGTCACAGAGTCCTGTGTTCTTTTCCTTGAGCCGCTCCAGGAGGTGCAGGTCCCCACGGGATCTGAGTTCTTGCTCCTTCAGCTGCCTGAGTTGATGCAAAGGGAGACAGAGACAGCCAGCCACCTCTATGACTTGTGAAGAATTAGGGGAAAGAAAAGGATCACATTCACTTGCAGAGGGCAGACTGCATTCCCAGCTAACCCAGCTTGGTCTGCAGGTGCATTATCTTGGGGTTTTGTGGGTTACCCAAGAACCCACACCAGCTCCTTTTTCTGAAGAATCTGAACTCCAGGAGTCAGACTATTTTGTTTCCCAAGCCTTTGGTTTCCAAGGGCTTTAGATTCCGTCTCTGACAGCTGAGAACCCACATCTGCTAATGACAGGGGTCAGAAGTAGAAAGACAAGAAAGTGAAAGAAGAAACCCAAGGTTTAACCCTCGTCCCACAGAACAAGAGATCTGTGTTTGGGGTTCTGGAGAAGGGGGAAACATAAAACTGACAATTTTCTGACAGGATCTTATAAAGTTAAAACTGGCCTCAAACGTACTTTGTAGGCAGTTGAGGATGGCCTACCTCCCAGAGCTGGGTTAGAGAGATGCACTACCAAGCCAGGTTTTATGTGGTACTGAGGATGAAACCCAGGGTTTTGCACATATAGGCAAGCACTCTGCCCACTGAGTGATGTAGCCAGTCCGAGCTACTCATTTAAATGACATAGAACCATTTATGTAATCCCAGCATTAGGCGGCTGAGGTAGGAGGTTCTCAAGTTCTGGGGCTGCCTGAACTACATAGTGAAATTTTGTCTTGTCAAAAGAAAAGAAAGAATGTGTATAAAACTACAAACTAGACTGTCTCAAAAACAAAACAAAACAAAACAAAACAAAAACAAAAAAAACAAAACACCAAAAACCAAAAACTAATGGGTGTCAATACCAACTATCCAAATATCTCCATTCCCTCTGACCTACATAAGCTGTGTCTCTGTGGCCTAGAGTCTTAAGTGGTCATTGTGGCTTCTCCAGGTTTTATGAGGGAAGATTATCAGGCTTAAAGAAATTCTCCAGGGCCCTGAACCTGTCAAGGGCCAGCGTGTAATTACGTATCAGCCAATCACAGCTATGTGTCATGGCATGCAGGCTACAGTTTGATTTCTTTGTTGCTGGGGATGAAGAACACCTCAGAATTACATCTAAGGACTATGGCAATAACACTCACCATGGTGAGGTAATAACTAAAGGAACAGAAATCTCACAGATTGGAGACATGGGCATTAAAATACAGGAAAATGAGAATATATAAGGCCCCATTACTCAAACTTGCAAATGATCTGTCCTTGGGGAGGAGGAAGGGCTTGGCTGTGTTGGATAATTGCAGGTTGCTGAGAGGCTCCTGAAGGATCTTGGAGTGATGAATGAGGATGTCGTGGTAGGAAGCAAGGAACAGGCCAGATGTAGTGACCAGATGCAATGTGTATAGCTTTTTCCTTTTTGTCCAGAGTTGTGGCACTCACAGATCTCTCTCTCTCTCTCTCTCTCTCTCTCTCTCTCTCTCTCTCTCTTTCACTCTCTCTCCTGATCCCCCTTTCTCCCTCTCCCTCTCTCCTTTTCCCCCTCCCTCCCTCACCCCACCTCTCTCGTTCTGTCTCTTTGTCTCTGTCTCTCTGTCTCTCTCTGTCTCTGTCTGTCTCTGTCTGTCTGTCTGTCTGTCTGTCTGTCTCTCTCTCTCTCTCTCTCTCTCTCTCTCTCTCTCTCTCTCTCTGTGTGTGTGTGTGTGTGTGTGTGTGTGTGTGTGTGTGAGATTCTCATTTTGTCTGCACATCAGAGCCACCTGGATGCTGCGCCTGAACACTGCCTGCAATTGCTGTGGAGTGAGACCCAGGAATCTTGCAAACAGTGAAAGTGCTGTTTCACTGGCCACTAATAGCAGGGGCCAAAGCCCCCTCCTCAAGTCACTGAAACGCTAGGGTCAACATAAGTTGCTTCTAGGACATAAGCTTTCCTTTCCTGTCTCCCATGCATAAAGACTTGAAACAGGCCAGAGAGAGAAGGCATGTAAGAGTGAGCAGTCTTTCAAATAATGGGCAACATACCACCAGTTTTTGCCACAAGTGGATCCATCCACCCATCTATCTATCCATTCAATCATCTATCCATTTATCTGTCTGTCCATCTATCCATCCATCCATCCATCATCCACTCATCCATCCATCCAATCATCTATTCATCCATCTGTCTGTCCATCAGTCCATCCATCTATGTACCCATCAGAATCATTTCAAAGAGGCAGTTCTCTGATTATACACTTCCCTAAACTGTTGGATTTCTATAGTGGCCCTATAGAAGACAGAGCCCACAGTTAAGTCCACTTCTCATCTGTGTGCACATCTTCCAGGCCACTCAAACTCTGAATTCAGGAGGGAACATTCTGTCCTGACTTTCTGAAACTTTATTAGCTTAAAACTACCTTGTCATATCCCTCACTTCGACTCCCATGTTCAAAACTCAGTTATAGGTTAGCAAGCAAAAGCCCACTGTGGCTGAAAGTCACTAGAATGTGATAAAAGTGAGCTTGCCCAGTCAGGATGGGTCTCATGGTATTTCTGTCATTACTAAGCCCTTTATGTTATGCTCTCCAGACCTAGCCAAAGCCTGGCTTCTTTAACACGCATTTTTTAATACTAAGTGATCCTCCCCGGTAAGAAGCAAGCACCGAGATAGAATCATGTGGTGTGGTTTAATCATGTGATATGGTTTAATCATGTGATGTGGTTTGAATGCATGAATGCCCAAACTTAGTGAACATGACTCTGCCATTATAATGACTCAAAGAGATAGTGCCTTCAAGAGGTAATCTATGCTGTGAGGTTCTGTCCCCATGAGTGGATTACTGTTGTTATAGGAGTAGGTTGGTGACTGAAGTTCCTTATAAAGGGATGGGTCTCTGTCACCTTTCCTTTTACCATGGGATGATAGAGCAAGAAAATCACCAGACACCAACTTCTCAGTGTTGAACTCCCCAGCCTCCAGAACTATAAGAAATACATTTCTGTTCATCCTAAAGTACCCAGCCGGTGGCACTCTGTTATAGTGATGTCATGGGTTGCATGGCATTTGTTTTCTAAGATTCATGTGCTGGAAGCTTGGTCTCATTTAAAAGATGGCACCTTAGGGGTGGGTAGCCAGGTTCTCCAGGATGCAGCCTTTGGTGGGACTGATGTAGCTCTCAAGGGACCCCGATTAGTTTTCACAAAATCGATTGCTATAAAAAGAGGTGAGCCACACATTTGCTCCTGTCTGTGTGTAGCTGGTCTTCCTTTCTCTGCCACGTTGTGGCACAGCCAGAGGCTTTTGTGAGATGGCACTCATGAGCCAAATGAACCTCTGTCCTTTGTAAAGTCCCTAGCCCCTGAAACTTAGTCATAGCCATAGAAAGTAGATTAATATGAACAGACTAAATGACCTAAGGCATGATGCCATGGCAGAGACTGGTAGATAAAACTGTCATCCCCTGGGAAAGTTCTCTCAAACCCACCTTCCAAACAAACAAATCACTAGCTTTCCAGGCTCTTTAAAAAGAAGTGCTTTGCACCACTAAATGGCCTTTTCTTATTCAGGGAAGAATTTAGCTTGAAGCAGGAATCTGGAGGAATGTGGCCTGGCATCTAGAGGACCTCCCTTGACTATCTCAGGAAGACTGTCAGTCAAACCAGCAAGGCTCCTTCCCTCTGAGAAGGCACTATCTCTGCAACTCATGTTCTCTGTTGTATCCTGCAACTGAACATCATGGTGCTGGGGCAAAGATAACATTCTAACCATAACATCATCCCTTTTCCTTAACCTCAGAGTGCTTAGAAAAGCACTCAACTGAATTTCTAGTGCTTAAGTACTTTGAATAAAGACACACACAAAATACATTCCATTCCAAATTTTGATTTTTAGAGACATCACTAATACAGCCTTGGAGTCAAAACGAGTTTTGGTAGACTTGGAAATTTACTTGTATAACCTGTTCTGATCACTAGAATAACTCACTTCATAAAAAATCTGAACCGTGCATAGACTGTGAGAGTCCCTTCTGGCCAGGGTCAGGGTAACAAAGAGCACAGCACTGGGAATGTCACAAGACAGTCTAACCCCATGTTTTTGTACCATGGAAAGGTCCCAGTGCTGAAATGGCATCATCAGATTGGCCTCTCCAATGCCTTTCAGGCTGGGGCTGGGGCTGGAGGTCAGGGGAGGAGGACCAAGGCCTGCCCCATAGACACACATCTCACAGGCTCACTCTCACCTTAAATGTTCATTGGATGCCAAACAGTGGAAACACACAGGAAGAAGGACAGATGGGGTACTTGCCTTCCAGGAGTTACCTCTGCTCATGGACCCAGCTAAAATATTGCACTCATCAACACACAGTTGCCATCAGTGATAGTAAGCGCTGAGGAAAAGAGCCTGGCTCTAAACAAGTGCTAAGGGGTCCACCCTGGACTTCCAGTTAGGGAGACACAATGCAGTAGGCATTAGCAGGAAGAAGAGGAAGCACTGATGGAGAGAGGGATGTGTAAGTTTTGAGTTTTCAAAACCTACTTTAATACCGGTTCTTAAATGCTTCAACCTTCTTGCTAGCCCACCAATCAAAGTTGGGGAAGAAGAAAGGTTAACAGGAAATGAAGAATGTGGACCTGTTTAAGAAGTAGTTCTCTGGGGGCAATTCCAAACACAAAACAGTTGCCATAGTGTCAGGAGCCGACAGAAGGCAGCTATCATCCTTGCAGCCATCTTGAGCCATATACCCTGACAAGAGACTTGTTTACAACAGCCTACAACAGCTGAGCACACTCTGATAACGTCTTGTTTTAGATACCCAGGATCTTCCCTTGGGTGTGTGAGACTTAAAGGTGTGAGACTTAAAGGTGTGACTTAAAGGTGTGATTTAGAGACACAACTTAAGGGAGTGACTTAAAGGTCTGACTTAGAAGTGAGACAGAAGAAAGAAAACTAGGAACTTGAGACTTGGAACTTGGAACTGGGAACTGGGAAAGAGACTAGCAACTTGGAATTAGGAATTAGGACTTGAGACTTATTACAGCTGGAACTAGGAATTAGGACCTGAGACTTGGTACTTGGAACTAGGGACTTGGAGAGAAGAAGAGAGACTGAAGAATAAACAGGATTGAATCACACTCTGTCTGGTCTCCATTCTTCGCGTCCGTCCTCACTCTCTTGCTGAACCCCAACCCCCAGACCTGAGCAGCTTGGGACAATGCGGGCTCTAACAATTTAACCCCCAAGGCTTTTGGCAGTGCAGGTTCCAACATTGATAGAGCGGTCCCCGACACTGTAGTCCAGTCCAATCACAAACACCAAACACAAATCAGTAGCAGCAGCTCACAGAAGAAACCATGCAGCCCCGCTGAATCAGCAGAAATGGCAAGAAGCAACTGGAATACCATGAGAAGCTCTTTGGAAAGTTTCTGTCTATGAAATTACAAGTAAAGATCAGAGAAGACCAGCAAAGTGTTGCAAGGCGAACCAATGCAAGAGTGTCCTGTTATTGTCTGTGAGGTTCTATTTATATTCTTTCTAAACATTATGTACACTCTCAATTGTCCACTCCAGCAAAACATCACATGCTCTTCCACAAGGCAGAAAAACATCACATGACACAACTGAGTCTCCAAAGAAACCAGAAAGCTCTACTTCAGGGATGAGCAATGGGGTGGGGAGCCTTCTGTACCTGGTGTGCAGGAGAGAATGTCCATCATTGTAGAGCTGAGGGAGGCTGCAGGACTGGGGAGAAGAGCAGCAGAGAATGCTCCCCCAGCTGGTGCAATCAATGTGCCTCTCTTTCCCACTTCTCTACACCAAGGTTTTCTTGAAAAGGTATCTGTTGGATTCCAGCTGCCTTAGTCAAATGGCTTTACCTGCTCATGGGTTCCATTATCCATGAAATGGAATCGATCTTTTCTTTACGCCCTTTCCTGGAGTTGTTCTGAGGATCTAATGGGAAAATGGATCTAGATAACACAAAGGCTATTCTTCATTTTAATGTGGAAAAGGCAATGAAACTTTCTTACTGGGTGTCTTGCCTCTAGCCTTCTTTGTCTTTGTTGGCTATGTCAGAGCTTTGTAAACAATTCAACAGACCGGTCCTGATTCCCTCGGGGAGGGCTCCCTCTTCTTCTCCTGAACCTGGGGGATCTTCCCTCATTCTAAGCAGTGGCTCCCACCTCCCCTCCCACTAGTGCACACAGCCATAGCAGACTACCAAAGAAACAACTCTGGTGCCTTTGCCTGGCTCTTGGTTGATGTTCGCTGTGTGCTAGGCACTGACCCAAACTCCTCTCTCATTGTCAAATGATCATTACTCCTCCCTTGAAGTGGTGAGGAAACAGTCTTAGAGAGGCGATAACTCATCAGAGGCCAAGTGGCCTGGAAAGCTGGGGCCACTTTTGAGTCTACTAATCCCTCTGCCTTGATGCTGCTATTCTTTCTCTCTGAAGGTCATCCCAAAGACTAGACAGCTTTATCTCCACTTTTGACCTGCCCCTTCATGGCCCAGGGAGCTGACCATATGACATAAACTTCACCTCTCTCCTTTCCAAAGAAACAAGGTGTCTTAGATGGGGTTGTTATTGCTGCCATAAATCACCATGACTGAAAGCTGTTTGAGGAGGAAAGGGATTATGTCATCTTATATGTTATAGTTCATCATCCAGGGAAGTCCTGTCAGAAACTAGAGGCAGGAACTGATACAGAGGCTATGGAAGAGTACTGATTGCTGGCTTGCCTCTCGTGGCTTGCTCAGCCTGACTTCCTATAGCACCCAAAAACACTGGCCCAGGGGTGACTCCTGCCCCAGTGAATTTGGCCCATCCACATCAGTCATCAATCAGGAAAATTTACCACAGGCTTGCCCTCGAGCCAACCTAGTAGGGACATTTTCTCAACTGAGATCTTCTCTTCCAAAATGAACTCATGTCTGCAAGCACTCAAGACCATCAAGCCAAAGTGACTCCAGGGGGAGAGCCTCACTACCAAGAAGAGCTCGCCTACAGTTTAACCACTAGCATTTCAACAGGCTGGACTTCTCTTTCATCTGATTCTCACTTGGTCTCAATGAGTTACACTGTTGGGAGCCGACTTGTAGCAGAAAGTGGCTATCAGCTTTGCAGCCATCTCGAGCCATATACCCTGACGTGAGACTTGTTTTTCAACAGCCTACAACAGCTGAAGCACACTCTGATATCCCACATATCTTGTTTTGCTGTTTAGTGCCCCCAGCTGCAAGGCATACATGGTATCCACGCCTGCAAGGGCATGGTGCATGTGCTATCCACACTATCCATGCCTGTAAAACTTACGTCATATCCACACCTGCAAGGCATGTGGTATCCACGAGCCTACAAGGCACGTGGCAAAAGCGTATAAATATCCCAGATTTCCCTTCAATAAACGAGACTTTATCAGAACCTCTGTCTTGTCTCCATTCTTCGAGTCTCTTCCCCTTATCCCCACTCTCTCTCTCTCACTAGACCCTGACCTGCAGACCAAAGCATGAGGCAGAGCGGTCTGGGACATTTTGGCCCCCAAGCGTGGAGCAGAGAGGGCCACAACATTAAACCTTGTGGTTTATCACTGAAAAGGACACTTCCTTCAATATCTCAAAGACACCAAGTCAAGCTGACTATTTGCCATTTAGTTTTAATACAGGAACGTCTCCCTTGATTAGATGTGGAAGGTCATCCAGCTGTCTGCAGAGCTGAGTGGCTGGAAGGTACTGAATATAAAATCTCCATGGGCCAAGGTGAGTTTTTATGTTTTTATTCTACTTTGGATACGAGGCATCAGAGTTGGGTGCTCTGTGAAGTTTTTTATTAGAGTCTCATTGAGTGGGATGGCGTCAGTCTGACCAGGTGCTCATCTTTAGCTCTCTCAGGTTATAAAGGCACATTGAAACTGATCGCGTAAGTTGTGTGAAAGGCAGATCTGGCTGCTGTCCTCGTGGAGTTCTTCCATGACAAAGGAGAAAATGAACATGCAGAGAATCTAAAGAAGAAATCATTCAGGCCCACGGGACCTTCTGCTGTGACAGATAGGAGGAAGAGTGAGGCTTTGGGCTGTGTGGTTTCTACTGACCATGGAAGATGAATGGGGTTGCAAGAGAAAAGGGTGGAGTGGCAGTTAGGGTAGGTGAGAGTAAAAGCCACCAGGAGATAACTTGTGAAGACAAAGCCAGGAGCAAGTGAGTGGTACATCGAGTGTAGCAGATAAGAGGTGGCTGGGCCAGATGTGATGTTCGATAGGGCGTTCAGTTTTGCTGGTGGGGTGATGTTTAAACTGGACATTGACTGACTATGATGAAAGTCACTCAGCTAATATTCAGTGGGTGTGGGCTGAAGGTGTTGTACATGGAGATGGTGTGATATGGCAAATATGATCCTGGTCAGCAGCACTGTGACAGCTGAGAGCTTGTTGACACGTGTCCTACAGTGTGCAGGGCCGGCTGAGCAGACTCAGCAACCGAAAGCTGGCGTCTGACCACAGGATCCTTCGTTCAAGATCTGGAAGTAAATAAAGTACTTTCCACTCAGAGAGACCCAGAAATTTTGGACAAGAGTCATTAATTCATTCACTTAACTAGCATTGACTCCGCACCTGCCATGCTGGGAACGGAGATCGGCAGCCAGGGCTTATCCAGAGACAAGATTGCCAGGCTTCCGGTTTATCTCGTTTACTTATGGAGGCCGCTCCGCATGCTTTCCAGAAACAACCCTGCTGCTCGCCTCTGACATCAGATACTCTTGCTGTTAAGCGTTTCTCAAGGTTTCAAACACTAATGAGAGGAGCCAATGTCATGAAAACAGCATCTGCCGTGGGATCAGCTCTGAGGAAATCGTGTGATTCCCAAAGTCTTTTCATCCAAATATAATGGGAGAGGCTGACGTATTCTTCTGAGAGGAAAGGCATGCTCAGGACAACTTCAGTTCCTTTTCAGTTTTGCCAAAGGTCAAACTGGGGTTAAAGTTAGGGAGACTGGAGCTCCTGGTACAGTCGTCTCAGGCTACAGAGTTCAGTTGGGCTCTTGGTAGGCTGAGGTGGGTGGGCATTGCCCTCTGCTGGGGCAGATCAGGAGAAAGGAGCTGAGGCCAGTGATGGTTGCAACTCAGAGGAGAGGGTCTGGGGTTCCAGATTATCTACTTTAAGCTTTGTCTCTTTGACCTCTGCAACACAGAGATGAGTTTCTGATCTTCCCCAGCACCTCCAAGAGCAACAAAATAGCCAGTCATTTCTTCTTTAGAAAGGAAACTAATTTGTGTCAGTTTTGAGAGAAACACAACAGAAGCTAGCTGAAAAGCCAGATTCTCTGCCCTGGCAAGGCGGGACTTTATCCTGCTGTGTGTCAGCAACACGGCCAGCCTCCTCTAAGTGGCCCTGAAGACCCCTCCCCTTCTGCTTCCCTAGATGGGTCACAGACCAGCATGTCCAAGAGTCAGTGCTACTGTACCAGTGGGTAGCACCACCAACTCTCCCGTGGATTTTATTTTAAACTAATTTCATTACCAAGGGGTGAATGACAGTGAGGAGAGGGGCTAATTATACTAGAGGGGATATTTTTAAAAAGACCTAATTTCAAAAATCTCAGACTTAATTTAGTAAATTTCTTATACGGAGGGAGTTGCTAAGCTAAAGTCATTTGCATTGTAGTCTTAATTACCACTGCATTTGTATATGAGATCATCAATAAAGATTCTTGTCCATGTGTACTCAGAATAAGCGATTGATCCTAACGAGGCCTTTGTTCCTCTGGAGCCTCTCCAAGCTACTTCCTCTCTGATGGAAAAGCTCCGAATTTGCCAAGCTGGTGGAGGTGTCTTAAATTAGAAAAAGCCTGTGGAGAATCAAGAGGCTTTCAAAGTGGGTGTATTAGGAGAGAGGATGTCAGGCTGTATCTGTGTGTGGTACTTCCTGTGAAGGCTGGGGTGCACTGCTGTCTTGTGTCTGCATTAGCCTTGCTGGACAGTCACAGACAATCTCCCTCTGTGTCCTTCCAGCAACACAGGAAATAGCCTCTGGGGCCCTTCCTCCTGCAAATCACAGATGCTGACTAGAGCTTCCTGCTTCCGCTAAGGGACGTGCATGCAGTCCCCACCACCACGCTTTTATTGGAAAAGCTGTCTTCCAGGTTAACTCTAAAAAATAAGCAGTACTGATTCTACAGGGGTGGGAAACACTGCTGTGTGTGTATGTGTGTGTGTGTGTGTGTATGTGTAGGTCTGATTTGTGGGGTGTGTGGTCTGTGGAGTGTGTGTGGGGGGGTCAGGTGTGTGTGTGTGTGTGTATGTGTGTGTGGTCTGTGAGGGTGTGTGTGTAGGTCTGGTTTGTGCTGTGTATGGTCTGTGGGGTGTGTGTGGAGGTTGGGTTTGCGGTTCATGTGTTGTGTCTTGGAATCCATTTTGAAGGAGACGGACTTCTTTGTGGGGAGGGGAGGAGGTTAGGGAAGGGCACAGTGGGTAGCCCCTGAGCTCTGCATAGCTCACACCGACACCCCCTCCCCACCATGGGCTGTTGGAATAGCAAGTGGTGCCAAACTTTATGTAAATACATTTCCTTTATGGACATTTGTAAAGTAGGTATAATTGCAAATCAATAATAACTCATAATAAAATAGGACAACTCTATAATGCAATAATGGTTATTTAAAACATAAGAATTGTTTATTTCTGAAATTTTTCATTCAGTACTTTCATGTACAGGATGGCAATATCAGTAGACATGCTGACATGGAAGTGGGGGGAATCTCACAGGGTTAGACCCCTGACCAAAGAACTCCAGGCAACTGATGATAATGATGATGATAAGAGGGGGAGGGAGAGAGAGGGAGAGAGGAAGAAGAAGAGAAGAAGAGGGAGAGGGAGAGGGAGAGGGAGAGGGAGAGGGAGAGGGAGAGGGAGAGTAAGGCAGACAGAGAGAGAGAAATTGGTTGGACAATACAAAGTAGTAGTCCTGAAACCACACATACACAAACAACAGCAACAACAACAAAACAGTTTTAGAAGAGTGCATTTATATATTTGTGCACATATAAACAAATACACATATGTGTAACAATAATAACTAGGGTGTGTCACTTTGAAAGTGGAAGGAGCTGGAGAGAGGAAAGGGAAGAGAAAGGAGATTAGTTAAAGTGTTTAAAGAAAAAAAAAAAAAACTATTCTCAAATCCCAGCTGACCATGGGTAACCTAAAACCAAAGAAAGCAAAAGAAAAGATGGGAGGAGGGGCGACTGTGTTAGCTTGCAGGTGAAAGGATTGTTTTCATTGTATAGCTGAGAAACATTAAGTAACTTGTCACAACTCACAGAGTTGGAAAGGAGCAGATGGGGCTGAGGTCCAGGTCCTGCCCCTGCACATCTCCAGACTACACCCTGCGGCTCTTGTCAGGGTTGGGCCTTGCTGCAGCTTGGTACCCCATGCAAACCTTATTTCTGAATCTGAATGCTTAAGTAAGAATCCAGAGGGAGTCCAGAGCTGCCCTACTGAACCTTCCTCTGGAGGTGCATCTGTTTGACAGAGTGTGGTGGAAGGGGTCAGGAGGGAAGGGCACGGGGGCAGGGAGTGACAGGGAATTTTCCTAGTTTTCCATTTCGTAGAGCCAAAAAGCAAGGGGCAAAGACAAACTCACACTCCTGGTGCTGCATATCTGCTCTGTGCTCCGGATATTCTACTGGGATGGTTTGCAAGCATGGAGAAGGGCAGCCTCAGGAAGTGTCCGTGTTGAGGGCTGGTGCAGGACAGAGGCTGTAAGGCAGAAGCTTACAGCAAGACTCCACCTTTGAAGGTCACAGTGACTGGCCCAAGGCAAGAAGTAAAAGGTATTGTCTCTTCAAAAACCTGCAGGGGCTGGTGAAGTGGTTCAGCTGTTAAGAGCCCTAGCTGCTCCTGCAGAGGAATTCCCAGCACCCACATGGTGGCTCACAACTATCTGCAACTCCAATTCCGTTGCAACCATTCCAGGAGATCCAACACCCCTTTCTGGCTGAAGGTACTAGCCATGTACCAGCGCACATAACACCTGTGCAGGCAAACACTCAGAGAATACAAGTAAAGGACTCTTAAAGGCATTGGTGGGGGAGCCCTTTGGAAAGCTGTGTGTGTGTGTGTGTGTGTGTGTGTGTGTGTGTGTGTGTGTGTGTGTGTTTTGAAGTGGGGCAGCCTTCCCTCTCCCCCAGCACTGGTTTTTCTCTTATGTGGAACCGGGGTTGGGGGAGGGGCACTAATAGCCACTCTGGAGCTGTTTCTCTGAATGATAAATAATTTAATGAGAGCAAACAGCAAACAGTGGCTGTAACTGATAGAAAGTTAAAGTTAGAGGGTAGTCAGGTGCTGAGCCAGCACAAAAGTGAGGCTGATGCAAGACTTGGTGGGTCCAGAAACAAGCAGATTGAAGGAATCTGTCAACAGCCCTTCTACTGGTTCTGGAAGCTCTAAAAACTGAGTTGAAAAGCACAGGAGCCATAAAATAGCGCCAAGTATTTTTTCTTCTAGTGTGAGCCAATCTTTTGAGACCTGGACTCGTTACATATGAGTCACTCCCGCTTCCTTCCCCTCCACCAACAATCTTGTCTGAGACACATTAGGACTATGACTTTTCAGCGTCTCCCACCAAACTCTTGTCTCTCATCGTGGGCAGAACAGCCCCTTGCAGAAAAAGCTTCTCCGTCATTTCAGTCCCCTTGGAGGCTAGAGCCAGTTTCATAGAAAAAAGAGAAAGAGCTCCTACGCGCCACAAGAGCCAGGCTGACACTAGGTGGCGCTAGACCCTCGCGTTTTCCAGCCGGTTCAAACACAGTTCCCTTTCCTGTGAGGCTCTGTTTTCTGAAGTCCTTTCCTTGCTAGAGAGACTTGGGGGCTTTTTCAATCTATTCCGCAAACATAGAGCAACTTCCTATCTGTCCTAGGTAGGCTTATTATTGCTGTGATAAAACATCATGGTCAAAGCACCTGGAGGAGGAAAGGGTTTATTTGGCTCACCCTTCCATATTTCTGTTTACATTTTAGAGACAGTCAGGACTCAAAACAGGTCAGGAACCTGGAGGCATGAGCTGGTGCAGAGGTCACGGAGGGTTGCTGCTTACTGACTTGGATCTTCATAGCTTTTCTTATAGAATCTAAGACCACCAGCTTAGTGGTACACCACCCACAATGGGCTGGGCCCTCCTCCCACCAATCACTAATTAAGAACATGCCCTACAGGCTTACTATAACCTGATCCTATGGAAGCATTTCACAATTGAGGTTCTCTCCTCTTGGGTGACTCTAATTTGTGTCAAGTTGATATAAAACAGCCCAACACACTGTCTCAGCTCGACACCCCCCACACACACACACCCCAAGCCTTTGCTGCTCCCCCACCCCCACCCCTTTCAGATGAGGTCGTGGGAGGAGGCTCCTAGACTCATGTTGAGACCCCAAGTTCTTTACCAGCTATAAATATATTCCTTTTCAACTTCTGCCATGCCCTGCAGTGCAGGAAGAAAAACACTTTCTTCCTTAGGAGGTGCAGGAAAAAGAAAAGAAAAAGGCAAATCCCTCTGTGAGAACAGCTGAGTCTTCTGTCCCCACTGGTCAGAGCTGCCAGCACAATCTGACCTCAGGCCTTTTCATTCTAAGCCTTGCCCTTCTGAGGGAATACAGGGCCCCATTGCCCCCAGTTCAGTTTCTAGCACCTTTTCATAGAGAAATTCTGTTTTAAGCTCCAGACCTTGAGAGCTCAGTCCTGGGAATGATGGCTCCAAAGCAATTTCCTGCTTACATCTCCAACTCTCTCCATACCTGCTGGCAGGTGATTAGCACTGTCAGTGAGCAGATAAGTGATTGACACTCTCTGGCCTCCTTGTCACTGCTGGGGTTTATGTCTCTTTAAAATGAAACTGTTCAAGATGCCACCAGAACAGGCGCTTAAGGACAGTTTTGGCTGAGAGGGTTCCCGTTGGCAGTGACTGGGTATAGGAAGGTCACTGCATAGGCAAGGCTGAGCCTTCCCTTCCTCACCTCTTACTCTATGGGGTTCCCTGTGGTGAGAGAAGTTGGGGGACAGGTGTGAGGGGAGGCTCCTAGCCTCTTCCACCATGGGGACACAATGAGAAGCTGTCCTGGACACTGGAAGTAGGCCCTTGGGGGACTCTTATGGGATCAGAATGTGTGTCAGGTAGTGTTCCCTGTTAGCACTGCTGGTTAAATTAAAGGCCCTTGAAACCACCAGATATTGGAAGGGGTTTTACTTTAATATTCCCTTGCCTTCTTAAAGATAAGGTCCCTAGGAAGAAAGTCACTTCCTTTGGTTAAGGCAGTGGTTTTCAACCTTCCTGATGCTGTGACCTTTTAATGCAGTTTCTCATATTACGGTGACGCTCACAAGCATAAAATTATTTTTGTTGCTACTTTGTAATTTTGCTACTGTTATGAATCATAATGTAAGTATCTGTGTTTTCCAATGGTCTTAGGCGACCCCTGTAAAAGAATCAGCCAACACCCCAAACAGGTCGAGACCAACAGGTTAAGAACCACTGGGTTAAGGTTTCATGAACTGGAGGCTCATCTACAGAAAGATTACAGAAAGTACTCACCATGCAGATGCCAGTGGTCTGTGCTGCAGCCTGAAGATACATTTATGTCTATTAATGGCCCATGCTGCAGCTGTAGGCCATGTTAATATCTGTGGTCCCTGCTGCCACTGAGGGCCTAGTCTGGGTCAGGGGTCCTACTGCAGAGGAGAGCCATGTTTGTGGTCTGTGCTGTTACCAGAAACTGTGTGGAGGCCCACAATCCATCAGTCTGTGTTGGGTCATCCATCCTGTGTCATGTGTGTCCTATCCCATCCCCCTCCCCAACTGGCCTCCACTGATTGTGAAGGTCAAGGAGGCTACTTCTGCTGTGATATGGATAACTGCACACACACACACACACACACACACACACACACACACACAGTTACAGTTGAAATGAGGGACATGGAAGGCTTCTGTGACATCCCCTACCCACCCCAATCACACACACCCCACCCCCGCAAAGTAACAGCCTCGACAGGAAGCCACTGAAGAGAACTCTTAAAACAAAGTGAGCGGGATGGCTCAGTTCTCTCTCAGGAGCAGGCCACTGGGAGTTTGACCATGCTCCAGTGAGTATAGACAACACAAATTGGACTTTCAAAAATTATTTTTATTTTTATCTTTACATGTTTTGGGGGTGGGTCACAAAGGTGGGGGCTGACAAAGAAGTGAGTGTGATCCAGGCCTGCACTGCTTTACTGAGTCACACATATTAATAAGTTCCTATGTCTTTCCTTCTATTAGTCTAGCCATTGTCACTTCATTCTAGAAAATCCTCTAGGGGAGGACCCCTGCCTCACTGCAATACATACCCTGCCACGCCTTTATCTCAGATGCCCAGCCTCCAAAACTATGGTTTCTTGACCTATGGGGTCAGGATCCCACATGGGGCCACACAGCTGAATGTGGGGTTTGAACAGAAAACATGGCATCGGTGAAATGCAAAAGGACTGAGTGTTTCTGTCAGCACTCGTCCACGCTGTGTTGAGTGACATCGCTGCAGCCTTGGTTCCGAGCATACAAAGTGCACACTCTGCACTGTGCACACCACCACCACAGAATACCAAAGGATGCTGCTTAAAACATGTGATTGTTTGTACTGTGTTATTGACTTTAGTTGCTTTACTTTAAAACATCATCCAGTGAGTTTTGGTTTGGGATTAGGACAGAATTTCCAACAGTGTCTGAAATGGCCCTAAAGGTGCTCCTGCCATTTGTACCACGGTGTTTACGGGAAGTGACATTCTCAGCATTGGTGATTATAAAATCAAAACAACAATCAGCTCAGAAAAATGTTGAAGAAGCAACATATCCTGCCGTATCCAGTGTCCAGCTGTGATATGATTCTTTATGTAAAATAAACAAGCATCTCATTAACATGTAACCTTGCTTTAATGTTTATTTTAATAAATAGTAAAATTGTATGCATACCAAAGAATTGTTTTAAAGTAAATTTCTCTATAATTGCTCATCAGGAAATATTGTCTACCCATTTTACTTACTTCTATACCCAGCTAAATAAACATTGTTTTAGGTGAAAGGGCAGCCACAAGTGGAAAACTCTTAAGAAACCCCAATTTAAACCATTAGGCTGGGGTATGCACCACTGTAGGTGGCAAATATCTTCTAACCCCCGAAGATCTATGGGTGCAGTTGGTTCAGGCAGGTACATTGTATAGGAATAAGAAGGGGGAAATATTAGTTGGAAGACATCCTAGCTGCGATCCAGAAATCAAATTTCTAGCTTGGGTGTGGGGAAGCTCCCCAGAATGGCACTGAGGTGGAAAGGTCTGTGGAGGTGGGAAGATGTTGCAGAGGGACCAACATGCATTTCAGTCGGCCTTGGGTGGACATCTCTGTCTGATGTCCACTATAGATATCTCATTGGCCAATGTATAGTGAAGGATAGTGGGCCAGGAAGCCTCTGTGACAGCAGCTCTCAGGGTGCTCTCAAGTTCCGTGTTACTATCTGTGAGCGCTGTTGAGATCACTTCAGGGAAGGCTTATGCCATGGCCTGACCTGGGAGGTCAGAATCAAGTTACCAAGGGACAGGTGGTTTCTCTAGTCTCTTCTTTAGACTCTTGGAGGTTAGGTCTGGTTTTAAGCAGATACCTCTCTACTGCCATTTTTATTTTTATTTTTCATTTTTATTTCTTTTCCATTTTTATTTCTTGTGTGCTGTTGCTGGGGACACTCAGGGCCAAACTCATTCTACACCAGCTGCTTCACTGCACTGTGCTTCTGGCGGTCTTGGCACTTCAAACTGCACCCTTCCCGATGGACTAAACTGCAGCCCTCCCCATGGACTATAACTGCAGCTTTCCCCATGGACCATAACCACACCCCTCCCCAAGGACCATAGCCCCCCCCCCATTGGACCATGCCATCAGTGCAGCTTTGCTGAAGACCTTTTCCTTGTGAAAAGAAAAACTCTAGAAATCAGGCAGCAAGATTAATAGTAAAGAACCTTCCCTCTTCCACAAGAATGTTCTAGCCTCCCAAGTTCTCTCCTCAGAGGCAGCCTATGGCCACCCTTCTCCCATTCCGGTTTCCAGAATTTTCTTTTTAACAAATTGATCTTTTATATACTCCTGAGCCCGCCATGGAGGCTCTTTCCCATGAGGCTCCCGAACACGCCCAGTCTTACCTCCACCCTCCACTTAATCTGTGTTCCCTAAGCCTTTCCAGCAAAGATAACCACGGCTAACCGATTGCTTGTAATTTCTTCCAAAAAATCATTACATGTATTAAATATATACCAAATAAAGCAAAAATATTCTTTCGCTTTTACTCACAAGATCAAGCATGATTCATGCCTTCTACGTCAACTCTTTTAAAACTTAGTAATAGACTGTAGGAGTGTTCCCATAGCGATCGGTAAGAGCCTCCCGTGGCGTTGTATAGCTGAATATTCAGTCTCATGGATATAGTCTAATCCAGCCAACTTTTCCTGTCATGCATCAGATAGTAAATATTTTAGGACCCATGAGGTCAGAGAGTCTCTGTGGAAAGTATTCAGTCCATTTGTATAAGAATGCAGAGACAATATGCAAAGAAAGGAACGTGACAAAGTTTCAATAAGATTTATTTATGAACAATGAAAGAATTTTCCAGAAATCTCGTGAATCATGAAAATAGAATTTTTCTTTTGATTTTTAAAAAAAACTATTTTAAAGTGTTAAAAGCTGGGCATTGCAGCTCGTGCCTTGGTAATCTCAGCACTCAGAAGGCCGAGTCAGAAGAATCACCCTAAATTTGAGGTCAGACTGGCTACAGCGTGGAACCCTGGCTCAACCCTCTTCCCCACAAAATGTTAAAACTCTTCATAGTTTGAAAATGTTGCAAAACTGGCAAAGAGCCAGATTTGGCTTCTTGGTGATAGAATGACAGCCAGTCCTTAGCTTATCCAACCAGTCCCTGTTAATGAGAGTCAAATGGTTTGGGGTCCTTGCTGCAATGTGTACTTCACGTGCATGCAGATGCTTGTGGGACAAGCTCCAAGAAATGGGATTGCTGGACCCGAAAGCCTGCATGGTTCTTATCTGATAGATGTGTCAACCATCAGAGCACAGGAAGGCCTGTGTCTTCACAGCCAACTGCAAACCCTGGAAACCGCTAGTCTGAGGGGGGAAGGATAAGGCGCCACCGTTGTCTTGACTACATGTTACTTATGAAGACATCACATTTTTTTTTTTTTAAGATTTATTTATTGTATATACATGAGTACACTGTAGCTGTCTTCAGACACCAGAAGGGGGCACCAGATCCCATTACAGATGGTTGTGGGCCACCATGTGGTTGCTGGGAATTAAACTCAGGACCTCTGGAAGAGCAGTCAGTGCTCTTAACCACTGAGCCATCTCTCCAGCCAGACATCACATCTTTTTACATGCTCACTTGCTACTTACATTTCATCTGTTTCTTCCCTTTCTTATTTTTTATTTCTTCTTTCTATGTTTGAGGCAGGCTCTTGGCCAGCCTGGTCTCACACTCACAATCCTCCTGCCTTAGCCCCCTGAGTGTTGGAATTATAGCCACCACGCCTGGCTCTTCTGTGTACAAATATTTATTGGTCTTTTCTTTTGATATTGTTTTAACCTTTATTTTTATTCTCTTTCACTGATCCCTGCTTATGCCTCTTATTTTATCATCCTACAGTTTTAAAATTTTATTTTAATGAAAACATAATTACATCATTCCTCTCTTCTCTTTCTTCCCTCCAGCCCCTCTCATGACTTCTTCCTCCAACCCTTCACACGCACACGCACACGCACACACACATGTGCACATGGACACACATGCATAAGTATATAAATACAACCTGCTGATTTTAACTACTGTTGTGTGTATGTATATAATTTCACGACTGATCATTTGGTATTAGATTATTAACTGAGGACTCATCTATAGTGAAGACTCTCTCAGCAGCCATAGCCTGGGCTGCCCTCAACCATGTACCGTTCCTTCTTCAGCCTCTTTCCTACTGGGATGACAGGCACCAGGCTCTTGTCATCTTTTTTGCACATGCTGTTCTTTGTGGCTGGAACAGAATGCAGAATGCTTACTTGCCGGTCACTCATGTGTCCATCTCCAGCTGGCAGCACTGAGCCGGGAGCAGAGAAGGTCTCTATCAGCTTCATTTGATGAATGGACAAGTGAATGTTTCTTTGACCCACCTCCCACCAACAGTCCATTGCTGCAAAAAAGACATGGGTAAAGCATGCGGTGTGAGGTCTTGAACAGTGAAATCTGATGCCGAGAAGCAACAGGGGATGGGAAGTCTGACATGTACTTGTGAGGGAATGGGGTGAGGAGGACTCTAGCAGTGGTGTGCCCGAGAATGGCCAATCAAAACTCTGACTATAGACTCTACGCTATAACCCCAGTTCCTGCTAGAGTAAATTATCACCCAATCAGAACCGTTTTTCATTTGCATGGTGGCAATCCAAACCAGAGAGGACAGGTTCTGTATGAAAATAGCCCTCCCCACTGCTCTCCTGCAATGAGCTTAATGTATTTGTCTTTTTCTAGTCTGATCTGACTCAAGTGGATGCTTTCACCACCTAGGACCCCACAGTGTTGAGTGCCTACTACATGCCAGGTACAGAAGTAGAGCTTTCTGGTATAACCTGTATAAACGTCTGCCAACCACAGCTGCTGGCTGGCATGCACTCAGCTGCCAAGACAAAGGAAGACATCTGGGGAGCACCAATGATCCTCAAAGTGGGCCACTTACAGGTACTTAACCTCTTCAGGCCTCAAGCTCTTCATTGGTAAGCTTCCTCATGGGGCTCCGGCAGAATAGTGTGTTTAGACTGTGCTGAGACAACATGCAGGCAGTGTGTGGCAGGCTCTTCACAGCAGGTTCTTACAACCTTGGGAAGGCTGGGCTACTTTTTCTAGTTGGGGGTCTGCAAACTAATCTCTGAGATCCCTGGAAACCCAGAGTGGACTGTTTGAGGCTCTCTGCAAGGGACTAGAAAGCTGTGGTAGGAGCCTCCTGGCTCTGGCTTTAGAGTCAGGAGTAGAAGACAATCCTGGGACCATTTATGCTGGTTAGCTGGAGCTAAGAAATTAGCAATGATTAAGAGACCAGCATCACTTAGGTGGAATCTTCTGGGAAGCACTTTCTGAGACACAAATTAGTTGTGTTCCAGAGATAGGTATCATGCTGGCAGCCAGACTTGGTAATGTGTAAGAATCACCCCAGGTGGTGCTAGTTTTGAAAGCATGAAGGGGTCATGGAGAGCAAATGAGGTTTGGCACTGTGAGAGGCCAGGAATGGCCATTGGCGAAGGTACAGCCTCAGTTGTAGTTGATAATCCAGGACTGAAGAGGTCATGCAAAGAAGTTGAGACTTGGCACCATAATGAGTGTCCATGAGAGGCTATTGGTGAAGCCTAGCTGCAGCAGAAGACCCCAGTGTATTGATGTACCATGGGATGATGACCAAGAACAGCCGCAGCAGTGGAGTGGAGTCAGCCAGAGCCTAGAGTGCTACAGAGGGTAGAGCTGGAGAAGTGACTCAAGCCCTTTGGAGGAGCCGAGAAGTTCATGTGTGGATATCAGACATTGAAACAAAAAACTGTTACATTGAAGTTGCCTTTCAGACCCCAAGATGTTCGAGATACCACAGCCTTGGGATACCTGCTAAGGAAAGCTGATAATAGAAATGCAACCGACTCAAGAGAAAGACTTGTGTTGCAGTCAACAGAGCTGAAAGGAGTTGGACATCAGACATGGAGATGCAGAGTTTGGAATTCTACATTTTGATCCAAAGGCAGCCAGAAGGAGACTGTCTTCTACAGGCAGCCAGGAGGGGACTCTCTTCCACACTGGGCAGAGCTTGAACACCAGGAGACCTCAAAGCCCACCTTCACAATGACACACTTCCTTCAACAAGGCCACACCTACTCCAACAAGGTCGTACCTCCTAATAGTGTCACTTCCCATAGGCCAAGCATAGTGAAACCACCACAGAGCCTGAGATCCCTGTGAGTTTCAACAGCCAGAATGCATCGAGCATAATAAGTAATGAGTCACTTGTGGGGGGATTGGGGGGGGTGTGGCTCAGTGGAAGGGAACTTGTTGTCCTTGAAGGGAACCCAGGCTCAGTTGCCAGTGCCCACATGGTGGCTCACAACCTTCTGTAACTCCAGACCCAAGGGATCTGATGCCTTCTTCCAAACTCCATGATCATGCACACAGCATACATACATACACACGCACATGCACGTGTGTGTGTGGTGGTGGGCAAAACATACGCAAAAAATCTTTTTAAAAATCTTGAAGTCAAAACATTTCCTGAAAATCTTACAGAGGGCTTTTTTTATTATTATATGGATAAAAAGCATCTCCTGCATACTTAATAGCAGACACTGCGCTAACTGGTTTATATGCAATCACATGACCATTCACATGACAGCCCTTCCAAGCAGGTTTTCACCAATTCTCTTACTAGTTCTGGGCCAGTGTGTTTCTACCCTAAATGTAAAAGAAGTTTTCCTCTGTTGGCCATGCCCTGCTTTGGTGGGTTAGCTGGGGATAGGAAACATTCAGAAACCATGAGCTGTATGTGCAAACTGTCACCTTGGGTTTCAGGGTCAATGAGAGAGTGAAGCGCCCGGCCTGCAGCTTCAGCCAGCTGCTTGTATACCTCCTCCAAATAAGAGGGAGAAGGGTCAGAGAGGGAGGGAGGAGGAAAAGGAGTGGAAGGGAGTGAAGAGACGGAGGAAGGAGAGAGGGAGAGAGGGAAAGAGAGACAGAGACAGACAGGCAGAGACAGACAGATTGACTGACTGACTGACTGACTGAAAGATTCCAGTAGCCAAAGTCAAAGAATGTGTGCTTCTCTTTGCAGGCTCTCCAGTGCTGGAGCCTAGGGTACTGACTGGGCAGACATTTCTTGCTGTCTGAGCTGGTTTCTAGGGGAACAAGCCAAGCCAGGGGGTTTTCTTGCAGAGATCCATCTAGTAAAGGAAAATAGTGTGCCCCATTGGTTTGTTTGTTTGTTTTTACAATAATCTTTATCTAGACCACCAGTCACTTCTTCCTCAGAATTTACAACTCTTTTCAAGGTGTCTCACCAGGCTGCTACGGCCACAGTGGCCATCTGCAGCAACTATGCTGACATGAAGATTCCTCCTGCCCTTCTCTGAAGTTATTCATTGCTGCTGAGTACTGATTTACCAAGTGTGCCTTTGGAAGGTGTGACAGGGCAGAGTCTGAGAGTCGAGGTAAAGAGTTAGTGTTTGGTTTTTAACAGCAGGTCTTTTTCTTTTCAGATCCTTAGGAATTACGGTGCAGGTTGTAAGTTCACACTGTGAGCCTTCCCAAGAGGGTTCAGGGTACACATTTTCTGCAGCTGTTTGGCATGGATCTTTAAAGCATGTCCTGTGACCAGTGATCCATGGAACGCAGTTCAGAAACATTGTTGCACAGACCCCCAAGAACAAACCTGTAGACCTCTCGGCTATCCTGTGGCTGCTGTCCTCATCTGTGGTATTCTCTTGGCCTTTTTCTCTTTCTGACTCCCCCTTGGCTCTGGAAGCCAGGACAGATACTTTCAGTTACATGTCTGTCTGTGATTGCCAGCCACTGTTTTCTCCTCAGTCCAAGAGGGCCCGTGGAATCTGACCACCTCATTCCAGGGCTCTCACTGAACCTGAAGTAGATACTCCTTATACACCTAATGAGAGACTAGTGAATGAGGAGTGTAATTCATACATCATGCTGGTACACATGTGGGAAGGTCTAAGAATTCTGTTGTAGTCCTTAATTCTTACAACAGGCCATGGCCTACACGATAGCACCTCTTTTCTCATTCAAGATCCCATAACCAGTAAAAGCCAGGATTTGAACCCACAGAATCTGATACCAGAGCTTAAATTACTAACAGTTGTTTTTTATGGCCTAAACTGTTTCCTCATGTCTTAATAAATTCACAGATCTCATTTGATTCTAGCAAGCAATGACATCACGCTTTATATCTCTTACAGTGAGTTGTGAATTTTACAACTTTGTAGGATACTGGACAATTTCCTTGAAAAAATGTTTTATTTGCCAAACAGGCACGTAAATAAATGAAACCTGAGTTTTACAGAATGTGTGCATATGTATTTGATAGAAAATCTATCCTAAACCCCACAATTCATGGGTTAAACCTACCGGTCTACTCGCTGTTAACAAACATGCATTATACTCAGTTGATACATTCTCTCTTGTGGAGTAAATTAATAAATTTTACTTACCATTACCCTGAGAACAGCATGTCTTCCTGACTATACAGAACACTG
Organism: Arvicanthis niloticus; assembly: GCF_011762505.2. Lineage (NCBI taxonomy): Eukaryota > Metazoa > Chordata > Mammalia > Rodentia > Muridae > Arvicanthis > Arvicanthis niloticus. The sequence continues at coordinate 21,798,749 of NC_047664.1, forward strand.
AGACCCTCTCCTCAGAACAAGGCCAAGCTTGTGCTGGAGGCTTGATTTCTTTATAGCTGTGTTGTTGGTTCTGCTGTATATGGCAAAGTTGCCTTCACCCCCTTGTGGGGCAGGGTTGGTACCAGATTCTGTGAGTTCAAATTCTGGCTTTTACTGGTTATAGGATCATGAATGCAAAATCAAGGACTGTCTCGTGTCATCTGAGAAGTAGAATTGGAAGTCGTTTAGAGGCTGTCTCCTGGGATTTTGTTTGGCTCCTTTGCCAAGCTCAGTCCACTCCCAAAGTCATTCCATCTAAGCCAGTTGCCAGCAAGGAACTGGAGTACAGAGTCACAGAGGGATCTGGGGCCCAACACGGGGCCGATGGCCTAACTTGCCATCTAACTGGCCTGTGCTCGCCTGCTGCCTGCTATACACTGGGCATAGGAGTGAGGCCTGGGAGGGGTGAGGCTTTGCTGCCTTGGTGTGAATGGAGCCCAGTCAAGATGGAAAACAGGAAGTGGAAACCGAAGAAACTAATGACTGGGGAGAAACGACTACAGGGAAAGACTTCCTCAGACAAATGTCCCTAAAAGTTGGGTGGCGTTTGGGTGGCATTAAAAAGACAGTCAAGGGATCCTGTCTGGAATACCCATAAACATTTTCATTTGATTCTGCAAACCAAGATGCACCACTTCACAGGGCAGCTCGGTCCAGACAACTTCAATCCTCAGGCTGGAGGAGACTATGAGAGGTCACCCCACTGTGTCCCCAGACTGGAGAAGAAAATAAGTGTCCTTATGGGTAAAACCCAGTCATGGAAGAAATTATGTTGGTGGATCAAAGCAGCTTCCCCAGCCCCATCTCCAAGTCAGCAAGAGACGGAACCATATGCCAAAGTCCAGGCCACACCAACAGTTCCATGAGTCAGCGTGTGGAAAATCATACCCATGCTGCTGCCTCTTATAAAGGAAACAACCTCTCTCCAGCTGTAAACTATGTCCATCTGGTAGGGACACAGTTGAAAAAATGAAGAGCTCCCCAGAATGTCCCTTCTCCCCCAGAGGCTCTGGTGAAGGTGTGAGGACAAGTGAGAACAGGCAGGGAAGGATTAATGCAAGTTGTCCTTTTTCTACCCTTAGTCATCCCAGAAGATGGCTCCTTGTGCTTACCCAGTCAGGCAGAGGGTCTTGTACAAGGTCAAAAAGGCCTCAAGGGCTGTGGGAACCAAAGTCTGGAGCACTGCCCTGGGCAGTCTCCATACAACTTTATATGTGAGAACCTTCCTGAAGCTGGCCCTGGGGTTAGAGCTCTGATAATGAACACCAGGCAGAAGCAAGTACTGCTGTGTCTGAGAGGACCTGAAGGAAGACAACAGTCACCCCAGGCATCTGAGTCTCCAGGAGGCAGCTCTCAGGAAAAAGGTCAGCTTTGGGCCAGTGCGTTACCACAGTACAAAAGTCATGGGGTGTCAGAGCCTTAACGGTTCTTAAAGGCTGTTGATCTCTGTTGATATATGACAGGCCTAAATAACTTTAATTAAATGAAACTCTATCAAAATTACAATAAATTGAGTTTGAGAATAAATCAAGCACTGGAACCTAGAATCATGTGGTCAGTTTTAACAGTCTTCAATTTCCATCCACTTGGAAGCTATAGAAAAGCTGATTGTTTAAGAACTATGGGGTGCAGCTTTTCTGTTTCTTAGCTCTGGTGGTGCATGGACCCATTGGTGGCCTTTGGCTGCAGTGAGGGGCAGTCTCAGAGGCTCAGGGGCCTTAGTGACTCTTGCAGATGCTTCCTCCCTCCATCTCACAAAGGGCCCTCTGGCCTCATTCCCATCCCTTTCAAGGATCGCAATGCAGGAGACACCTCACTCTACTCCAACTCGCCTACAGGTCATGAGATCACTGGAGACTGGAGAGAAAGGTGTGTGTGCGCCGCCCAAGACATGGGAGTCCCTGGCCATGGGGAGAAACTGCCCACAGCTAAAGACCAGGAAGACTGAGGCAAGCCTGACAGGACCTGTGACTGGCATGAACTGCATGCCAGGTGGCTGTTTGGAAGTTCCTGTTAAAAGAATCTTTTTGAGATACGTTTTTTTAAAATGTGTGTACGTATATGCAATATATATATATATATATATATATATATATATATATTATATCCACATGCTATAAAATTCAAAATTATATGTAAGGATAAATATGGAAATATATTCCCTTGCCCCTGTTCCCATTCCTCTAGCACGTGATAGTATTTAGTAATTTGTTGTCAATGTGATTTTCTTTCTTTCTTTCTTTAATGGCAGAACTTTACTACACCATCCTGGCTGGCCTGGAATCCTGCATGGATGGGGCTAGCTTCAAATTTGTGGCATTTTCCCTGCCTCTGTCTCCTGGCTGGCAATAAGACGTCTTAATAATATTAAAATAGGCATATGCTTTAGCTGGAACCATCCAGCTCTCTGGAAGAGAGCACTGAGCCCAGGCCTTGCTCGGGTATCCTCAGAGTCCACAGGAGGGAGCAGCCAGGCCGCTCCTGGTACCCGGGAGCTGAGCCCGCGGAAATGGATCTGAAGCCATGGGCCCTGCTGAGCGGCTCTTCCTGTGGCATCTTTGGTCTAATAATAATCCCAGGGAAACCGTATCAGTGTTTTCTAGAAACACACGCAGACTGTAATCTGTCCCACATTGAACCACAGACAGACTTCTGCATACTCGGGATTACACGCATCCTCTCAGCTGGGATGCTATTCGAAACCACAGGCACAGCTCGGCATGTTTGTGGTCAGTAGAACCCCTCAAGATATCTGTTGGTTTCCTTTGCTCCCTCCACTGTGGTTGAAGGGATGGGCAGAAGAGTGGGAGGGACAGGCCTTCCATCACAGCCTCCCCCAACCCCCACAGGCTCGGAGCATAGGTCAAAGATCAGAGACCCAAATACAGACTGGGCAAAAGGCTGACTGAGTCACTGCATTGCTTTAGTTGTTCAGGGTGCCAGAGACAGCTCGCTGTCCTCACCCGACTCTTGGCTAGGTCCCTGCTCATCGTTCTCCTCTCGTTGTTTCCCACTGAGTCACCACCCACAGAGCTGGCTGGCAAGCTTTCAACTCCTGGACTCCACCCAGGGCCCCTCCCAAACACCCCTACTGATTCCCACTCTCTGTGGGGCCTTGAAATGACACTGTGGACCCTAGTGTCTGGGAACCCTGATTGTTTGTATATTCCCTGAGGCCACAGCACATCCTAACCAGAGCCGTGGTGGAGAGCAGAACCCTCAGCCACCATCCTTTCAGGTCACCTGACTACTTTGAATTCTGGACATGGAGACTGTGACAAGAAAATAGAGTGCTTGTGCCCCCCACCTCCGGCCCCGGCCCCAGGCCAGGCCAGGGTGTTATCGCTAACCCTGGCAACTACTTTCATGCTCTGTTCGAGCAGAAATAATTTTCTTCAGAGATGTGGAAATTACTGGAGAGCCTATGAGAGAAAACTGAAGAGTAAGGACCCTCTGTGAGGTAGGCAGGCTACGGGCAACACCTGTGTTCTGGAGACAGAGACTTCTGGAAATAGACATGTGACTTAACAGGCATTAAACTTGAAAATGTTCGTTTCCAGAGCTGATATACAGCAACTGCTTCCAAGAAAACGTTGTCTAACTTAATGAACTGATGTTCATACATAGTAGCCACTTATATTCCCCAAGGGGCCACTTCCTCCTGTTGGTGGAGTAGAGCCATACTGGCTAATTCAGGTGTCACACACAGGAGGGGAGAGGGGTTAGCACCCCGTAAATCTCTCCTGGGCACTGGCTACACTCTTTCTAAAACCCTGTGATTTTGAGGTCACACTGACAAAATATTCCTTTGTATTCTTGATGCTGTCTGGAACCGGCTTTCATCTCACGGATTAAAGAGAGCTCAGGTTTCTGTTTTAATAAATGTGACCTACATAGTGATAAACAGCCCATACCACATTTGTGATCTGTTACAGAAACATCTACAGATGCCTTTGAAATTCTGATTAACACAGGGCAGGGACTTGAACTGCTCACACTCGACTCCAGGAGTCTTGCTGTTGAAGACAACTTTTCTTGTCCATCTCTACCCTGCCTCCCAAAACAAACTACCTGGGTAGTTCTTCCCATGCAGCCCACACACAGCAAACTTGAATAAACTAATGTCTTTCACACAAACTGTAATTAGATGTCGTCCCCAGGTCCCTGTTCCTGTGGGAAGATCCTCCAACTTCCAGGGTTCTGCTTCTCTGTGGGGCTTTTCTCTATTCTTCCTCTTGCCATGCTATGGCGCTCTCTCTCTCCTGAGTCCTCCCGTCTGCAACAAACACCAACCTTAAAGTTCCCTCATGGAGGACAAGGGTGTGGCTCAGTGGTAGAGTACTTGCCTGTTGAGTATAAAGTTCCATTCCTGGCACAGGAAAAACAAACCCCAGCCGTGTCCAGCAGCCATGCTCCCCAAATGCCCAGAGGGACACTGCACACTGTGTAGCCTCTGCCTTCACTGAGCTGGGCCTTGTCAGGTCTCCAGTGACTGTCTGCTGCCTGACCCAATGTCATGTTTCTTGGCCTCATCTTTTCCATTCTCCTGGCCCCTTGCACAGTGTCTCTGTATGTCTCTCATGGCTATCCTCCTGCCTCACTGAACACCTCTGCTCAGTTTTCTCAACTCAGCTGTAAAGGCAGCTCAGGATGTGGCTTCCCTCTCCCTACAAGCATTTCAGCAGCACCCAGGGCTAAAATGTGCTGCTGTGCCCTGTGCTGAAAGAACACCGACCCGAGACCTCTGAAGCCTAGAGCAACTCCAGACCAGACTATCTATGTGGCTTCTCCCATTCATGGAGGTCCCAAGCCCAACGCATCCAAAGTTTTCTTCTGAACATTTGGAAACTGAGGGACTGTGTCCTTGGGTTTACGGTGGATATTGCTGTTAGCCAACCTGTGCTTGAGGCGCTCTCTCTCTCTCTCTCTCTCTCTCTCTCTCTCTCTCTCTCTCTCTGTGCATGTATGTGTATCTGAAGTGACTATGGTGTCACTAATAGTTCTCTCACTGACCAGTGAGTACCACCTGACAAGCAGCTGAGTCTCACTGCTCCTGGGCCAGGCTCTGGCAAAGCTCTTCTCTCCTGTTTGTACTGCTGTCACAGTGTCTAGAATGGCCCTGCCACCAACACTCTCCCAGCCTTCAGGTCCCTTTCTCCAGGGCAAGTACTTCTTCTTTTCATACATGTGCCTTCTGGGCTACATCCTGTTCTCCTAGGACCCAAACACACTGAGGGCACCCTCCCTAGAAGCCCCCACCAGTGGAGGCCCCTGCTGGACAGTAGCTGTAGGTAAGGCTGTGACTTCCCACCCTAGAGAGTAGCCTTCACAGCTGGCTTCATTCTCCCTAGTGGTGGCAAGAGGGTCAAAAAAGGGTTTTAAGCTGGGAGCTGTAACTTAAATTTTTTTCAAACCTTATTCTTAATGATGGTTCTTAAACACTTTAGCCTCCCTTGTAGCCCACCACCCACCAGAGGAAGTGGACCTGTTTAGGAAAGGTTCTTTGGAGCAACTCATGCCTGTGTCGTCTGGAAATCGGCAGTTCAGTTCACAGGTCAGCAGAGGCAGCTCGATCTGCCCGCAAACACTTCATGGACATATCAGCAGTCTAGTTCTATAGAGTCAGGTTAGCAACAGCGGTGACATGACCTAGCAGAGACAGCCAGGCCTCAGCCCGAGTCAGCACGAGGGATCAGGAAGGAACATCAGGAGAAGTTCTCAGCTGTGCCTCTCTCGGGGAAGTGAAGATCAGTGAAGATGGGAGACCCACAAGCAGTGCACAGCCAGCTGTACCAGCAAACCAAGCTCTGTCTCCATCACTCCGTGGAGTCCTGTTTATCCCCTCCAAACATCTCATGTCTTCCATGGGTCTTACCTCAGCAAGTGCATCCAATCAGTCCTTAGAAGCGACAAGAAACTGTAGTACACCACCAGAAGTTTTTGGGTGCATTTCTCTCTATAGAATCCTGACAAATGTAATCAACTGCACAATGAAAGATGGACCAATCCGTGCATGTTGTTAGCCAAGAAACCTTCATCATGTGTTCTTTCATATGCTTGCTTTAGCAGAACATTCTCTCTCCTGCGTCTGCTTCAGCGAAATGTTCCTTCATGGGTCTGCCTTAGCCGTTCACACCTGTGTCCATTTTAATGCAACATTCTTTCACATGTTTGACCCAGCAAAACACCATCCACAGAACTTTTAAGTTTCCACTTCAGGGAACCAGTCCAAGGACGTCTGAGGCTCTAGTTAGATGGACTTAGGCTGAGTCGTATCCGAGTCAGCAGGCTTGCTGGACACAGTCAGCCTGTACCCTGCCTGGCTCTGTCCATTGCCCTCCCTTGTGGAATAGCTTCCAGCCCTTTTTCTATCACCCTCAGCTTGCAGCTTTGCATTTCTTCTTGGAAGCGAGTCCTCCCCTTGGTTGGGACCTCTTGCATTGGTTCCCATTGGCTGCCCCAGCTCTGACGTGGATAAGGAGAGAAGTCAGTGAGGAGTCTGGCTAGCCTAGCCTTTGCTGCTACAGTACCAGGGCAGGGCCACTGGCTTCTCTTTAGTCCAGATTTCCTGGTGTGCACATCTATGCCCCTCCAGATAAGCACTGTAGATGATGCCTGACCTCAAGGGTCCTGGCATTCTGGGAGGCCTTGTCTGCACACAGGATGAAGGCAGTCATCTTTACACCATCAGTAGCGCTCACTAGGCACAGCCATACCAGATCCACTGCTAAGTACGTTCACACGTTCTGCTGTAGAGACGTTTACAGCAGAGAGTGAAGCTCCGAGAGGTTTAGACTTGCTCACATTTTGGGGGCAGGTGGGGCATCATCCCAAGGCCATTTCAAAGTGGATGCCCAGCACACCTGAGGGGATGCACAGCAACATGCACAGCTGGACGGCACAAAGAGCAGGTGGTAGAGGAACAAAGGAAGGGAAAATCCTGTGCTTAGAGGAAGGAGTGGAGTGGGAAGGGGGAAATGTCACAAATCTGGGAGAGAAACGCTGAATGTCCTTGGAAGCCTGCTGGTTCTGTTTCAGGCTTGGTATAGAGAGAGCTCACAGGAAGTGCTTGGGCAGACCAGCTGTCACCAGCACCAGAGCCCTTTCCTTCTGCTGCCAGCCCCACCCTGGTCAGCAGGCTATCTGGGACCCAGTCATGCTTGGTAGCCTTGGGCTACATCCTCAGATCTCCTGGCTGAGACCTTTGCTTTGAGCACCCTATACCCATAGCTTCCTGTGAAGTGTGTTCTTAGATGTGTGGAGCTATCTTTACTCTCAGGGGGCAGGAAATCCAAGGGGTGTGTAACACACACACACACACACACCACTCCTAAAGATCAACTGATGTAGGTGTTGAGATTAAAGGCAGCTGATGTTGACAGATGCAAGCTCTGCCCGTTAGCTCAGGCGATACCCTCTCTAAGGTGTCATTTCTTCTCTGAAGCTCCTCTGGGGAGGCTGGTGTCAGACTCCAGTGTAGATGGCACCCTTGCCATTCCCTCTACTTCCCCCCTTAGTCTCTTCAGTTGTGCCTGGGAGCCACTCATTCATAATCCCTGGGGTTAAGGCCACAATACCCCATTCTAACTTTGAAGAGCACCAATTGGCTTCTGGTGACCTGACATGAAACCATCCTGAGACTCTGGGGCCTTTCCCAGGTCAAAACTCCCATTCAGTAATGGGATTCCGGGGACTAGATAGTTGTGTAGCCTGTGAAGAAAGTGTCTTAATCAGCGTTAGTATGGCTGTGATGAAACACTCCGAAGCAAGTTGGAGAGGAAAGGGTTTATTTGGCTTACACGTCCATAAAGATGTTTATCATCAAAGGAAGTCAGAACCTGAACTCAAACAGGGCAGGAACCTGGAGGTAAGAGCTGATGTAGAGACCATAGAAGGGTGCTGCTTGCTGGCTTGCTCATCATGGCCTGCTTAGCCTGCATTCTTACAGAACTCAGGACCACTAGCCCAGGGATGGCACTAACCACAGTGGGCTGGGCCTTCCCCCTTCAATCATTAAGAAATGCTCTACAGGCTTGCCTACAGTCCAATCTTATTTTTTCCAAGTTATTTATTTATTTATTTATTTATTCATTCACTTTACATCCAGATCAAAGTTCCTCCTATAGTCCGTCCTCTGGAAGCATATCCTTCCTTCCTTCCTTCCTTCCTTCCTTCCTTCCTTCCTTCCTTCCTCCCTCCCTCCCTCCCTTCCTTCATCTCTTTTTTGACATGTATGCTTTCATTTAATAACTTGTTGTATATATTTTTCATTATATATTTAAATTCATTTTTTTCTTTCATATATTACATCCTGACCAACATTTCCCCTCCTCTCCTCCCAGTCCCTCCTCTCCCATCTCCCCTCCCCTCCCATCCACTCATCCTCCATTCCTCTAGAAAAGGGCAAGCCTTCAAGGGATAGCAATCAAACATGGCATATCAAGTTGCAGTAAGGCTAGGCACCTCCCCTCATATTAAGGTTGGTTGATGCAACCCAGTGGGTCCCCGCAGCAGGAAAAAGCACCAGGAACAACTCCTGCCCCTCTACTAGGAGTCCACAAAAATTCCAAGCCACACAAGTAGATGCAGAGGGCCTAAGTTAGATCCATGCAGACTCCTGATTCCTAGAGGACCAGAAACCAGAGGCCGGACGGCCCAGAGACTTAAGATCGAACCAAACATGCCCTCCCCCAAAACTAATGAGTAACACACAAGTACCATGATTCTCATAGACAGGAGGCTGGCACAATCATCATCAGAGAGGCTCCATTCAGCAACTGATGGAAACAGATGCAGAGACCCACAGCCAAGCATTAGGTGGGACTCAGCAAATCCTGAGGAGGAGAGGGAAGGATTGTAGAAGCCAGAAGGGTCAAGGACACCACAAGAAAACGCATAGGGGCTCGCTGAGACTGAACCAAAGGTTGGGGAGAAATTTTCTTAATTGAAGTTCCCTCCTCTCAGATGACTTCAGCTTGCGTTGACATAAAGTTATCCAACACAGGAGGTGATCGCACACAGGCACAGACAGTCTGCAGAAAAGACTCCACTCTTGGTGTGTGCTCGCTCCATACCACAGCAAGGGTGAACTGGAGCCACTGAGAAGCAGAGGGGTTGAGCTCCTGAAGGGGTGGGTCAAGGCATAATGGAGGGGACATTCAGGACTCAGAGTACACTGAAAAGGAAGGGAGTCCTCTGCGACCTTCTGTCCTCAGAGGGTAGAGCTGGTCCCACAGCCTTTTGACTCCTCCGTGAGCTCTGTGAGCCCTTACCGCACACAGCTGGAACTGTCATTAACTGCAAGCCCTTTGTTCCTTCAATAAAAACTCTGCTCTTGTGAACCTTCAGAGAAAGGGAAGGTAGTGGGTGGTAATTCCATGGGGTGACTGGATGGGGAGCATGCTCCCTAGACTTTTAAGACAGAACACATGGACAGAACACCCACAAGAAGGACTCTTTCCACAGGGACTCCACAGAGCCCTTATGTGTGCATGTCCTCACACATGCATGCATGCATGCTGTCGTGCTCTCTCCTCCATGTGTTGGCCTGCCGGGCCAGGCAGCTAGAGAACTGGTCTTTGGAGCTTGTGAGTTTTCCTGCTTGAGCAAGTCCTGGCTAGTAGCCGGACAAACAGACCCATCAGCCTAGGTCACCGGAGAAGTGGAGGGTGGGGGTAAGAAAAGGGAAACATGCAGGGCCTTGAGACCTGCCTGGCTGCCACTCCCGGGCTGCCAGGCATTAGGACTCTCCCAGAAAGTGTGACGGGTGCATAGGGAATGCGAGGCCCTTCCCTCACGTGTTCAGGGCAGCACTTCCATATCTAGGTAAAGGAGACTCCTCCATACACCAGGATGTCATCTCTGCCTTTTTCCTCATTCACAAAGCTGTGGTCATGTTCTCTTCCCATGTGGCGCCAGATGTCCCCTACCAGAGCTGTGCTCTCCTTGTGAGTGTCTAGTCATTAAAAACTAAGAATGTGCGTCCCTTTTCCCGGTGGGACTGTGTTGAGGCAGTACACGATGCCTCCCCCTCCTGTCAGAACAACTGATCCTAGGGTCAGGCTCAAAGAAGACCATGAGAATCTTCAGAAGGAAAGACTATTATTGTCTTCTTAAACCATATTGTCTCCATTCAAGAAAAGCAGCAGAAGCTGGTGAGATGGCTCAGTAGTTAAGAACATTCGTTGCTCTTGCAGAGGTCCTGGGTTCAGTTCCCAGCACCCACACGGTGGTTTACAACCATTAATAACTCCAGTTCCAGGAGATCCAACACTTTCTTCTGACCTCTTTGGGCACCAAGCGCCCCGATAATAAAGCACAGACATATACGAAGACAAAACACTCATACGCCTAAAACAAAATAAATATCTAAAAGAGAATTAAGAAAAGCTGCAACTTCAGACGGTCTCAGTAAAAGCCTGATCGAAGCTACAGCTGTATAGCTTGTAAGCTGTACAATCAATCTGGCCTTGCAGAGGAGAAGGTGGAAGGTGGGCTTCGTCCACAGCCTGTTCACCACGCTGTGTCCTCTGCTGTGGAACTGCACCCATTAATGCTCACTGCAACAACACTTCTTACTCTAGAGGCTGACTGGCTATACAGAGGCTTTCTTTTTCTTTTCTTTATTTTTTTTTTTCACACAAGTCTAGTGCCTTGGTCTCACGCTCTTATGAGCTTCTTAGCTCATCTCTCCTCTTCTGTCTCAGGGCAGCCTGACCATGGAGAAGGCCCTCGTTGTAGACAGACAGCAGACCCGGTCACTCTGTGTAGATCCCTCAGCACTGATCATGATCTCAGCCTGACCTTCCTCGCTTCCCTGCTTCCCTTCCTGCCCCACAAGGCCATCTCTCATGGCACTGTCTCCTGGGGACAGTGATAGAGGCTTGTCACTTGATAAGATCCCCAAGCCTCACCCTGCTCTCAGGAATGGCAGGTGGAGCTCCAGGCCTGCTTCTCACTTCTCCAGGCCGTTTCCAGGCTATGTGTACATCTCTTTGCTCACATCACTGGGTCTCCTCAGCTCCACTACCAGTTGGAATTCAGTGTCTCAGCAAGGGCTTGTGCCCTGTGCAGAAGGAGGGTGGGGGCTCCTCTCCTGATGGTGGCTAGATTGTCCCATAGCAGGGTCACCTTTCATGCAGGATAAAGACCTAGTTCTCCCTAACACCAGTTATGATTTAAGTCAGTGAAGCAGCAGCTGGTTTCTCTCTGAGCCTGTGACTCCCCCTCCCCCACTCCCAGACCTCATTTTCAATAGCATCTTGATTCAAGAGAGCATTTCTTATAAAGAAGTCAAGCACTGTATTACCTCCTTAGCCACATCCTCTAGAGGCTCTCCTTTCCTGCTCACAGCTCGAGGGGCCTCTGTCTGCTGCTTCTCCTGGGCTCGCACAGCCAAGGGCAGAGCAGTTCCTCTTGGTCAAGGAACCCAGCAGGAGCTGGGTGCTGGGTGGTGGCCAGAGCAGAAAAGGTGACACTGTGACCCAGAGCTCCAGTTGTCCCCAGATGAAAATCAGATGCTGTGTGGGGCTCCCTCAGCACTGGGCCTTGAACGTCAAGGCCGGAGCTGGGTATTGACAGGTATGTGAGGTGCTTTGTGGGTTTTAAGTGCTGGGGTCATGAGTTACATTTCAGTCGATCTAATCACTATGTGTTTAGATCCGAAGCTCCACAGTGTGTGCATTGCAGGAAAGTCCATCTCCTGACATCTTTATTGTTTTCTTCTCCTTTGGGCCTTTATCAGCTGTTGTTTGAATGCCTCCTGGTCTTTCTGAGTTGGCTATGGTATTCCTACTACCATCTCAAAGGCTTCAAAGGATCGGCCTTATAACCACATCCCTGTTCCTGCAACCCAGCCCCGTTCGTTCCAGCTCCTGATCTGGAGGGACTCAAGAAATGTAAATCACCTTTGGGGAAAGTATCCTTTTCACCATGCAAATGAGCACCCAGTGCCTCCAGAGGATCAACCCAAGCTGCTGTTGCTAAAGAAAAGAGAGATAAGGAAAGAAAAGAGAGATAAGGACATTGTGCGCTAAGCTCTACACATTTAGTTCTTAAAAATAGTGTCTGAAATAAATTGTCGTTGTGCTTCTTAAGAGGAGATGGACTCCGTGGGGTGGCCTGTCATGTGCCTTACAGGGTTACAGCTAGTTTCTGAAACTCCACACACAGGGGGCTGAGGCTAGCTGTCAGTGGTTTTGCCCTGAACGATGCAAGGTTGGCACAGAAAGATGCCAAAGCCCCCTTAGGTGTGCAGGGCTCTGGGCTTTGTATAGACTCTTTATCTAAATCATTAAGATGTACTACAGATTTCACAACTGCACTGATGAATATCTAGAATTAAGAAAAGAAAAGAGTCAGTGCTCCACTAGTGTCCCTTAATGTCCCCTGTATGGACCAGAAGTGACACCACGCTGTTGCTCCAACCATGTTCTCTGTGCTGTCCCTGCTCTCTGAAGCCCCATTCAGATCTGAGCAGGGCAGCCCTTCCCTCTGCAGTTCCCTGGTTGCCACCGTGTTATTCAGGAATCATACCACAGCACATGCTGAGGCCGTTCTGAACTTCACTGGAAGTGAGTTGTCATTTGTTCACTTGTGGGAATTTTATGGCAAAACAGAAAAAAAAAAAAAAAAAAAAACCCACCATTTTAAAGTGTTTTACTGCTATTGTTTTACTTGCATGGATGTTTTTGCTTGTGTGCCATGTGCATGTCTGGTGCCAGCAGAAGCTGGAAGGGGACACTGGATTCCAGGGATCTGGAGTTACAGATATTGTGAGCCACTACGTTGTGGCTGCTGGGAATTGAACCTGGATTCTCTTGAGGAGCAACAAATGCTCTTAATCACTAAACCATCTCTCTACCCTGAAGATATCTTTAATCCCCCGCCCCCATGCAATGTTATGCGTCTGAGTGTTTTGCCTGCATGTGTATATGTGTGTCACATGCATACCTGGTGCTCATGGAGGCCAGAAGAGAGCATTGGACCCCCTGGAACTGGAGTTACAGGTGGCTGTGAGCAGCCAAGTGGGTGCTGGGAACTGAACCTTGGCCTGTACAAGAGCAACAACTACTCTTAACTATTGAGCTATATCTCTAACCCACCTTGCCCCCCCCCCCCCAAAGCCTTTTGGGTTTGTTTTTGTTTTGTTTTGTTGACTTTTCTTTTGGTTTTGTCTAGTCTGTAATCAAGGTGTTCCTGGAACATGGTCAAGATTTGGTGGGGATTATTGTTTGTGGAAGGGTTTGTTTTGTTCTGTTTTGAGATATGTAGCCCAAGCTGGCTTCAAATTCACTGTGTAACTGAGGATGACCCTGAACTCCTCATTCTGCCTCTACCTCCCAAGTGCTGGGGTTCCATGCTTGTCTTATTCAGCTGACATCATCACATTCCATGATAAACATGGACTATGATATCCCTCGATGTGTCCTGTCTCCTTGCCTTCCAAACACTCTCACTAGCAAGAACTCTCAGAGAGGGCCAGATCCTAGTCTGCAACAGAACCTCTTATTCCAAAAGGCTTGAGAACAGCCTGGGGGACCATGAAGGTGGCACTGACTCTAAAACCTTCAAAGAGATGAGCAAGGTCACTCCCATGAAACAATATGACTAACTAGACTCTGTCAAAAATGTGAGGGGATTTCCTTGACTGTCTTGTTGTCAGGAAATATACATAGGTCACAGGGTACCCACTGCCACTGGTGCTGGGCACTGGAAGGACACCCCATATCAGTGAGAATGCAGTTAACACCATGGATACCCAAAGCTTTGACCTTGTGCTTAGTCTAATATGAGAAACAAACTCTCCAAATAAACATCTCTTCATCTTTCCAGTGATGTAATCTCCAGGGATCCTTGAAAACAACACTGGACCAGGCAATGAGAGGGAGCAATCTGCTGACCAAGCCTTCCTACAGGAAGCCAAGCCTCTTCACAGGTCCCGGGAGTCACTCCAAGTTTCAAGAAAGAAGGGCAGACAGCAGTCTCCCTGCCTGGACCTGAGAATCATTCTCTCTCTCTCTCTCTCTCTCTCTCTCTCTCTCTCTCTCTCTCTCTCCTTCCCTCTCTTCCTATAACTACACACTTCTGGGAACAGATAGCAGAAAGAAGTCTTTCTGAACAGTGGCACCTTGCAGCACACTCTTCCTCCCTTTTGTAGCTTGGACAGCAGGTACAACAGGCAGAGGTGCCTGGAAAGATGCGTAAAACCACAGTGGTGGTTACAGAACATTTTGTGAGTCCATGTGTTGTCTTTTTAGGGACTTCCAGAAAGGAGGGGAAGATGCTTCAGAGAAAAACAGGAGTGCTGGGGAGGTGCTGAAGTGCAGCAAGTCACCTTCCCTTTGAGAAATCTGTGAGCTTGTATTCATTTTATACTGGGTTTGCAGCTTGTACAAATTCACTTAAGTGACATTGAAAGGCTCTTTTGTCTCTTTTTGCTCCAGATATATTTGTATAAGAACTGAGAGCAACCGATGTTTCAAGCCTAATTGAAGCAGGTGCGTCAAGACTAACTTCTAGGATGGACACGATTTCTTCACTCTTTAAATTTTTTCAAGAATGTAAAACTTCTTGGAGGTAAAACCTGCAAGAACGTACATGGCCAGTCTGGAATGTTTGGGGAACAGCTACGCAGCTGTGTGGCCACGGTCCACAACGGGACAGATTGTCTGCATCACCCTGCGCGGTCTCTCCTCCCCCTCAGGATACTTGGGGCTCAGACAGCTGCTGTTCTGACTTATGGAGCTGCCATCACAGTCTTTAGGGCCTCATACAAATGAACTCGTTGGCGACTGGCTTCTTGTAGCAATGATGCTTTTTAGATCCATCAGTGGCACACTGATAGTCAGTAGCTCATATTCTCACTGAGTTTCCATCTTTTTTTATATTCCTCCCTATGGATGCATGTGGCTTATCTGTTTGCTCTTTGGTGGGTTTTAGGCTGTTTTTGTTTTCTTTTGTTTTAAATTGATCTTAAGGTACCTGGGAGCCCTGTGTTGTTAATGGTGGGAATCCATCCCTCCTGCTGCACTTCTGTTTTTAAATATCTTGAGGTTTCTATGAAATAGAATCCATTGCTACAGAGTATTCCGACAGCTGGGCTCTCTGTGCTGGAAAGAGATGACTGGCTTTTTAAGGGGCGGGATCCTTGTTTGGTATGGCATCCCTGGTAGGGAGGAGCAGCTAAAGTAAGTCAGAGTCCAGGGAACAAAGCTGGCACAGCCACCTGATGGCTGTCTGCCAAATCCACCTTTCCAGATATGCCACTTCAGCAGGCTCTGGTGAGTAACTCCACTCCTGGAACAATGGCTGTCTGTGTGTAAAAGGCCAGAATATGAACTGGGCTCTCAATGTCTGCCATGTTCACAACTGATGAGTCAACTGGAGTTGAGTGGGGGACCTCAGCAGGAGATTAGGTCAGACACATGAAGTCCTAAACAAAACCAAACAGTGAGAGTGTCTCCAACTGACCCGGCAAGCAGAGAGTAGATGATAGAGCTCCCATAGGAAGAAGGTGAGGAGGGACAGTCATCAACTGGTCCAGCATGGAGAACGGAACACGATAAAAAAAATATAGCCACTTGGCATTAGACTCTCAACGTGAGTCATCCAGACTCTCTTTACCTTCTGACCCCTCCCCACTTATTGCACCAGTATGTCATAAGCCTGGGTCCGCTAACCCAGCCGTCTGGAGAGACACAGTAACTGCGCCCAGCACCAGCCACAGACCCACTATCCTTCTTGTGATATCCAGTTTCACAGGAAGTTTTGTGTCTTCTGCTTTGGGCTGCGTGCAAACTGAGTGTCAAGCAAACATCTGGGGCATAGGTGACTTTGAGTTCTGGGCAATCTATCCTGATTGGCCCTTTGCCTCACCTAATTACACCCCATCTTTGTGTTTCACTAATGCACTGCGATCCACATCTAATCCTTTATGGAATGAGGTGGGGTAAGAACAAATAGATAAGTCATTAAGCTGACCTCAGAGTGAAATTCAAACAACCCAAGAGTCTTCTGTACTCCCACCCAGCAGGGGCGGTGAAGACAATGGTCTCTTCTTCTTGCAGAAGGGCAGGAAAACAAGGGTGAAGAGCTGCCCTGGGGGTGGTATTCTCCAGCCTTCTTCAGAATGAGTACTTCGAATATTCATTCATTCATTGTAGGCTTAGAGTTTTCAAAACATACTTTAATCAAGGTTCTTAAATGCTTCAATCTCTTTTCAAGCCGGCCACCCAGCAGAGGCAGCGGAAAGGGCAGTTAGTAGGGCAAAGCGGGATGTGAACCTGTTTAAAAATTGTTCTTTGGGGCGATTCCAATCTTTGTTGACAGGATATGAGCAGTTCAGTTCACAGCTGTAGCTTGGTCCTCTCACAAACACCAGCAATGGCAGTTTGGTCAGTAGAAACCGCAAGGCTCTGCCAATTGGCCCAAGTTTGAGGAAGCGGTGAGAGGTGGCTGGAATATCACAAGAAGTTCTTTGGTGCATTTCTCTCTACAAAGTCATGACAAACAATGATTAACAAAGAAGGCAAGGCAAACCAATGCCACACAGCACCATCCACTGCCTGTCGGGTTATACTTACACCCTTTCCAAACATCACGTGTCCTCTCACTAAAGCAAAATGCCCTTTTTCCAGGCAGCTTCCAGAAAGACACCATTATGTCTGTTCTCAGCAAAACATCCTCTCATGTGTCTGCTTCAGCAAAACATCCTCTCATAAGACAGTTTTCAAGAAAAAAAATCACATGACACAACTAAGTCTCCAAAGAAACTCAACATTTCCACTTCATTCATTCAGACTCAACAAGCATACGGTGAGCACACGCTATCTGTCCAGAGCTGTGTGACCCAGGCAAGGGCCCTCCTCTCAATGAATTGACACCGTAGTGCTGGTGGTGGTGGTGGTGGGGGGGGACAGAATGAAGAACAGCAATCACACAAGTAAACCACATCCTTTCAGATAAAGCAAATAAATGGGTTGAGAATGACACACATATCTACAAGATCAACACTGTAGGTGTGAAGGCTGGAGGATCACAAGTTCAAAGCCAGGCTGCGAACCACATAGTGAGTTCCAGGTCCAACATGGCTACATGGTAAGAGTCTGTTTCACAATAGCAAAAGAAGATGAGGAAGATGAGGAGGAAAAGAAAGAAAACAAACAAAAAAAAATAAGCAAACATAGTTGGTGAAATCTCTAGGGGTCGCGTTTGAACAAAAGTCTGAGTAAATGGGAGAGATGACCCAGAGGAGGGATTTCCAAAGGCCCCGTGGTAGGAATATGCTTGATATGTTCTGGATATGGTTAAGAAGGCTCCAGAACTTGGCTGGAGCACGGCAGATAATGGAGGAGTCTGGAAGAAGATCGGGGAGTGAGGAGCCAAGATCATTTAGGGATGCATATTACATGGGAAAGAGTAAGATGTTGTGAATACTGTGGGAAGCTGACAAAGCCTCACAGCTCACTGTGGAGAAAGAAATCTCTGGCCCTGCGGAATAGGCAGAGCTCATGGAGCATGCGCAGGCCTGGGGACTCGGACATCCAGTGACTGCGGTGGTGAGAGGGAAAGATGTTAGCCTGGATTACGACGCTGGTGAAGGAGATCCAGTGCAGCCCAAGTCACTAGGGAAATTAACTAATCAACCTACTATTATATAGGGAAAATCTGTCTTAGGATCAATGAAATAAAATCATCAGGAAATAGAACCTCAAAGCTTTGCCCATAAACAAGCATGGAAGAAACGGAGGACAGCTCCATAGCGCCGTCTGAGCAGCTGGGTGAACAATGGCGCCATTGACTGAAATGAGGGGACCAAGAAAGGTGCAGCTCTGAGGACAAGCAGGAAGCACACTGGGAGTGAGAGGTGTAAATTCCCAGAATGCTTAGTTTCAGCTGACCAGCAGAAACACCCAGAGAGCTCGGTCTACTAGAGTTGGATTTAAGATCCTGGAGCTTAGTAAGGAAGGCTGGGCATATAATTTGGGTACTTTGCATTGAGATGGCTGGTTGCCATGAAACTTCTCTCTTCTGGTACTCCAGGGTTAGGATCACTTTTTCAGAGGTGGTGTAAGCATCTATTTACCCCATACAGGGACAGCATCAACAGAGCAAGGAAACAGTGCTACCCAAGTCCAGCTCGGTGGACAAATGAGTTAACAGGGGTTGCTTCCAGGAGCACAGAGAGGGGTTTCTCCAGGGGAAAAGGTCACAGGTTTCTACAGGGAAGCAGGTGAGGGGTTCCTACAGAAGCATGGGCTGGGGAGGGGGGAGAATTCTTACATTAGCACAGGTGAGGGGTGCCCTGGTTAAATTTTACTGTCAACTTGACACAGTCTAGTGTCACCTCTAAGAAAGAATCTTAGTTGAAAATTTTGCCAGATTGGCTGGTCTGTCACCATGTCTGTGAGACTGTAATGATTAATGGCTGATAACTGATATGGGAGAACCCAGCCTATTGTGGGTAGCACTATGCCTAGGCAGGTGCTGGAATGTATAGTAAAACTAGCTGAGTATGAGCCAGTGAGCAATCCAGTGTGCACTGTTTCTCTATGGCTTCTGTTTCCCACCCTCACCTTTACCACCATACCCCTGCTACTACCACCATAATCACCTTTACCACAGCCCTCACCATAGCCAATATACCACCAACAATATAGTCACTACACCATCACTACAGTCACTACACTACCATCACTACAGTCACTACACCATCACTACAGTCAGTACACCATCACTACAGTCACTACACCATCACTACAGTCAGTACACCATCACTACAGTCACTACACCATCACTACAGTCACTACACCATCACTACAGTCACTACACTACCATCACTACAGTCACTACACCATCACTACAGTCACTACACCATCACTACAGTCAGTACACCATCACTACAGTCAGTACACCATCACTACAGTCACTACACCATCACTACAGTCACTACACCATCACTACAGTCACTACACCATCACTACAGTCACTACACCATCACTACAGTCATTACACCATCACTACAGTCACTACACCATCACTACAGTCACTACACTACCATCACTACAGTCACTACACTACCATCACTACAGTCACTACACCATCACTACAGTCACTACACCATCACTACAGTCACTACACCATCACTACAGTCAGTACACCATCACTACAGTCACTACACCATCACTACAGTCACTACACCATCACTACAGTCACTACACCATCATTACAGTCACTACACTACCATCACTACAGTCACTACACCATCACTACAGTCACTACACTACCATCACTACAGTCACTACACCATCACTACAGTCACTACACCATCACTACAGTCACTACACTACCATCACTACAGTCACTACACCATCACTACAGTCACTACACCATCACTACAGTCACTACACTACCATCATTACAGTCACTACACTACCATCACTACAGTCACTACACTACCATCACTACAGTCACTACACCACCATTGCTGTAGTTACTATACCACCATCACCTCTACTACCACTCCCACCACTAACTCCATGTTACCACCATGACTCTTACCCAGGGCTATCTCATGGTGCAGTACAGCATCCACGATAATTCTACTAGTCAACGTCTACTGAATTCCTAATGTTTGTCCTATTACTCTTTTTACTGCCTTCATACTTGCTCATAACAGCTCTTGAGGGGAGGAGGAAGGACTAGTATTTCCACAGCTACCCTATTTATAGTTAATGAAACCGAGGCACAGAATAACTGAGCAATTAGCTTAAGGTTCACTACTTTGCAGGTGATAGAGCCAGGATGCAAACCCAGACGTCCTTGCCCTTGGGTCTACATCCTTAACGTCTTCCTGAAGTGCAGAGCTCAACGTCAAGATCAGGGTTGACGAGTTCAAGGTCCAGTAGGAGGTTAAAGGGAGAAGCATCCTCCTTCCCCCATCTTGCTGGCCAGGATGTGGACACTTGCAGGGAACTGTCTTAGACAGAGCAGATGAGGGCAATACATAAAATCTATCAAAGCAACACAAAGCAGAAGGAGGAGGAGGGAGAGAGGGAGGAAGAGTTACTACTTGGGTCTCCAAAATGGTGCAACCCCATTATTGGTTTTGTTCTGCTAAGGGAGAGAAAGATCAACCTCTGCTTGTTTGGAGCTGCTGTTAACTTTAGTTTGAATAACTGAATAACAACATCTGAACCACTGAATCAACATCTGTAATGACACAGTGGGCAAAGCAAGGCTGTGAGCAGTGAGCCACCTGACAGCATCTCAGGTGGAGGAGCTGTCTCCAGCCTTGGAATGGCCCAATTCCACCTCTATAAGGCTGAGCTTTCTGAAGATGGCTACGCCAAGCCACAAAAACCAGACTCTTGGGCTGGAGGTGGGGAAGGGCCTGTCTCCATGACAACAAGGTGGCGATGTCTTTATTTATGTGGAATAATAAATGCTTCAGTCATTTTTATGAGCATAAAGCTGAAAATGATCAAACCCAACAAGCCTGGCTAAGCAAAGAGCTGACACTCCAAAATGACGTCTCGTCTCACAAAGCTGGGTGTGCACATGCTTAGAGAAGGTAAGATCTGAGTAGAAACCAGATAGGTGATCTAATCTGATCTGAAGGCCAGGAGAGAGAATGAGAAATAAAGGATCCAAGCTGAGTCCATGGCGATCTAAACCATTTCTCAAATCATTTTAAATTAAAAAATAGATTCAATAGTGTAAGAATTTTAAGTGTATATAATTAATCCCAAACAGAACTGTGGGCAGGGTCTATTTTTCCTGTTTGCTGGTTGTTGTGTGTGTGTGTGTGTGTGTATACACCTGCATAACATAAACACACACACACTTGCAGCACACATGCAGTCACACACATTCATGCATGCCCACCCACACACATGCTTTTTAGCTTCTAGTTAAAAGGCTCATAGTGGGTTCGCAGTCACCAGGCTTATCCACTAATTCTTCAACTTTTTTTAAACTTGTAATTCTTTCTATTTCTATTTATCTTTTGGGAAAAGTCATTTAATCTCATGAAGCCTCCGTTTCCTCATTCCTCAGCAGGAGTAAGAATACCTAGAAAAACTGTTGTAAGCACCAGGTAAAGAGGGGAGATGTTCTGCAGTAAGCCTGCCACAGAGTCAGAAAAGCCACCATGGTCCTTCTCATGAAGAGGTGGACACAGTTCCTCCAGAGCCCTAAGGCTCCTCAGAGTTCAAAATAGTCTCTACATCTGTGAATTCCTAACAGTGAAAGTTCTCAAAATTTTCTTTCTCTCTATGCTTATTGAGTGTTCCTGTCTGTCTATATTAAACCAGAAAAGCTGAGCCTTAAAAAGAAGGCTTGGATATGTTAATTAATTGTAATATAGACATTAGATGGAATACCAGGCAGCAATTAAAAAAAAAAGTTCTGAGCTGAGTACATGGCTCAGTTGGTAGAGTACTTGCCTAGCATGTATGTAGCTCAGTGGTAGAATATGTACCCAGCATGCTTTGTGGCCTTGTGTCCACACTCAAGCACCACACAAAAGCAAAAGCAATTAGTCCTTGTGACAGCATTAACTGTCAACTTGACACAACCTAGAAGCGCCTGGGAAAAGCGACTTAATACACAATTATCTAGATAAGATTGGCCTATTCAAATGTCTATGGGAGAGTCTCTTAAGTTAATTGCTGTGGGTGGGACCATTCCTTAAGAGGGGGTTCTATATAGGAGTGGAGAGGTCAAGCTGAGCCCAAGCAGGCCAGCCGGCACCAATTTCTCTCTGTGAGATCTTAAAACCATGGATGTGATGTGACCGGCTGAGTTCCTCCCTTGGCTTCCTTGATAGGACAGACGGTCACCATGAGATTGTAAGCTGAGCAAACCCTTTTTTGTCTAGGTGGCATTCTTCATCGTATTTATCATAGCAACAGAAGTTAAGCTAGAACAGAAATTGGCACTGAGGAAGAGGGGTCCTGCTATGAGAAACTGACCATGCAGCTTTCCTGCTTTGGACAATTTTGTGGGATAGAATGTACAAGAGTTTGGCACTTTTGGGCTAGAGGAGCTGTTAAATGCTGTGAGCAGAGCTTAAGGGGTTGTTTTAGTGGGAGCTTGCAAGATAAGGCTGTTGAAAGAAATGTAGACGGTGGATACTATCTCATGAGGTTTCAGGGGGCAACGGGGAGTCTACCATAGATAGGGACTATTTGTGTGATGTTCTAGCTAAAACTATGTGCTGATCAGTCTGAGGCTGTGACTGATAAGAAAGAGATCAACACTACTGAGGCGAGTCCTCTTCTCCAACAGGACAATACAAAAGTCTTAATTTAGCATCAGGATGTCGACACTGATGTAGTCTAAGTGGGCAAGGCTACATCT
Organism: Arvicanthis niloticus; assembly: GCF_011762505.2. Taxonomy (NCBI): domain Eukaryota; kingdom Metazoa; phylum Chordata; class Mammalia; order Rodentia; family Muridae; genus Arvicanthis; species Arvicanthis niloticus. The sequence continues at coordinate 21,821,150 of NC_047664.1, forward strand.
TGAACTCATGGAAGAATTTAGCAATGGAAGAATCACCCATGTGGTTCTGAGGGCATGAAGGGGTCAGGAAGAGCAGATGAAGACAGTCAAAAATGAGGCATAACTGGGGTCCTTAGGAGAAGCCCCAAGAGGCCATTTAAGAGGGCAATGCCTCAGCTGCTATATATAAAAAAAAATCCAGGATATTGGAGATGTCAGGAATGGGGGCTGTCCAAGCAGGAGGGCTTCACATATGGCGATTTTACGACCTTCAAGGAAGCTTTGTGCTTTGATCAGCAGAGTTAGAAAGATGGGGCCACTGTGCTTTTTGGAGTCCGGAAGCTTGCAGTATGAGCAAGTCCCAGATGCTGGATTTGGGGTTACAGTATTTGGATTCATCCTGCTGGGTTTTGCTTTCACTGTGGTATGATTGTATGCCTCAGTTCTTTCCTTTTGGAAAAGTATTGTTTGAGTGTGTAATTATTTTCTTTATGCTATAGCAACCTACACTGAAGAAACTATGGATATTTGACGTGATGGAAGTTTTGAAGACTTTGGAAAGTTTTCTGAGTTGGATCGTGTTTCATATTATAATAGTAACATGAGATTTGGGGGGCAAGGGTGAAAAGTTCTGGCTTAAAGTGATGTGTTTGTGTGTAAAATTCACAAATGGTAGATTATGTTGGTTGGTTTTAACTGTCAGATCGACACAACTTAGAATCACCTGGGAAAAGAGTCTGAATGAGGAATTATATATAGATCCAGTTGACCTGTGGGCATGCCTGTGGAAGGCTGTCTAGATTGTTCATTCATGCAGGAAGACCCAGTGCATTGTGGGAAATGCCTTTCCTTAGGCAAGTTTGGGGGATATCCTTAACAGTATGAGGGGAGAAAGCTAGTTGAGAGCAGGCATGCAAAGAAGGACCCATTAATTCTCTCTTTGCCCTTGATGGTTGATGTGACTGACAAATGTCTATGTTCCTGCCTTGATGTCCCTGAAGGGACAGTCTATGAACTTAGAGTAAGCCAAACAACCCTTTCTCCTCTCAGTTGCTTTCTTTCAAGGTACTGGAAAATGATTATTAATATTCTGTAAATATTAATTAATGATGAAAATTAATATGGTGGCAGTTATTCCTTACCTCCAAATAACCACACAGAAATGATTTAATATCTCAAAGCTTAGGCCTTAACCAACTCATCTAAGTTAACCTGACCACCCAGCCCCATGCAGTCACGTGACTAGCTATATCTGCCAAGTGTGTAGTCATGTCTGTCTCCTGGTGACAAACGTTCCCCTTTCTTCTTCACAGACTTCCATTCTCCCTCCCAGGAAGTCCTGCCCTCCACATCACGCCCAGCTAATTGACCATCAGATTTTTTTAAACTTAATTTTATTTTTACTGATTCACTTTACATCCCACTCACTGCCCTGGTCACCCCCTCCCACAATCCTTCCCCCTCCCCTTAAAGCCAATCAGAGAATGTCTTAGGTAGGCGAGGAAGGACAGAGACACAACTTTACACAGTGTACTCCAACAGGGTATTTCATCACAGCAACAGAACTTTTCCCAAAATTTTTCTCATTCACATCACTGGGATGAGCTCCTTTGTGTTGCTGTGCTTTCCAGGCCAACAAGAAATAGATAGATAGATTAGATAGATAGATAGATAGATAGATAGATAGATAGATAGATAGATAGATAAAGAGAGAGTGATTCACCATGTAACACTAGCTGGCCTGAAACTCAGTCTATAGACCAGGACAGCCTTGAGCTTATGGTGATCCTCCTGCCTCTACCTCCCTAGTGCTAAGATTACAAGCATATATCCCAACAGGAAAGACTTTTAATTCACAGGCTTCTCCACCTTTTAAAGACAGTTGTATTTGGTCCCCACACATGGCCAGGAAGACAGCTTGTTCTATAGGCACTACTTGGGTCGTGGGTCTGATATGGAAGTTCCTCAAGGATGATGGCGGTTCTCCAGTAAGTGAGGTGGCTGTTCATCTGAGACACGCCATTGTTCATACACGCATTCCAAGGGCATGAAAGGCCCCCAGAGCCCAGCATGTGCCTTCCCTGGGCTGAGTATGGCGGAGATGCACGACCAGCGTGTGCCCTCCCACTTTGGTCATGGCACCCACAGATGATACAGCCACTCATGACAGAAAAGCCTCCACAGACAAGGGAGATGCCCGTCCAGGAAAGGAGACTTAACTCACGGAGGCTCTAAGTTGCTGGACAAGAAAGTCTCTTTGTTGCAGTTGGAAATTTCTCAGGAAAGACTCTCCTTGGTTCCTCCTGAGTCGTCTGCTTTATATTCTCTACCTATTACTGATGTCGAGACAACGAGATTGTGTAAGGACTGCTCCCATGAGAGCATGGCTTGAGTAGGAGTGTGAGAAACATCTCATTAAAAAAGGACATTTTTCTAAGGGGAAAGAGGAGTTGGACAGACAACAAAACTAATCTTTAGGCACATGCACAAACACACACACATACACATACACACACGAACAAACACACACATGCACACATACACACACATGCACAAACACACATACACACACATGCACAAACACACACACATATACACATGCACAAACACACACAACACACACACAAATACATGCATGTATACACTATCTCTGCTGCTGCTAGACTCTTGGAGTCAATGCAGACAGTCACTCGGCTTCTCATCTGGGGTAGTTACTATACTAACATCCCTAGGCAGGGCCTGAGAGGTGCTGATTCTCTGTAAGCTACCCGTTGTGCACACAGATGGTACAGACCCTGGGGTAGAGGCAGCCATGTGCAGCCACAGCTTGGCTGCTGTTCACACAGTGAAGAGGCCCAGAGAAATATTGCTGGGGCTCTACCAGCATCTGCTATACACATGCTTGCATTCCTGGGGTGAGTCAACTGAAGACAATCTGTGTCCTTGTACCCAAGAGCGAGGACAGAAGGGACTTAAATTCCTTCTCAGTGTTCATGGATATGACAGTCATGTGACAGCAGTATTATCAGGGTGGATTAGAGGAGACCTGTATCAGAAAGTCTGTATCCTTCTGGAAACTCACTTGTGCTAAGCAGAGCAGTGACTGGAATCTGCCCTTGTGCATGGCAGGCAATACAATCAATTGTACTTGTACTGATTGGTTTCTTCCTTCATAGGCGGAGACCTGAGCCTGGCCTGAGCAGTTGATATGTTTCATCCATACACATAGAACTGGCCCAGGGTTGGACTTGTATCCTTGACCTGATTAATAAAAGTCATAATTGATCCAAGACTTTCACTGGAGTGACTAGGAAACGGTCCTCTCCCTGTGTGATTTGGATGAAGGAGACTGTCAGTATATAGCTACAGCAAAGAGAGCTTACTTGAAGAAAAACAACAGAAAATAAAGATAGACCTAAAATTGTGGATGAAGTCACAGGAACTATGGCTGCAAACCTACCAAACTGAGCCTTGGAGTTTTCAGGTCTGGGTGTTAGAGCGAATGCTGTTGCCACTTTATTCTTCTCATACATTGACCTTAGCAGAGTTTAAATAACTAGAAGATAATGTCACAATAATTAGAAAACTCTAGCTAAAGGAACAAAGAGACATCTGCTCAGAACCCACTTTCTGGAGCTGTGGTGGTGACTGAGAGTACAGTTTGGAGGTTTTGTTTGTGGTCATTGGAGATGTAATCTAAATATGTAGCTCAAAGTGGCCTTGAATCTGTAATCTTCCTAGTTCTGCTTCCAAAGTGCTAGGATTTCATACACCACCATGCCCAGCATCTATGAACATCTTAAGGGTTGCCAAGGCAACAGGACCCATCTTTAGAAGTAAGTTGAAACTTCTGCTTTATTTATGGCAGATAACTTACACTCATTGGCTTAAGAAAAATCTCCATTAGCTGGCTGAGAATGTAGGTACCTCTGTGCCTTCGCACTCTAATCAGTCCATCATAGCTTTGGCCTCACTCTACCTCTTGCAAGGCCATTAGATTAGAACCCAGTAAATGCTCATAGCAGCTCACGTTTTTGAGTACCTGTGTTTTGTGTCTAACGCAGTCCTAAAGAGTTTTATATGTGCTAGCGCACTGAGGACTCACAACTCTGTAAAGAGTTACAGCAGAGAACACAGAGACTGTTGGTGTTATCGACAGGAAAAGAAAAAATGTGTTTTTATTTATAAAACTGGCAGCTGTTTGAATATCTGCCATTGGGAGAATGAGAGGCTTTCTCTTAAGAGAAAGAACTGTACTTTGGTTAAGAAAATTCCTTAGTTTTCCCTGTACTTTGTTGTTAATTTTACACACACACACACACACACACACACACACACACACAGGGAATGGGGGTGGTGCCTTTAGAAAAAATGATCTCAAGTTATAGAATAGCAATAACTAAGTGGCTAAACTATCTTTTTCTCTGCTTGTCACTTCCCTTTGTTTCCTGAATCATTTTTGTCTGGAGGGGAGACAGGGCAAGGGTCAGATCCGTGGTGGGTCTTTAAATTCAAGCCACAACAGGGAATGAAACTGTCTGAAGACAGACAGACAAACATGAAATAAAACACAACATGAATGTATGTGCTTATGGTGAGGTTGCCTAGAAACATCTTACTGTATGACTACCCCACGGCTGTTGATCCATCTTGTTGATTGGCATCTAAGTTATTTAAATTTGAGAGCTGTTTTGAGTAAAGTTTCCATGAACTTTGTCACCCGTTCTTTTTGGATATAAACATTCATTTCCCTTGAGTAAGTACCCATGAGTGGACTTAATGAATCACAGGGTAGGCCTTGTTTAAGTTTATAAAAATGACCAAAAGTTTCCCCAAGGTGGTGATACCATGTGTATAACCAGAAATGTGAGAGGGGTGCAGGTGACCCACATATAGGGCTTTCAATTTAGCAATTAAGAGTGGGTTTGAAATGGTATCAGTGTAATTTTAATATACATTCTCGTGATGACCGCGGATACCAGGCAAATAGCCGTGTCTTTATTTTCCATTCATTTATCTGAACTGTCTGTTCAAATCTTCTGCCCATTTAAATTCTTGTTTGTTGCAGTTCTGTTACTGATTGCCCTGAGGTCCTCATACACTACAGTTAGGAGTCTTCTGTCCGATGCCTCCTGTGAACGTTTCCTACTCTGTAACGCTGTGTCCTTCTATATTCTTAATGGCTTGGCTTAATGGTCAGATTTTAATTGTACTAATTTCACCCTCTTCTTTGATTATTTTCTTTGAAGAAAACTTTGCCTAACCTCAGAAATATATTCCCGTAAGTTTTCTCACACAACTTACATGATGTTAGAGTTGCATGTGTGTTTGCATTCTACTCATGGATAGCGCTATACTTCTGTACTGTTCAATTGACCTTATCCAAATAACAACCTGCCATTATTGCGGTAGCTTCACGGTAAGTATTGATATCAGATGGTGTCCTACGGTGCTAGCTATTGTGGGCCCATTGCATTTCCCTTTAAGTTGCAAGCAAAAGCCAAACATAAGTGAGTTAGACCTGTTGTCCCAGCCCCTCAGAAGACTGAGCAGGAGGATCAAGAATTTAATGCCAGTTTGGGACACATAATAAGACCCAGTCTCAACAAATAAATAAATAATAGGCTTAGTCTGTCAATCTCTATAAAAACCTATTGCAATTACAAATGATATTATGCTAAATCTTTAGATTATTTTAATTAAAGTTGACATTCGACGACAGCAAATCTTGCTATCCATGTGTCCTTGTGTTTTGTAGACCTGTCTTGCTACTTTTCAATAATCTCTTGTAGGTTTTTATTTGGGGGGAGTGTGTGTGTGTGTGTGTGTGTGTGTGTGTGTGTGTGTGTCTGTCTGTCTGTCTGTCTGTCTGTCTGAGAAAGGGTCTGTTGTAGCCTATGATGGTGGCAAATTTTGTCCTATGCTATTTTTGTTTCCACTGAAGTGATTATATGGCATTCTTTCCTTTATAATTGTTTGAATTCCATTGATCAATGTGTTCAATGTTATATCCACTCTATATTCTAAGCAAGCCCTAGTCATATGTACCGTCATGATTGTGACTGAATCACACTTACTGGCCCCGTCTGAAGGATTCTGTGTCTTTGTCCATAGATATAGTCATCTGACATTTTCATTTCTTTGACAAGTCTTAATATCAAGATTATGGTAGCTTTATAAAATGACTTAGTAAATTTTTCCTCTCTTGCTTTTTGGAATCATTCACGTAAGGTTTGTAAGTTTTTCTCTTTTTGTTTTAATGGAACTCATGAGGGAATCACCTTGAATTGGAATTTTCTTTGTGGGATGCTTTGATGGCTCTATTTCTTTACAAAATACAGATTATTTCAAATTTTCTATTTCTTCCTATGTTAATCTCCCCTCTTTGGGAGTGTAGATGTTGTATACATATATGTGTGAGTATGTGTGTGCAAGTATACACATCATATATATGTATGTCATGTGTGGAGGCTGGAGTTGACATCAAGTGTCTTCTGTTGCTCTCTAATGCGTTAAGGCAGGGTCTCTCAATGACCATGGATATCTCCAGCTGGCTACACTAGTTGTCACCAAGCAACAAGGAGCACCCTGTGTCAGTCTCCCCCTAGTCTCTTCTTAGTCACTTGTATTTTCTCTTTTTATTGATCAGATTTTCATGGTTTATCATTTTAATGAAAGTTTTCAAAAAACTAGAGTTTAAGACAGTTGTGAGCCACATGGGACTTGAACCCTGGTCCTCTGGAAGAACAGCAAGCACTCTTAAACACGGAGCCATCTTTCCAGATGTTCTCCCCTGCGTCCCCACCCCCATCCTCCACCCCCCCCACCCCACCCCCCCCACACACACAAATACACACACTTGCTTTTAAACCTTTTGAACTCTGGATCTGTCCACCTCCTGTTTCAGAATCTGAAGCAGAAACATATAGTTTAGTGATGAGAAGGGCCAGATTTCATAACTGAAAGTAATCTGCTACTTTTAGGGTATTTAACCGTTCTATGGCTGCTTCCTCTGTTCACAGAGCTAAGAGTGCAACAGACAGGGACACACTGAGCATTCTGCTTTCCCAGTCACAGACTCTCCTTTATCTCCTTTCTTGGAAGTTTAAAACTCCCAGTGACATAGGCTTAGCAGGTCTCTACGGACCGACCATTGCAAGAGTCACTCTTGAAAAGGTCATAGTAGGGAGGCAGGAACCCCTGGGGATCTGTGTCACATGAAAACAGTCACTGGCCAGTGCCCTCTGAGTGACTGAGGCAAGCAGATCTGAGCCCAGACCACAGCACTTCAGCCACAGCACAGACCTACAGGTGTCTTTGGGAATTCACAGTCGTCAGCCCAGAGCTCCAGGGCAAGAGATGGCGGTTTCTTGCCCCTCCCCGTGTCCTGGGACCAGGGCACTGTCTGTGGAAGTTTAACAAGTGGATGAGCTAAGCCAGTCTGCTTTTGCTGTCCTCTGAGCTCTAGGAACAGTGGTATGGTCTTTACCCTGAACTTGCGGGAGATTGGAGAACTGCTGCTGCCGCCACTGCCGCCTCCACTGCTGCTGCCTCCTCTGCGCTGCCGACACTGCCATCGCTGCCTGCGGCCATCTTTGGCAGTTCTGATGGTTGAGTTCCCAGTGTGGGTTGGCTGGAGTGTTTTCTCAGCCCGTTCTGCTTCACTCACATCCACATGCCCACCTAAATGCAGCAGTCCTGCCAGCCTAGCCCACATGCCATGGCTTGGTTTTCTCATAGATGCCCTGGGAGGAAGCTGATGGTGGGCTGGCCTGGAATAAGAAAGAGACGTTGAAAGCTAAATTTCAAAAGACCAAGAAACTCCACCAAGTAAAATGTTTCTATCAAGACCTCTCGTTCCAGACACAAAATATTAGGATTCTGCCTAGGAAAGATCGATCCAAGGTTGGGCTAAGGAGGGATCGTCTGTGGTTCTTTGACGTCTATTGGAAGTGTGGCTTGGTGTCCCATTTGACCTACCTGAAATCAGTATCCTTTGGCAGATGCTGTAGACAGGGTACAGAAAACAAGCCAGTCCATGTGTGACACATTTCAGCCCGGTGTTTAGAGAGAAACCTACCCCAAGGACTCCACCTCAGGTGAGCGATTCCTCCCTGACTTTTGAAACTCTGCAGAGGGTAGCAAAGGTAAAATTCCTTCTAGGAGGTCCCTCTTTGGGGCAGCCTGATCACTTCATGAGAGACACCGACAATGAGACTTGGGGTGTTAGCTTAGTGCTAGTTCTGAGGCTACAGGGTCAGGCTTTAATAATGACCAGTGACTGGGCATCTGATCTCTCAGTCTCAGGTTCAGAGAGCAGCGGGTATGGGGAGGATCCAGGATGGAGCCCAGTGAAGCCATTTAGCCTGGCTGGATCTTACAGAGTTGAGTAAGAAACTCTTCCAACTGGAGCTACACCTTCCTCAAGACTTTGTACTTTGCCTATTACCTATCCACCTGTCAGTAACTCTCCCACTACCTGCTTTCTGCCTTCCTGTCTGTGTAGAAAGGACAGACCTTTGAAGTGCTCAAGCTTAGAAGACATGAGCGTTAATGATGGGAGCCAGAAAGAGATTCAGGTAATGACGAGGCAGGCTGTAGGGCATTTGTCTGTGGCAGGAGAGAAAAGGAAATGCTGGTGACCCTTGCAATGCCTCCTGCAGATTCACATAGTTCCTTTCATAAGCCAAGCCAAATGCTACAGTGACATGCTCTGAAGGTAATGGGTCCCACGAGCTGGGGGCAAGACAGACTTGTCTGAAATATTTCCAGCATCTTCTCAGAAGGCATCCAGAGTGATAACTACTGCAACCTTACCCAACCTCACCGAAACAGGCATGCCCCACCTTCTGTTTGGGGAGTTAAGCCTCACTCATGAGCATACATTCATTCTCTTGACATTAGAACTACCTCCTTGTGTACAAGGTGCTTGGGCCCCAACATAATTGCTGTGCATTTAGTGATTATATAACCTTGATTCAATTAATTAACAGGTCTTTCTCGACTCAAGGCTTGCCCAGGAATTAACAGGTCTTTCTCGACTCAAGGCTTGCCCAGGAATGAGCCCCATGGTTGTATGGATAATAATTAGAACAAGACAAACAAGCATCACCAGTTTCCAGAGTTGGGGATGGAAGGAATTTCTGAGTCATCTGAAGGAGCTGACACTCAGAGACGCAGCTCCCAGGGCCACACTCACTTGCCTCTGAGGCTCATGTGTGGGTCTGCAGCTGTTCATTAGTGGCCCCCAGGGCTCTGAGCATCATTCCTTATCTCCAAATGGGCAGGTGGAGTTGAGTTCATGGCAGATAATGTTGCAAGCATACAACTCTAGCTCAGCACAAAGAGACATAAGGCTTACTTGCTTCAAACTCTCATCCTGCATGGAAGACCCTGACCTAGCCAACCTCTTGGCCTCTGTCTGTGACAGGAAGCCCACTGCTCCTACAAGGATCAGATGACCCTAGCTATGACGACCCCTCCCTGCCTTAACCCCCAATCCAATTTTCTATAACTTTTACTCAAAGACACCTTATCCTGGAACTTTCCTTGCTGCTTCTTCACTTCCTCATTTCTTTCTGCTCCCTGAAAAATAATGCTGGGACCCCAATACCCTGCCAAGGTCTGTCAGGAGTTCAAGAGGTACAATGAGGCCCCGTCAATTGCCTCAGACTCAACTTCTGAACGCCATCACAGCCACAGACCCTGCAAAAGTCAGATGAAGTAGAGTGCCCCATGCCTTACGCCTTATGGTAGAAAATCATTTTGATGCTGGAAAAAAATTAGAAAGGAAAATGAAATTGATGTTTAAATCAAAGCTCTTACCATTATAATGACATATACAAATAGGAGAATCTAATTTTTCTGAGTCTTGTATCAAACTGAAGTACCATGTATAATTAGTTCATAATGGCATTGTACAACTTTTATAATATTCCAAGTGGTTCCTGGTGAGGGCTGGTTTGGGGCTGGGGGAAGCCAGATGCTTGCTATCTTGACTAGAGGTTCAACATCCTGTGATAGGAACCGATCACAGAGCACAGTGCCTCAGCCCCTGCCTTGGTGTCTAGGCTGTGGAATGCTGAGAGGCTAGAAGCTTGTCTCATCCAATACTGTGCCCCATTTGTCTCTGTGTGATTTAGGGAGAGATTAACCTCTCTACACATCAGCAATATCGTTGAAAAGTGCCCCATGCACAGTAGTTATCACAGGTTACAAAGTGTGGGTTTCTAGACAAAATGTATTAGGTAAACTAGCTCATAAAAGGCTCTCAGTCTGGGCTGACTTACCATTCACAGTTGACTGTTGGTACATTCTGGCTTCCCCTGGCACTAAAAATCTCAAAACCACATACATCTAATACACAGATCAGGAAGTATTGTACTAAGAAAAATGACTAGCTTTAAAAAAAAAATGGCCAAAGAGGCATTAAAAGTAATAAACTCCCAAGAGGACCAGATGGCTCAGCCTGGCTCAGCAGGCCTTTGCTGCCAAGCCTGATCACCTTCTCTCCCTGGGACCCACATGGTGGAAGGAAAGAACCAACTTCCCCTGTGTCATCCCCGGTTCTACGAATGTGCATGCAGCAGTACCTGCCATCCCCCATGCAGTCAAAATAAAAACAATAAAAATGCAATAAAACCTTCAAAAATAATTGCGGCTCTTCCAACAGCACAAGTGATCTACTTTACATCAGCAGCTGAATCCATGCACGGGCTTTGTGCGAAGCTCCTGGAGACACTGGGGAGGGAGAGGATGAGGTGTCTCTGCTCACCCTGGACAAGTTCAGGGACCAACTTAAAGTATGATCTTCACTTAGCTCAAGCTCTGAAGTATGGCAAACTGGCCTGGAATTCACCATGTAGCCATTTACCATGTAGCTGAGAATGACTCTAAACTTCCAATCCTCCTGCCTCCACCTCCTAAGCGTAAGGATTACTAAAATTGCTGGTATGGACCACACAGTTCCTGGTTTATGTGTGCTGGGTCAGAGCCTAGGTCCTTGTGCATGCTAGGCAAGCATTACCCACAGAGCCCCTCTGTTACCCATTTCTTTTGTCTATATCATCACATCAAGGGGCAGAGGAAAAGACTTACAGCAGTGTGAGATAAGCTCCCTTTTGATCCTTGAGCTGTAAGCAGGCAAGGTCTGGAGACTGCAGGTCCCTTGACCTTGGTGCATGGGAACTCATAATGCAAATCCTGGTGGCTCCTAGAATCACAGCAAGGGACCTCCGTAGCAAAGCTGCTATTAATCATAATGGCACTGTGCACAGGCACCACAGAGCCAATGCTCAGAGAGGTTAATCTTTCCCAAAGTCACAGAGAGGAGGAGGGGGATTCCAACCCCAGGGTGTTGTATCGACAAGAAAGATGGAGCTGCCCAGACCAAGCCAGTCTGAGAGAAGGGCACTGCTGTCCTTGGCTTCTTGGGCAGTTCAGTTTCTAACTTCAGGCTTTGACTTCTTGACAGACATCACTGTCAACCCAGAACACCTTGGCTTCAGCCTCCATCTGTAAATTACAAGTCTTGGCATCGAGTTTTACTGCCAGAGCCATGATGAAGCAGGTTTAATGGGAGCAGAGTGTCTTGGAGAACCTATAGAAGGTGACACCCTCTGTTAGCACATCTCCCTCTGTCTCCCTCTATCTCCTGCACACTGGGTCTATGGGACAAAAGACAAACCACAGGGCCCTGCTAAGACCAAGCTTCAATTCTGTCCTTGCAGGTGTCTCACAGAGACCTCAGCTTCAACACTCCCAACCCAGGGTTGGCTAATCTATTCATCGAAAGGAAGACCTGCCAGAATCCTTTCTTGTCTGCAGTGACTACAGGAGAGAAGCACACGGGAGAACAAGTATCTCCAGGTGGCCTTTCCTATGCCTTGAATGAGCCTGGTTATGTGGCACTGTGGTGGTGGGGTTAATGACAGAGTGACAGTGTCTCTGCCCTCTAGAAATGAATATGGCTGTAATGAAATCAGTTAGTTTAGCACCCCAGCCAGAGGAACCCTTCCACACCAGCAGAACCATGACTCTTCACTCTATCCGTGGGTACCCACCACCTACCGGTCATGACTCTGTGCCCATTTTCTCTCTCCACCCACCCTTCATCCCTATTGTATCCTGCTCTTTATCCTCAAACATCCTTTGAGATTGTCAAGGGTTCATTTTCCTTCTATCTGAAATAGCTCTTCCCAGTGTTACCTAGCCATCCATACCTTAGCTGTCACCATTTAGGTAATTTAACTTATATTTAATTCATCATTTATAATATATATGATGTATGACTTTATGTGTTCTGTATGCATTTGGTATATGTACACGTGTGTATGAGGCTGTGTGTACTCTCTCCCTCACTTCCTGGAGGTCTTTCTCTGTACCTGGAGATAGGCTGGTATCTAGTAAACCCCAGTGGTCCTCCTGTCCGCTACCCTCCCATGCACATCATGTGTTACAGGTACACATGCAACCATGCCTTGGTTTTTATATAGATGCTGGAGATTGGAACTCAGGTCCTTAAGCCCCTGTCACTCTTACCATTATTTGCCATGTTAGGCAAAACTAATCGCCCCTCACCCAAATTTCCACAGCACTTTGTAAGTTGCTGTATATGGCCCATTGTGTGGTATGGTGGCTCTGTGTACACTCGGCCATTTTGCTGGTTGGATGCTTTGCACTTTGGAAGAAAGGAATACTTTCTGATTCCTAGTCCATCACTGGGACCTGGAACACAGTCGAGAGGTCCATGAATGTTCCTGGGAAGTGGCAGAGAAGCTCCAGGGGTGTGTAAGGGGGGGGGTCCTGGGCAGCTCTCTGGGGTCAGAAATAAGGGACAAGCTGGGCTAGGACTACTCTCCCTTCTCCAGGGGGGCCTCATGTCCATTACCTCAGTGGAAAAAACATGATTTTGGCAACAGAGTCTGGCTTTATGGTTGCTTTGAAGGACATCAGCAATGGGGAAATGAAGCTGCCATTTATGACCTGGGAACCAATAAATTTATTTAATACGCTTTAAGGCGATGGTTCTCAACTTGTGGGTCATGACCCCTTTTGGAGTCAAGTGACCTTTTCACAGGGGTCATCTGAGAATAATTTTTATGGCTGTCAGAGGATGGGGGCCTCATAACGACATGAGTAACTGTATTAAAGGGTTGCAGCATTAGGAAGGCTGAGAGCCACTGGTCTAAGGTAAAATATCCTCATTATACAAATAAAGAAATACTACATACCTCGTGCTGCCATGAAGATCAATAAATGCTAATTACTAAATTTACTGGGGAGCCAAAGGCTCTACAAAAGCAGCTATGGGCAATGACAAGCACTCAAACCTTGACCCTGTTTGACAAATGAAAAGAGACACTGAAAATTGCCAAAGACTGCATCAATATCAGCTCTCGATGTTGGTCTAAGGTATATTTAGCCCTTAGAATCTTAAAGCTGGAAAATGATTTATTTTTCTGGACTGATATTAAGTAGCTGCTTCAGGAAGTATAAAGGTGAAGGAAGGGACAGAAAGAAAGCCCAGTTCATTACCTACCAACAAACCGTGCCTCGCCCTCCATAGGCTGAATTGGTTCTGAGAAATGGCTGCCCAACCAGCCTCAGACAGACATTTCCTGGTCCCTCTGCATGTAGGAGGGGTTATGCAATCTGTTTACCTGGGAGATGTGATCAGAAATAAATCACTTGCAGGCCGAGGTGGTTATAGAGAGGGTGTGACTAGCTGAAAGGCAGAAGTATCCTTGGTGTCCATAAATCACTGAATGAACAAGCAACCAGGGTGAATACATGCTACAGCTTACACAAACCCTGAGGACATTGTGCTAAGTGATGCGGGTCTGTAACCAAAGGGAAGATGCTGCATGGTTTGTGTAAGGAGGCAGAACTGCCAAATTCAAAGAGACAGCAAGCAGAAGGATGGTTGTCAGGCTGTGGAAGGGAGAGACAGGAGTTACTGTTTAATGGGTACAGTTCTAGCTAAAGACAGGAAACAATGCCAATATATTCAAAGTCTCTCAACTATACACTTAAAGACGGGGACGTGGCAAGTGTTATGTGCATTTTGTATGTATTGAAGAATTAGAAGACATTGCGACTTCTCCATACCTGCCACTTAGCTGCAGAGAATCTAGGTTGTAGGATGAAGAAGCCACAAAGGCATATGACATACGACACGTTAGCAGAGCACAAACTCTTTGCTGACTGTTGATGTTGCACCGTGATCCGAATGGTGAGTACTCCTCTGACATCGACTGACATAATGCTGGTTTGTGACAGTGTCTAGAGACACCTAACACAGCCTGACTTCACGGTTGGTTACAGCTGGCTTCATGTCACCGTGACAGGGCAAAGCCAGTTCCCTAAGAAAGAATCAGGGAATAGTATCAAGGCTGGATTGGTTTGGGACTGCAGAGACACGTGTGCTGAGGGTCCACCCTCAAGTTCAGTAGCTGTCAAGAGTGAGTCACCAGCCCCTGGCTGTGAAGCAGATCCTAAGGAGTTTGTTTCTAAGGAAACCCAGAGAACTGTGTCTCTTAGAAGACAGAAATTGCACACAGATTTTAAAATGGGGTCAAATACTGGCAACTTTCATAAGGAACAACCACGTAGCTAAAGGTCACAAGAGCTGTATTAAAATAAAGATAGAGAATGGTTGTTGGTTTTTTATAGATTTTTGTCAGGAATTTAATGTTGCTAAGTGTATGAATCCCTCCCTGTCTTTCACTGTTGTTTAAAGTCTCCACATTCCCCTGTGGTGGCCATCAACACTGTGCGTTCCCTCATTAGCTTGCCTCTGGCACTTTGTGACATGCCAACAGGCTCTAAGTGCCTTCCTAGATGCCAAATAAAAGGCAGGATGAATGCTTTATCTTTACACCCAGTCTCTTGGATCTTCTCAATTCTCCGTCTTCTCACGGGCAGTATCTCTCCTACTCCAGGTGAAGATTCATCTTTTCTTACAGTGAGACTGAGTGCAGACATAAATACCCCACCTACATTCTGAACCCCATCGAAAGAGAGGTATTTTGGTTTTCTTGGAATCCATGCTATATTAACAGGAGTCTACTGAGGGAAAGCATAGTATAAGAACGAGAGATGAGGGGATATTTTTGCTTAGTTCATTCATATTCTCTTGTGTGACCCTAGCATGGACCTTTGCACACCAGCTGGTGTCTGGTGTCAGCCTTTGAAATAGTCCCACTGCCACCTCCAGGGACCTGGTCCAAGGGCCGATGCTGAGCGACAACTCCACCCACCTGCCTGACCTGGGTGAGGCCCAGATAAAGATGGAAGCCCTTAGGAGAGGGGGCCTGCCCTCACCAAATGGAGGCTGACTCAGAGCTGCCAAGCCAGAATCCCCGTCCCCACATGACATACGTGACATATGCTTTTCACTCTACTTGTCTGCCAAGAGGACACGCCTGGCTCCCTTTCACATCTCAAATGCTCATCTTTGTGAGATTCCCACTCACTATGCCACAGGCATATGCTCTGGTTCTCTCCAGCACGTGAGTGCGTTTGGTTTGCCGGCTTCAGAGCTCTACCTCCTCAGTCTCCTCTGCCCCTCTTGCCTACTTTCTGTCACAAAAACTACCAAGCTAAGCCTGACAGCAAGAGTTGGCCAATGCCACAGGAGGTCCACAAGGGATAACTGTAAGGAGGTGGGGTCCATCGTACATGCCACAACAGAACAGAGAGACTGGAAGCTTGGGTCTGTTCACTGCAAAGGCTCAGCCCACCAGGGCATCTGCACATCCCCAGGAGGGGTCAATGGCTGACAGTCTCAGGAAGCATCACTTCTGACTCCTAGAGTCTGCTCCCTCTTGGATCCTTCAGTCTGAGTCATTTTTCCATTCTGGGTTCAGTGCCCCAGGTCTGCACCCAGATGGGAAACTTGGTCCTTGTATTGATTCCCACCACAACTATAAGGTGCTATTGTTCAGGTAGCACCCTTGCCAGGACTCCCTAGCCCAGAGGGCTTGCACTGGTGAAAACTTTCTATGGAAGTGTTAGTTTTTAAGGATCCTTTTAAAGGTCACCTTACCTCTGGAGGATTTCCAGTGGCTGGATAATTCCATGCAGCTAACTCAGCTCACACTTCTCCACAACATCATTCAGAAACTCCCTGCTCCAGAATCCATGCTATAAAAACAGGAGTCTACTGAGGGAATGAATGATATAAGAAAAAGAGATGGGGTGCATTTTTGCTTTGTTCATTTGTATTTTATATTCGGAGACACACAGTGTTAAGTGGGCCTCTATCTTTAGAGTCCTGCTGGGTGCAGAACCCACTCAATAGAACAACTTCCTCAAAATCCAAAAGGCTTAAAGAAAAAATAAATGCTATGTAGCTCAGGAATCACCAGGGTATTTTATTTACATAGTCCTTAAGAGTCTTGAGCCATGCTCAAATTCCGAATGCTGTGTTGGTGGCTAAGAATGCTCGTGTGCAACTTAAGCGGCTGTCAAAGGTTAAATTCCAAAGAGCCAGGGAATTGGCGGTAAAGCACTGTGTGTGTGCGCGTGTGCGTGTGCGTGTGTGTGTGTGTGTGTGTGAGAGAGAGAGAGAGAGAGAGAGAGAAAGAGAGCATTAAAAAAAAAAACCATACACACCCATTTGAGTGTGTCTCAATGAAATTTAAATGTTATAGTAATTTGAAAACCTCCATCATCTTAAAAAAAATCCTGAATATGATTCTCTAACAATTAGACATTTCAATTATCCTCTGAAAAGAGGATAAAAGAGAAGACTCTCTCAGCATCTACTTTCATTTCTCTTTCTCTACAGAACTTGTACCTGGTGTAATATACGTTTATCTGCTGGATTAGAAATGTGCATTTAGCTTTTTTGCTTCTCCCCAGAATAGCAGTTCTCAAAGTATTGTCCAAATCTTAGTCAAGCTTTCTATTGATGTGATAAAACACCATGTCACAAGCAGCTTGGAGAGGACAGGGTTTGTTTGCCTTATTCTTTCATATCTCTGTTCATCATGGAAAGAAGTCAGGACAGGAACTCAAAACAGGGCAGGAACCTGGAGGCAGGAGTCCATGCGGAGTGCTGCTTACAGGCTTGCTCCTGGTGACTTGTTCAATCTGCATTCTTATAGCAGCCAGGACCACCAGCCCAGGGATGGCACCACCTACAATGGGCTGGGACCTCCCCCATCAATCACTAATTAAGAAAATGCCTTACAGCCAGAATTTATGGAGACATTTTCTCATTTGAGGGTCCCTTCTTTCAGATAACTCTATGTTGAGGTGACATAAAACTAGCCAATACAACTGACCCTTCGTCACCTTGACACAAACACATCACTGTTAAACCATAACCTTTCCTTTCTTGTTCTCTCCCAAGATCACATATAAATATTAACCTTTCAATATAAACACTCCAATTTTTAAAAGTACCCAGTCTTTAAACATTCAAATACTTAAAAATTCAGTTTCTTTAAAACAGGCTGTCTCTTTAAAAATTCAAAGTCTTTTAAAATTCAGTTTCCCAACTGTTGTGCTCCTGTCAAATCAAAAATAAATTAAGTGCTTTCTTACTACAAGAGGGAAGAACCAGGGCACAGTCACATGTTAACAATGCAAACTGAACTCCAACAGTATAAATAATTTTCAATGCCCGTATCTAAGATTCACTCACCATCTTCTGGGCTCATCCACGGGACTTGGATCACTGCTCCATCTCTGCCATCTGCAGCACACAGCTTATCTTTTAGGTTGTGGATGGCTGACTCTACTCCACGGATTCTGTTGTTCTTGGTGGCCATCCCATAGCACTAGCATCTCCAAAAATGCTTGGGTCTCTTGCTGCAACTTTTACCAACAGCCCCTCCTGGCACTCCAGCCCTGCCATACAGTGCCAAGCCTCAGCTGCTCTCCATGACCCCTTTGTGCCTTCAAACTAGTAACATCTGGGTGACTCTTCATCTATCAAGGTTGGCTGTCAGATGAGGTACAACCTTGGCCACCTCTGGAACACAGCTTCTGTGTGCTGACCCTGAGGAATCACTTCACAGAAGACTTCGCCTCAGTGATGCTGGTCTCTTCTCGATCACAGCTGATTCCTCAGCCCTGCTTGACCATTCTCAATTAACAAAGCAAAGGTTTTACTGCAGTAGTTCTGGTCTCTTGTCAATCACAGCTAATTCTTCAACTCTACCTGTCCAGACACCACAGATTTGTCACACAAATGGCCCAGTGGAGTCTTTGCTTCCCTCCAACACTCCACACCAGGACTCCACTTTCTGAACTTTCTCACCGTCCATCATCTACAGGACAGCTCCCTGTAGATGACAGCTCTCAATACTCAACATCTTCTGTAGCCTGAAGTTCCAAAGTTCCTTCCACAATCCTCCCTGAAACAGTATGGTCAGGTGTGTCACAACCCTCTAGGGGCCCCTGACATCCTCAGAAGGACCTGTGATGTCAGAGCTATTTTGCTAATATACAGTAGGGTTGTTTGTCATTTTTAGTCCCATTCTCTCCCAAGTGAACCAGGGAGTTCCGCAGCAGCTACAGAGTATGCTGCATCCCAGCAGAGCTGGGCAGACGTGAGCCCAGTTGACTTCTGCCAGACAAAGCCCCTCTCCTCACTAAGTTTTGCCTATTATTTGTTTTGGAAAATAGAAAGTTGTTTTTTTTTTTTTTCAAAAACATGTTACTTATATTAGTGTTCATGAGTTTATTATCTTTTACATTAACTTTAACTACTAATATGGCAAATATCGACCAGCTCCACTCACCTACACGAGTTATTTGGGGTCTTTTTTCATATTTAAGAATGTAAAGTCAGCTGGAGACAAAAGGCATGACGGACAGTGCTGTGTGAGATATTAAAGAGGAGTGGAGTTGCTGGGTGGGAGGAGTTATACAGCCCCAACTTTCCCGTGGATTGCAGCAAGCGTTCTTAACCATACTCATCTCCCCCCACCCAAGCCACCTCTCAACGCGCACATCTATAGGGGTGCCCTTTGACTCCTGTCTCTTTTTCCCTGATGTGGGTTTTCCAGGTCTGCAGAGATTCCAGTCCTAGCAGTGTCCTTGAATAAGGAGGCTCTTTGGTTCTGGATGCCAACGTGAGGGAGGTCTCCAGTCAAAGCCCTGTGAGAAGCCAGCAGCCCTGCTCCCACTCCCGCTCTGTGGTAGGTTAGCAAAAGGCTGGAGTCCTAAAAAGAGAGATTGTAACTGATGTTGTCTTATTTGGATGAAGTTAATGTTAGACCTTTTTTACAGTTAAAACTTCACAACTAGTTCTCTCTTCTCCTTAATGTCACCTAGGTCCTTCCTTGAAGCTTCCTGCCTTGAGTTCACCCCCCCCCCCTCCTTAAATCAGTGGGAGCAGATGGTTGCACACTCACACACTTTACATCTAACTGCCCGAAAAGCTCCTAGGGGCTTGTCGGGTCCCTGGCTCAGGTGGGCTGAAAGGGAGCTGCTCAGAAGAATGATTTCCTGGCCTGTCCTGGAGACAGCAAGGCAGGCCCGTTCCTGCCTCTCAAACAGGAAAGGTGGAGCTGAAGTCTATCCCGTTACTCCAAAGAATGCTCAGGCAGAACTATGAATAGCTTGTAATACTCCTGTTCTGAAAACACGCGCACCCGGGAATGACTAGGTTCACAATACTCTGGCTGTGTCCGTAACAGCCTAGGAGGAGAAAACCCTCCCCATTTCCAGAGACATGTTCACTTCAGAGCAGAGCTCAGCCATGGGAACCGTGGTCGAGATGTCTGCTTGCTCCGTGCCCCATTCCTCCCCACAAATTCCCTGCTTCCGGAGCTCCAGTTGGCTGGAACTTGTTGTTCTCCTGGGAAGCCAGCCAGAGCCCTCCTATTTCCCGAGAGCTTTTCTTCTACTTCTAAATGGAGTCGTTCAAAACCTGATGTTCCACAGCGCTCGAAGGGACTCCTTGCCTTGGGGCCCCCACCCCTAAACACAGGCTCCTCCCCTGTTCTGGACTGTGGGCCTGACTGAACCCAAACCAACCTCTTCTTTGATGGGCACTGGGCCCAGGCCAGAGGGCAGATGCCAGGAAAAACATCACTCGGCACCAGGGCTCTCATAGAGTTCTCAGCCACCTCCTCCTGCAACTCTCCGAGGGTCTCCCTCTCCCCGGCCTTGCTGTCCTGGAATCCTGGGTCAGGTTGGAGCAGCCCGTCTCAGAGAGGGCAGCTTAAGTCACAGACCACAGAGTGACCAAAAACAGCTGAAGGATTGTTGACACTCGCTCTTCTTTCATTTCCTGGTTCATTCACTGTTTCTTGTGTCCCCTTTCTACTCAACAAGGTGTCTGTCTCCTCTCCGGTACCCATGAAGGTACTAGAGTTTCAGCAACCAATCCAACAAGGTGAACGGCTTTCCCTGTGGACCCAACACGCTGATGGATGTCACCAATTTCAAACAAGAAAGGACTGGGAAGTCACTGGAAATAGAAGGAAAAGAACAAGTTGCTTCCTCTAAAGGGGTGCTACACTTTGACCTTGTCGAGGGGGTATCCAGGCTTCAAGGTATGAAGCCCAAATCTAGTAACCGAAGGGACAGGGGAAAAAAAAAAAAAAAAACAAAACAAAACAAGAGCGAGATGGCTAAGAAGAATGGGAATTTGGCAGAGTGGTTTTGGATCTCCCACAGTGGTAGCCGTGTAGTGGGAGGGGCGCCCATCTGCTTCCGCTCAGCTCTGTGAAGCAGGCGGGCAGGCAGGCAGGCAGGCAGGCAGGCAGGCAGGCAGGCAGGCAGGCAGGCAGGCAGGCAGGCAGGCAGGCAGGCAGGGGTTTCCCTGGGACTGTGGGAGGCCCTGGGGCTCCCGTTTCTAGTACAGTTGCTCTAGCAGTGGCTATGGCCTCATTCTAACCACATATCACCCATAAGCATGAGCACAGTGGGAAGAACACAAAAATAAACTACTATTGCTTCCCCGGAGAGCTATGGAGGTGTCACAGCTTTGCAAAAGCAAACTCCAGCCCCCTGTAGGTCCATCCTGTGTGCCGGGGGTCCCTGTGCAGCCTTGTCACTAGTCTGCTGACTGTTCCTTGAACAGTGCCTCCAATGTTTTCTTGCTTTCTCTGCTTTCAGTTTATCTATCTTGTGCACAGGATCCATTACATACATTTATTTTTAATTTTTAAAAATTTATTTATCATTGCTTTCATACATGTGTGTGTGTGTGCATGTGCGTGTGTACGTGTGCATGCCACAAACACAAGTTTGAAGGATTGACGGGAACAACCTTTGAGCGTCAGTTTTCTTCCACAGTGGACTCTAGAGAACAAACTCTAGTCATCAGATTTCCACACAAGTGCTTACTCCCACTGAGGCATCTCACCAGCCACATATATGCTTATTCATACAACAGTACCATGAGTGCAACCAGACCTTACACAGGATGTGGACTTGGGGGCTGCAATGGGCAGCACCCTTGCACAGCACAAACCTGACAGGGGCTCACACTGAGGGACCAGAGAGCCAGGAGTTCTTAGGCAGGCTCAGGTGAGGGGCCCCCTGCCTTCCTTAACCTTGGCCTCACTGTCGGTCAGTGGTGGCTTCACAGTGCTGGACCCTGCCTTGTCCAGCATCAGAGCTCAGTTCTGAAGAGACAGTGAGTGAATTTGGGATGAATAAATGGAACTTTCCAAGGCTGCCAAAGAGGGAGAAGCAATAAAGGACAACATCCTGAGAGGGCCAGCCACCGATGCCTGCTGGGAGTCCCAGTGTGGGGTGGGGTGGTGTCTAATTGGTGGCTAAGCACTAGAGGTACTGAGGGTGTAGAACCAGGAGACTATGCTGCGTCTTGGACTCAATGTGCCTCCAATGTTTTCTTGGAAGCTTGGATTTCATCCTGAAATAAGCATGCAGGAACTATGAATCAGATCTAGGATACACACACACACACACACACACACACCTATAAAGCAAATTCAAATCCACATACATTCTCATTCCACTGGACATAAACTGCACTCCTGAGTAATTACTTGTTTGAGGTATCTGGAAGACTCCCAGGTGTCGTCACTAAAATAGGAACTCTCAGCACCCAATCCTACCCTCTCAAGCTCCAGTGAGTCCCCGCTTGTGTCCTTGCTGGTCCCTGCTGTCCGGTTTCTAACACCCCCCATCAGCCATGTCCTCTATGGGTCTCTGCTGTCTTTGCAGTAAGTCGAGAAAGAGCTTCTGCTTCTCAGCTGTTTTCAGGGAAAGCCTAACAGTCCTTTCCCCACGCACTCTCAAAAGGTGGGTACCCACCATTCACAAAGGGCTGTGACAGGGGATGAGAACAACAGGCTGGGGAACATCAGTCTGCCATCAGGGAAGGTGTGACCAAGCTTCTGGATTCCCTGGTGTGAGAAGGGTGGAGAGGGAAGGAATACTAGCTAACAATGCCCTACCACCATGTGTGTGGTACTTTGCCCTGGAGATGTCTATACAAACCTTTCAAACCACTCTGCCTCAGAGACAAAGAATCCCATCCCTGTGATTGTCACAGCCAGTTCTAATGAGAGAGAGAGAGAGAGAGAGAGAGAGAGAGAGAGAGAGAGAGATATTCCTGCAAAGGCCATGGTGCTTAAGGTCCAGGGCCCTGGAAGCAATGGAGCCATAGCCATACACACAGTAGATAAGCAGTGCATTAGTCTGCCTGAGCTGCCATAACCAAACACCATAACCAATGACGTAAACAACCCCCCACATGTATTTCTCACAATTCAAGGGGCTGGGAAATCCACAGATTGAGAGCTTGGCTCCTAATAAGGATGCATGGTTAACACTGATTTTCAGCTTGGCAGGTACAAGACCTGCTGAAGAAACAGCATCTGGGCATGTCCGTGAGGGATTTTTCTTAATCCAGCTTTTATTTTCAACAGTCCCGTGAAGGATTATTTTGAGCAGATTAACTGACAGAGGAGAAGACCTGTGCTAAATTTGGGTGGTGCCATTTCCTGGGATGGGGGTGCAGTGTGGGCTGCATACATGGAGAAAGCTAGCTCAGGCCCAAGATCCCTTGACAGCTGATGAATATAACCACCTTCTCCTGTCCCTGACATGATGGACTGTACCCTAGAGCTACGAGCCGAATAAAGCCCTCTCTTCTTTAAGGAACTCTTGTCAGAATATTTTGTCTTAGCAGCAGGACAAGTAGCTATTAGTTAGCTCTCATCCTGCCTCTCAGATGGCCATTTTGTCACTGTCTTCACACTGTGGGGGGATAGCCTGTCTCTCTCATCTTCTGATGCCATCGTGGGGCCCTGTGCTCATGACCTCAAATAATCCCAGTCACTCCCAAGAACCCTCATCTCCAAATGCTGTTAATATTAGGGGTTAGGGCTTGAACACGTGGGTTTAAGAGTAGCACAGTTCAGTCTGTGGGGCACATCACAGTTCTCCCATGGAAAACGTAGGTACATACATCACATGTATAATATAGACACATACATATGCTGAGAGAAATTTGATATCATTCTCTTTCCACTTGCTGTCCCCTGTTATCATGCTTCCCTCTTTAGTAAGGCAGTCCGGGACTGAGGACAGGCATTTGAGGGATCCAGATGAGGAGAAGTTGATTAAAGACATATTAAATGTGAGTGTGTGGTCACTTCCTTAGCTGGTTAGTAGCTACTAGCCATGCTGGGATGGGAAGAGCATGGGACCCACTCTGCCAGCTCCCACAAGGCCCTTCTCTGCAGGCACAGACAGGATCTCACAGAGGAATGTGGACCAGGGGTTGGCACTGAAATGAGTCCAGGAGAGGATAAAGATGAATGAAGCCAACACATTTTTATGGAAAAATTCTTCTAACTCTTACAGCTCAGCTATGAAAGAAACCTTTATAGAAGATTCTCGAGGTTTAGCTACAGTCCTCAGAATGCACAGGACATTAGCCACGAGTCGTGAAGCTGCAAGGAGCTTTACTACCAGCTCAGAAAAGCACACTTCAAAACCGTCAAGGGAGCCAACTATCTGTTCTCTCAAAGAACTGAACCAAAACTGTTGACACACGAGGAGAAAGTATGTCTGGCCTGAAGCTAGAAAGAAAACTGTCAGTAAGGTGAAGGACAACAAACTGATTTAATCATTATGATTTTTCTAGCTCCTAGTATGCTTCATAAAACATAGTTCTTCATGATTTCTTTGACATTTTAAATGTTATTCTTTCTCCCACCCTGTTCTCTTTTACCTACACAGGGATTTTCCCTGATGGCCCCAGGCCAGGGTCATGGATGGTCTGGGAATCAGAGCATGGGTTCTGGATGGAATGTTAGCACTTATTTAGAACGCCCCTCCCATTTTACAGAAGAGAAAACAGACCTAGAGAAGCAGAGAAACACAGCAAGCTGATGTCCGAACTGAATTATAGGACTCTGGCTTTTAGTCCAGTGCTCTTTGCACAATTATACCTGTGACTTTCAAGATTCAGTATAAACAGCCAAACGGCTGAAGTGTGTGTGTGTATATACAAATATATATATATATATATATATATATATATATATATATATATATATATAGTTATAGTTATAGTTATAGTTATAGTTATAGTTATATAGTTTTCTATGGTGTAAATGTCAGTCAGACTTTGCCCATAGTTCTCTAACATGAATGCCCTCGGTCTCCAAGGGTCTGCACCAATGAGCCACAGGGGCCTCAGGCAGTTGCCCGAGTTTGAAGGTAGATCTTTAGGCCCAATCAGAGACTGTGGTGACAGTCTAATAACAGTGAGTCATTAGAACTAAGGTCTAAGATTAAAACTCTGTGGTTTTAGGAATTTCTTCCAGAAAAGCTGGGGCAGACTACAGATCCGGATGATCCTAATCCACTCATCCCAGCGTTCTTATCCCACTCCCCCTTACTGCACCCTGTGCCGCCTCTTAACCTTTTCCCTCAGGCTGCACAGATAGGATCTTCTGCTGACTTCTTACTGCCCTGCAGTACTCTAGACTGCAGGAGTCCTGAGTTTGAGCCTGCATTACATTTACTTGCAAACTGCTGTTGGTGGGAAATACGGAGGTCTAGAGTCTACACACCAAACAGACCTCAGATTCCATGCTGGCTCTAGAATTTCCTCAGTGTTTCCTGGTCTTCCAAATGAAATAGACAATCTGGACCTTGTCATATTCAATTTCATTAATGACCACAGGGGACAACCATGAGGCAAACCAGGGATAGCTGGTGTGACTAATTTTGACTAAGGGCTTTAACAATGTCTTGATGCTAACTAACAAGGACACAATCTGTTGGTTCCAGCTGTCTAGTGCCTCATGAGATTTGGCAAAGTCTGGACATTCACTATTGATTTTCAAACAAAGTGAATGCCCTTTGAGGCCTTAACAATCAGGGTCCCTGAACTAGGAGACGACAGCTTTCTCTCTCCTTTGGTGTGCTGGGATAACGTATGCAAAACTGCAAGTCCTTGAAAGCTGAGTATGCCAGCTGTTTCCATTCAGTGTTTCTGTAAAGGCTAATCTAGAATCTTCTAAAAAGTAACCAAGTCCCATCAGCTTGTGTCCCCCCAAAATACATGAGCTAATAACTCAGCTCCAAAGGCATCCTTCAGGCACTACGGTTCTGTTCTTACATAAGTTACAGGATGGTTATTCATGTTGACTGCTCTGTTAGTAATAATCAAAGTTACCAAAAACAGCTCTCAGAGGTGCACAAGTCTTCACACAAAATTCCGCATGGCTTCCTAGGGATGTCCAGGGCTCTTCAGAGCCACCCAGAGGACCCCTGTTTCTTTTCTCACCCACCCCAGAGGGAGGGCCTGTCACCTTAAATGCATGGCTAATTCCCTTCTCTCCATGCATTCCACTGTCCTCCACGCTCAGTGTCCTAAACATTCATCCAGAGGGGGAGCTAAGCTGGGAAGATGGCTCCTGGTTACATTCCCAGCAAGCTGAAAAGTGGAGGCAGGAGGATCCCAAGTTTGGTCCCCTCCTGGGCTCCCCAGAAAGACTGTCTAAGGAAAGGGAGGAACAGAGAAGTTTCTACAGATGAATCTGCTTGGTGCCCAGGAGGAAAGCCATCTCTGCTCTCTACCACTGCACTCTGGGAGAGGCTCTGCTTCTGGCTCAGGATAAACATAACATGAATTGGACCTGTGCCTCTATCTGGGCAGAGAATTCCAGAGAACCAGAAGCCACTGGCTCAGCAATCAATAGACTTTATTTCAGACTTTCAGACGACAAGAACACTCTGAGTGGCTACAAACATGGAAACGAATGCTTGGCTACTTTCTGATGTTTCAAACTGAGCCCGTTAAGACAGTTGTGAAAACCACATACGACTGTCATCAGATCAAAGTGTTCTATAGCCTCTTTAACAAGTCAAAGTCAGAGCCCCACTTTGCACAGGTGACATTCAAGTACTGCCACAAAAACAAGCAGGCCACCATTCTCACCCAGAGAACTCTACAGCCTGCTCAGGAAAGCAAGATGTGATGCTGAAAAAGTGTAAGTAAAATGTGAGACATACCACAAAAGAGAGATAAATGAAACTACAGGGTTTCAGGTGTGAGCGATTACATCTGGCTGCAGTAACCCACGGGGATGGACGAGTGTGCTATGTGAGCTCAGGCTCTTGCACACAGAGCAACTGGATCTGTCTGTGTTTCTCCAGTTACCCATGCAATGACATTGTCTTGTTAGTGGAACCCACAATCCAACTTGTGTTCGTATTCTATCACCACATAACACAGCAATATGGACTTGCTGGCTTCAGATTCATGCAACATTACCCACAGTCTGAGCATCAGGACCCTGTCCTCTGACTGACTGGGTTCTTGCTCAGCATTTCCACAGCTGAGCTCCAGCGTCCACTAGACTGTATCTGGAGTGACTCAAAACCCATTCGAGTTATTGGCAGATTTTATTGCCTTGCAGTTGTCAAGATGAGGCCCCTATTTCCAGAAGTCAGAAGTACTGCCAGGAGCTACAGGACATCCATATTTTAGTTGTAGGGCTTCCTTCAATAGGTCAGCTTGGACCCAAGTCCTCCAATGGAGTTGAAGAGATAGCTCAGCAGTTATAAGCCCTGCATCTCTTTCAGAGGACCCAAGATCTAGGGAATCCAACATTGTCTTCTGGCCTCCACAGGTACTCACACATGTGTAACATACATATACGCAGGTACACACATATTTACATAAATTTAAAAAATCTTTAAAGAACATGCTGAATTAAACCCTCCCCCAACTGACATAATCAGCGTAACCTTTTGGATTAACCCAGAGTACATGAGCACCTCGATTGTACTATAAACTCCTTCACTGTCCTAGACCACACCCCTTAATCACTCCTGAACAAGCCATCATATTCCCATGTCTCCTCAAAGAGAGGGAAACACAGTCAGGCAGTGGTGGCACACACCTTTAATCCCAGCACTTGGGAGGCAGAGGCAGGCGGATTTCTGAGTTCGAGGCCAGCCTGGTCTACAGAGTGAGTTCCAGGACAGCCAGGGCTACACAGAGAAACCCTGTCTTGAAAAAACAAAAAGGAAAAAAAGAAAAGAGGGAAACACAGTAATTCAAGATAGGATCATCATAGTAATTACCATCATGTCTGATAAAGAAATTAAGGCACGCTACTATCAGTAATAAGAAACTGAATTTGGGCTGGGCAATGGTGGCACATGCCTTTAATCCCAGCACTTGGGAGGCAGAGGCAGGAGAATTTCTGAGTTTGAGGCCAGCCTGGTCTACAGAGTGAGTTCCAGGACAGCCAGGGCTACACAGAGAAACCCTGTCTTGAAAAACAAAAACAAAAACAAACAAACAAACAAACCCAACAAACAAAAACAAAATTCCAACATTTTCCCACCTTGTCCCAGGAGCATCCCTTCCCATGCAATCCTGCCTTCATATGCACACATAGACACAACAGCTGACAGTCCCAGCTAAGGTCCCAGATAACAGCTAGCATCAAATGCAGATATATGGGCAAAAGAGCTTGCTAGCTCCCAGCTGTTCAGTCACCCCTCACCTTCCAGCCAGCCCAGTAACTAACTGCCATGCAGGAGCAGAAATGAACAGTTCCTTTGAGCCCTGACCTAAATAAGTTGTTACTTCAAGCCATTGGTTTGAGGTGGTTTGTTGAACAGCTACATGTAACCGAACAACAGTGGAATGCTGCTGGATTCTGGGGGAAGCCCAGCCCCCTTCCCAACCAAGAAGGTGGAAGCAGCCAACAGACAAGGAGGGGCAGCTTTCTGATAACCACAGAGCATTCTGATCCTCCTCCCTTAATCTGGGGCCGTCCCCTGGCAGAGATTAAGAACCCTGACCTACTGTCCAGAAGAGCTTGACCTACTGTCTAACTCTAAGCAAAGGAGAAAGCAGGAGGACAGGGTCGAGATGGCTGAAGAGAGTAAAGGACAAGAGGAGAGGAACTGGTTTAAAACTGGCACTGGAAATGCAGACACAGGAAATGGAGGGGCTGGCAGAGAAGACAGAGGTACCCTTACATGGATGCCCATCCTTGCTCAGCTGGTAAAAGGCAGCCTGGCTCCACCCTCCTGCCCTCTGTGCTGGCTAGGTTCTGTCAACAGTACACAAATCCATACACAGCTGAGAAGAGAGAACCTCAATTAGGAAATTGCCTCCATCAGATTGACCTGTGGGCGTGTGTTCCGAGCATTTTCTTGATTTCTAATTGAGGTAGGAAGGCCCAGCCCACCGTGGGCAGTGCTGTCCCTGGGTAAACCGACCTGGGCTGTATAAGAAGCTGTGAAAGCTTCAGAAAGTGAGCCAGTGAGCAGCGTTGCTCGATGCTCCTGCCTTGGCATCTTTCAAAGATGGGCTGTAATCTGTAAGCCAAATATACCCTTTCCTCCCAATGTGGGTTTTGGTGAGTGGTTTATCACAGCAACAAAAAGTTAACTAAAGCTTCCCCTCTGGTTCTGAAAATAGAAATCTGGCTTCTAAATACAAACGGAATTTCTCAAAGCCATGCCACATCCCTGGTCCTCTACAAAGCATGTAATTCTGGCTGTGTGGCTGCATCTCAAGAGGTGCTGCAGAAAAGAAAAGAAAAAGGCTTCACACATACGTGTTCTTGCTTATTTGGGTGGGGCTAGGGGAAGAGGATTTCTGAAGGATCAGAAGTCTAGCACAGATAGGGCAATGTGGGAGATTGCTGGAAACAGGGAGAACAAACAGTGCATGGTACACCACACAGACACACAGAACACATGCCACACACCCTGCACACTGCATTGCACTTGTTCCACCAAGAACAGCAGCCAATAGAAGAGAAGCCTGTGTTAGAAAACTGTGCTTGACTAAAGTGACTGACAAATCCTAGAATTTCAACATTTTCAGTTGTACAATCCAACCATTCCATTTTATAGACAAAGAAGTTGAGGGTTAGTAGGAGTGTGTGTTCCCAGTGCCAGAGAGGGAGCCTTGCAGCGAGGAGGAAGAGGAGAGGCATGTGGGAAGCCAGGGTTTGTTGCTTTTTCTCATTACTCCTGCACAACGCCATAGGCCCTCTTTTGCTCTGTGTTCATTGTTTATGATTTAATCAGAACACCAAGTCCAGACATAACAAGAGCCCCCAAGCTTCTCCAGAAGCCAGCCATTGCCCGGCTCCTCTTCCCACAGTTTCTAGGAATGTGTTAGAAATGCTAACCCAGGAGTATCAGTGGGGATGGCTGGTTCCAGGAGCACTTCTGGTCAATTGTCATTTCTTAACCAGCCTGTCCAGCCCACAGACATCTTCCCTGCAACCAAGCCATCTCTGTGTATTGTTAGACAGATATGGCCCTGCCCACTTAACCAAGACAGCTTTTGAATTCTGGGCCCAGTAAAAGAAAGGATCCCAACATTGCTTTGCCCTCATTTCCTGGGAACTCAGACAGCTCTGAGTCGGGTTAACCATCTCTGTAGAGGTGGCTCTGCCTTTTGCAAGGAACCTTATGTACTCACAGAGAGGAAGGTTCCCCATGGTCCACCTTCCACCAGGTGCCTCTATACACTTCCATCCACCCTGTCCCTCTTAGGGCCCAGGACCCTCTGTCGTAGTGCCCACCACAACAGAGGCTTACGGGTCTGCTTAGGCATGGCACTGATGGGGCTCCTCACAGCTATGGGGTAGGAGGGAGGGGCTTTGAGGGCAAAGGAAGAAATTCTGCATTGAGCTCCTCTGCCTGCACACAGTAGTGTTCCCACTCAATTGAGGAAGAATGGCTCTGGGGTCAACTGGGGCCACACTAGCAAGGTAGCAGTGTCGCTGATCTTGACTACTTGTGGGTTCTTCTTTTTTCCACCCTTTATCCCCTTGATTTCACCTCCTAACACTAGATAGGATAGACACAGGATAGAGGGGGGGAGGAATTAGGAAAATCCCTGAATCTACTTTCTTTTCTTTTGTTTTGTTTCTTTGTTGACCACGGCTACTACCAAACTACAACCAACCTCCTAAAATGACCAACAACCCCACCACCTCTCTGGCCCTGGCATTTATGCACCCTCTGAAAAGTTCCCAGTCACCTGCACATCAGCACCCTAATTTTTCTCTAACTCAGAGCAATATGACACCTTCTTCCTAATGACAACCAAAGACTTGAGGAACAAAAAAGCATGGGACCTAGGTACAGCTAACCGTGAGCTTGAAATCAAATGATCAAGGAGCTGTCATAGAACAGAGAAGATCCTAGAACTCTCTGCTCCCAGTTTGTTTATCTGCAAAATGCACATAACAGGTTCATGGCAGATTTTATGCCTTGCACATAATAGATGTTCAGTAAGTGCTCATGAAACAAAAAAACTATTTTTTCAGGTACCCAAATTCCATCCAGTACTATCTAGGTTCATGTGAATTACCTCAAGAACAACACTATAATACCTTGAAGTTTTTCTCTAGTGGACTGAGCAATCCTTAAATCAAGTCATTTATTATCTGCACTTTTTTCTGTTCCATATTACAAAAGCAGAAACAGTGAATGCAGAGCCTTTCTCTAGAGAAGGGCTCATTGAATTTCAATGAGGCTACAACCCTGAACCTTAATGTTTGACTACATAAAGTATATCTACTAGAAACACTTATATGAGGGCTTTAGTGTAAATGTAAGTCTTAATTTCACCAGGATAAATGTCCAGGTTATATGACAGCTTCATTTAGTAGCTTAAGAAATTGCCAAATTGCTTTCTAGAGGGACTCACTTGATATTCCCACCAGTGACATGTAAGGGCCACCACACCGGTTCAGACATTCCTGCCTGCTGGTTTATTCCAGCCATACTTGTAAATGAGCACTAATCTATTGTGGTTTTAAACTGTACTTCCCTGATGATTGATGATGGAGAACATCTTTTCAGTTCCTTGTTTGCAGTTTGGAAGTCTTTCTTGGTAAAGTGTCATTTTATGTCTTTTACTCTTTTATAGCTGAAGTTTGATAATTCTTCCTACATTCAAGAAGGAAGTGCAGTAGCATCTGCACTCACCTAGTTCTTTGTCAGATGTGAGCCTGTAAATAATTTCCCTGGTTTCATAATTTATCTTTCCTTCCTTCTAATGAGGACCTTTTAGGACAAATTAAATTTTGCTTGTCTAGCGACACATTTTGCATCTATGACTGTACTTTTGTCAAACCTAAGCATTCTTTGCCAAACTCTGATGCACACATTTTTCTCCTGTTTCTGTGTGTGTGTGTGTGTGTGTGTGTGTGTGTGTGTATTTCTGGGCTGTGTGCATGTATTACACATATGTAGAAGCCAGAGGATGACCTCAGATGTTGTTTCCCAGGGGTCTGCCTGTCTCCATCTTTCTAGAGCATCGGGATGATAAGTATGCTTCAGAAACAAACTACTCAACAAGGCAAACAAAAGAAATACTAGCAATAAATGAGTAGGCCAGACTGTGGGGTGCAGTCTGTCTCAAGGGGAAGGTGTGGCTACTGAGGTAAGAGGCAGCTAGCTATGCCATGTCTGAAGTCTGAAGCAGGGAGGTGGGTGCTGGGACTCAAACCTTCTCCTTTTTATTCATTCCAGAACCCCAGCCCATGAGAGGCTGTCACCTACATTCAAAGAGAGCCAAAAAGGAAACCATCGTAGTCTTGAATTAAGTGAAACAGTTCTCGACAGTCATGGTGGGACATACCTGTAATGCCAGCACTTTCAGTATCAGTTTCATGACATGAAGCAATGTTTGATCATGGCCACTAAAACAAGAGGCTCCTTTCCCCTGATTAAGAAGTCTGCAGGTAGGGGTTGTGGCTTGGCAGTAGAGTCTGCCCACTGTGCTCAAGAATTCAATCCCTAGCACTGAATGTAAACAAAACGTCTGGAGGTGGGCAACAGGACCAGCCAGCCATGGGCCCTGTTGCCATCCAGGGCTAAATTCCTACCTACTACTCTACCATTGTTGGCACACACCGGCCCTTGCTGTGGCTGAATCCCAGTGCAAAAGCAAAGAGGAAGAGAGAGCAGAAGTCTCAGGTCAACCTTTTATGGAATACACTGGCTTTTCCCCAAACCTCATCAGTTATGCCTCTGTGAAATCTTATTGGCCAGAAGCACCTTATAGAGCTGTGCTGGAAAACAGGAAGTCTGAATAGTAAATTGGCACTTACCCCCGATAGGTCCCACTTTAAGGGAAAATTTAAGCCAGATAAGGTGGTCCCCACCTATAATCCCAACATCGGAGAAGCTGATCATGAGTTCCAGGCCAGCCTGGAGTACTGTGACACTCTTTCTCCAAAACCTAAATAAGTAAATAAATAATAAAAAGGAGGCTTTGAAATGATGTAATCAACTGTAGACATGTCAGAACGGACACATCAAATAACCCAAACCAACAAGAAGAGAACAACTATTTACTATTCAAATGTAATCCCACCTGATGCTTCTGAACAGGCATCTAAACAAAAGGCTACACTTTGATTATAAAGCACGAACGTGCCTAGCTTGTCTTTAGAAGCTTCCTGTGAGTATAGCATTTAGAAAATTGCTTGCCCAGAGATTACCCAGAATTCCTGGGCTGAGCAGATACAATATAAAGCACAGGATGTTCTAAAAATGGTACTTGTCATAAGAGCTAACATGACTGGAGTAGAAAGACTGCTCTGGCCCAGGGACAGAACGGTTGGTGAGCACTTGAGTGATGAGCCTCATCTATAATGTAGTGAGCTCCGCTCAGTCACGGACTTGACACAGCCTGAGACGGAGAAGGGCTGTAGTCTCCTTCCGCTCCTGTCCAAGTCACCAGGGAGTTGTGGCTGGCAGTGATGGGAAGCGCTGCAAAGGAGCCCAGCATTTCCTGTCTACTAAACGAGCTTCTGAAGCTGGGCATGCTCCAGACAAACTACCCAACGAGGCAGACAAAAGAAACACTAACAATTAGTCAGGCGTGCACAAGAACAACGCATGCCTTATGCAAAAGGCCAGTGGAAGTAGTCATTAAAGATACGATACGATCATTTGGTGGTTTTCCAGGGAGCTTTATCGCGGGGTTCTGCCAGGCTTTCAGCAGCCTTCCAGTTGTGTGGTGCGACAGCAAAGCTGAGAGGCCCCTTCCCTGTGACTCCAGTCTGAAGCTCTTTTCAATAGCACCTGCTAATCTTGTTAAATCTTCAGTACCTGTTGGTTTTATGGGTCCACTTGCTTTCCCTCCCAGCCTTCTTTGACCTTGTTGTCTTTGTGTGGCTTGAGTGTCATCTCATGACAGTTGTACAGTTAATTCTAGAGCAACAGCAGGCTGAAGAGTATGTGTGTGGCATGTGCCATAGACAAAGAGGCACAAAATGAAGAGTGATGTTGCCCATCAAATAAGATTTAAGATATATATATACTGGGGATTTAAGATATAATATGAATTTTAGTCACCTGGCCACTGCATTTTTGTCTGTTTTCAAAAGGGAAAAATGAATTTGTCCTAAAGTCGTTTTAGCTCGGTAAAAATGAACCAGGCATGAGAATAGAAAATGTGTAAGTTGGTCTAGCTACACTGCACAGAAATTAGCCATATCCATAAAACTATTAGATTACATACCTTATGCTTCTAAATGCAATATACAAGGATTAAATATGAACATGCCAGAGCTAGAGAAATGGTTAAGAGCACTTACTGCTCTTGCAGAGGACCCAGGTTCAGTTCTCAACACTCACATATAGCAGCTCACAACTGCCTGTAACTCCTATTCTAAGGGATTTCATGCCCTCAGGCCTCTGGGGGCACCTGCACACACATGGTGCACATAAATGCACATAGGTGCACATATACACACAAATAAAAATAATAATACATCTTTTAAAAATATAGGATCAAGAGAAAGTGGGGCATTTGGCTTCAAGTCATAATGTTTGCAGTGTTGGTTAGTGTCTTAGTTACTTTTCTATTACTGTGATAAAACACCATGACCAAGGCAACTTACAAAGGAAAGCATTTAATTTGGCTTACAGTCTCGGAGGTTAGAGTCCGCAGAGGCAGCGTGAAAGAACTGTGAGCTCACATCTTGATCTACACCCACAAGGCTGAGTCAGAGCACTGGGCACAGGAGTCTTTAGAAACCTCACAGCCCACTCCCAGGGACACACCTCCTTCAACAAGGCCACACCTTCAAACAGTTCCATCAAACAAGGACCACGGATTCAAACATGTGGGCAGGGGTGGGAGGCATTCTCATTCAAACCACCACAGCCAGAGAAGAGTGAATTGAATATGAGAGATGTTGAGAAAGGCAAGAAGACCTTCATTCAGAAGTGTGCCCAGTCCACAATACGGAAAGGGAGAGAGGCATAAGACTGGATGAAATCTCAGTGGTCTAGGCAAAAGACAGGTCAGGCCACTGGATTCTCTTACACAGGTGCCACCAAGAGCAGAGGCATCACCTGGGGAAAGGGTGTTTACAGATCTCAGGAAGTACACCCCTGGGACAAAAGTGGTCTTACCAGAACTAAAGGGAAGGGAGAAAAGACAGGCCTGGCAGTTCATATTTAAAAGGCTAGTAATGAGTAATAGCTTTACTTATTAAAAACAAATGTCTCATTCTCTTAATGTGTGCCATAATTTAATTCATACATCAAAGTTCAGACAACAAAGAGCTAACAGAATTTTTCTGTTGTACAGTACTAATTTAAGTAAAGTCAGCTTATAGTAATGTGGATATGGTCTTTTTAAAAATAGCAACTACAATTCCATAAACAGCAGCACTGTTTCCCTATCTCAAAATAGGATTGAGCTTTATTAATAACATTCAACTTTCTACAAACATAGGAGATGCCACCTCAAAACATACTGAAACGTTTTATAGTTAGATTCTTATGACTGGGTATGTGAGTGTGTTTAAGCACTGGGGAGATCCTCTCATGTTGCAGAACCAAGCTGAAGACTCATGTGCGCTTCAGTCTGCATTCACTGGTCATTTGCAGGTAACAAGAGGGCAACTAGCTACATCAACGGTTCTCAACCTATGGGTTCACAGGGGTCAAATATCAGATATCCACATATCAGATATTTACATTACAAGTCATAACTAGCAAAATTACAGTTATGAAATAGCAATGAAAATAATTTTATTAGTGGAATTCACCCTAACTTGAAGAACTGTATTAAAGGGTCACAGAGTTAAAAAGAGGAAAACCACTGCTTTATGTTACTCTTGACAATGCCAACTTGATTAGAATTCCCTGTACCAAAAACGCTGCCTTTTGCAATTGAAAGTCATTTCAGTATGGCTTGTGCATGACAGAAAATAAAGAGTATTTACTGTTTCTTACATTTTATAGTGGATCTTAAGTCCAGATGCTTTTACAAATTAGCATGGTAGACTGGCAAGTTAGACTTTACTTTTTAATTTATTATTATATATCTAATATATGTAATATACCTAATATATAATATATCTAATTAATAAGTCATAATTCAGAATTGTTCTTAAATACTCATATATGGTATTATATATGGTAGTGGTGCTTTTTGCTAATTCATTGGATAAAAAGATTAAGATAAAAAAGGAGATAATCGCCGGGCGGTGGTGGCGCACGCCTTTAATCCCAGCACTTGGGAGGCAGAGGCAGGCGGTTTCTGAGTTCGAGGCCAGCCTGATCTACAGAGTGAGTTCCAGGACAGCCAGGGCTACACAGAGAAACCCTGTCTCGAAAAACCAAAAAAAAAAAAAAAAAAAAAGGAGTTAATCTATAAACTATTAGTAGTAAGAAAATAATATATACAGTATACATATATATGTATACATACATACATACATGTGTACATACATACACACATATAAATATATATTTATTTGAGCAGGCCTGGAGAAATGGCTCAGCAGTTAAGAGCACTTGTTGCTCTTCCAGAGAACCTGGATTTAGTTCCTACCACCCTCATGGCAGCTAACAATCCTCTGCAACTCCAGTTTCAGAAGCTCTAATGCCCTCTTCTAGCCTCTCTGAGCACTGCACACATGGAGTACATAGACATATATGCAGGGAAAACAGCCATACACATAAAATTTTCAAATAACATATAATTTTGAAATATATATTTATATGTATTTGACATTCCTATGTCTGCTTTCAGAAGGTCTGTCAGGTTTGGGAACACACTCTTCAATAAAAAGGGCTAGAGCTCAGAACTGTGATGGCTAATTTTGGTTGTCAATTTGACACACTTAGAAACTACTTCCTTGACGCTGGCCCGTGGGCATGTCTATTGGGCACTTTCTTCACTGCTAATTGATGGGGGCGGGGGGGGGCTTTTCAGCCCACTGTGGGCGGTGCCATCCTGCAGCAGTTGGTCTGGGCTAATAAGAAAGGTAGCAGAGTAAGCAAGGGGAAGCAAGCCAGTAAGCAGTGTTCCACCATGGTCTCCGCTTTGGTTTCTGTGTTTGGTTCCTGCTTAGACTTTCCCTGATGATAAACTATTATCAGAAAGCCAAATAAATCCCCTTCTTCCAACCAAGTTGCTTTGGGTCATGGTCTTTACCACAGCAACAGGCACCAATCTTGGACAGTCCCCATCTAAATACAAACTGTGTGGTCTAAGAAAAAGGCAAACCTGAAACCATGCCGCTTCGCAGGCAGCTGCTACTACACACAGTAGACACTGTGTCTCTTCACACTTCCCACCAGCTCTCTATGACAATGGCTCGACACTTACTCTAAGCAAGACCTGTACTGGCCTCATGTGCTCTCCCTCAGCTGTCATATATAACTTTTCAAACACCCC
The DNA here is from genome assembly GCF_011762505.2 of Arvicanthis niloticus. NCBI lineage: Eukaryota > Metazoa > Chordata > Mammalia > Rodentia > Muridae > Arvicanthis > Arvicanthis niloticus. The sequence goes on from NC_047664.1 coordinate 21,858,285, forward strand.
TGTGCTCGATTTACTTTGTAAATTATCTAGAATAGCATTGAGCTGTGAGCGAGTTTGCAAGATGGTTTATATGTCATGAAAATGAGCAAATGAATAAATCACGTTGGAATGTCCCTAAGGGAATGTGGGAGGAGGTCACAAGGGTTTTCAACTTGTTAGCACGAGGGTCAAGGGTCACCAATGGTGACATGACAGTGACATGATCAGACTCATGTTCCGTGGAGAGAATAACTTCATGCAGATGCCAGAGAGGCCTTTAATCCCCAGAGAGGACACATCTGGCCTGCTTACAAGTCACGGTGCTAAACTATCCCCGTAAGGCATTCTTACCAAGATCTTGTTCTGGCTTCAGGGGCCATGCTTTATATGTAAATAAAAATATCAAGAGATTAAAACAAAATGTCCCCATTGGATTCAGAGGGGATTTCATCAAGTTTCAGAAAAAGAATGTGAAACCAGTAAATCCCACTGGAGCTCAGGGCTTAAGAATGATGTACTGGCTGGTTTTGTGTCAACTTGACACAAGCTGGAGTTACCACAGAGAAAGCAGCTTCAGTTGAGAAAATGCCTCCATGAGATCCAGCTGCAAGGCAGTTTCTCAATTAGTGATCACGGGGGAGGGCCCCTTGTGGGTGGTACCATCCCTGAGCTGGTAGTCTTGGGTTCTATAAGGAAGCAAGCTGAGCAAGCCAGGGGAAACAAGCCAGTAAGTAACATCCATCCATGGCCCCTGCATCAGCTCCTGCTTCCTGACCTGCTTGAGTTCTAGTCCTGACTTTTTTTTGGTGACCAACAGCAACGTGGAAGTATAAGCTGAATAAACCCTTTCCTCCCCAACTTGCTTCTTGGTTATGATGTTTGTGCAGGAATAAAAACCCTGACTAAGACAGATAACAACCTGTATTCCATGAATTATTCTAGACAAAAGTAAACTGTAAATTATGAGGAAATATGTCTTCTGCATCATACAGCAATACTTGCAACACAGCAAGCATATTTGTAACACAGCAAGGGGTTAGCCCCTTGCCTAAGCCCAGCATTAGAGTAAGAAGTCTAATTCTGTAATATAAGAAATGTGGATTTATAGTTTTAAAAGGCCACCATGTTGTTTGTTTGTGTTTGTTTTGTTTTGGATGACTAGGTTTCCTCTCACTTCAGTCTAGATCCACCTGTCTCTAAGGAGCTGTGTGTGCACCATCTTTCTTCTGAAGTCCAGCACCAGGTCCTTCCCAGAGGATCCTGTCTTCACTTCCTCCACTTCCTGTTTCTCATCCTCTGCTTCCTCCTGCCTCATTCTCCCAATTTCTAGGATTACAAAGGGCACCACCACAAAACTGTAAGTGTGCCCAGGGCCCTCCCCCTAGCACCTGCTAACCCCGCTCCTTCTTCCCTCTCTCCTTCTGGAGCTTTTGCTCACTGCCCTCCTGTGCCTCCCAAAGCAGACACCTTCAGCCTTGCCCTGGGTATCACCTTCTCCCTCCTACTCACTCTGTCACTCTGAACTTCAAAGGGGAAGCTTTCCAGGACAAACATAAGAACCCCAGCATACACTAGCTTGTCCCCAAGACAAGCCCAATCACAGCCTCTAAAACCTCTACTCCTAGTTCTTAGACTTTTATAGACAAGATTTAGTATTTGAAATTAGTAGGTAACCCTAAATTATCACCTTCTGATGTTGTTCTTGGTAATGTTCCAGCCTAAGCAACAGTGCACACACACGTGTATACACACACACACACACACACACACACACACACACACACACACACACACAGTGTCACAATGCTTAAGGGCAGCACTAATGTTGTGACTATCATTGCTAGGACAATGATCTCTCTCTCTCTCTCTCTCTCTCTCTCTCTCTCTCTCAAACACTATGACATACAGTCAACCCACAATCCCTTTATCTCTGACTTGAGAAAGTTTTCTGAGTTACCTAATTTCTCCATGCCTCTGTTTTCTTATCAGTTAAATGGGAGAAAGGGGCCCTGCTTATGCAGCTGGTCTGAGGGTTAGAGTTTCTTTTAGAGAAGGAATTTTCCACCTAATTCAGTTCAAGGAAAGGCTTGCTGCTCAGCTGGATGGTTGGCAAGTCCTCCAGCTCTCCACACGCTCAGGTGTTCGCAGATTCGGAAAGGGGTTTAGGGACTGGGGATGTAATTGGTAGGCCATTCTGGCTAACGCAGGCTGCTGACAGGCTGCACTGGCTTCAAGTTCCTAGGCTGGCTGGCTGCTGAGCCTAGGTTACAGAATCTCTCAGGCCTTCTGGCTCTGTCTTCTCCTCAAAGGCACAAATCCCTAACAAAAGCATCACACCCAGACTCTGCTTCACCTACTGCTTCCAGAATAATTAGCACATAGTATTGCATAGAGAAGCGCTGGGCACACCACACACACCAGGCATACCACACACACCAGGCACACCACACACACCAGACACTGGGCACACCACACACACCAGGCACACCACACACACCAGGCACAATACACACACCACACACACCAGGCACAATACACACACCACACACACCAGGCACAATACACACACCACACACACCAGGCACACCATACACACCAGGCACACAACACACACCAGACACTGGGAACACCATACACACCAGGCACACACCACACACACCAGGCACACTGGGCACACCACACACACCAGGCACATCACACACACCAGGCACACCACACACACCAGACACTGGGCATACCACACACATCAGGCACACCACACACACACATCAGGCACACCGGGCACACCAGGCAAGTGCTTGTAAAACAGAAGTGAAGAAGCCATCTGGAAAGAGAATGAGCCTCCAATGCTCATTCTCTGAGGATGTTCAAGTTTGGGATCAGCTGAAGTGTAGCCATTCAAGAAGATATTCCGATACTAATCAATGTGGCTGTTTCTATATATTGGTAGGCTTGTGACTTGGGGCCTTTCGTCACTATCTTCCCTAATTTTGATCACACAATTTTAGTTTTTCATTGCTCTTGTGGGCATATTCTGACATAAATTAAATTATACATTTATTTTTTAAAAAAAAAGTTTTAGCTACTCTCTGACATGGACTTAGGTAAAACAAACAAACACCTACAGGCTATCTAAATCAGCCTTCTCAGAATGGGAAAACCCTTTGGTACAGAGGCAAGCCAAAGATAATTATAGTTCCTGGGCTGTGAGCTACAGGTGTGTAGATGACAGGACCGGAGTCCTCACCACTGTGAGGTTGGACTCTTGTCTGCATATTTGTGGCCATGCACTGTCCAACAAGTCATTCATCCACTCATTCATTCAAGCCACCGATCACCATGCCAGGTGCTCACAGGCATCCTGCTTGCCAGGCTCTTACCCCAAAAGTGGAGGTTAAGGCAGGCAATAGGCAAGACCACTGCAGGGCACTGACACCGAGGAGCAGGCTGGGGCTTGCTCAGGGAAGGTCCCTCAGGAGAAAGGACATTTGAGCTGAGAAATTTTAAGATGAAAATCCAGAAGAAAATGCCTGGGGCAGCACATTCGAGGCAGGAAGACGGCAAGTGTCAAGACCCTGAAGAACTGATGCTGTGAGCTACGGAGGGACTGCCAGGGAGGACATTTTAGCCGGACAGTACTTGGCAGGGTAGAGTACAACCCCTGGGGGAGTTGAGAGGGGCACCCAAATCTGAAGAGGAATTCCAACCTCATTCCAAATATCAAGAGAACCCACAAGGGATTTTAATGGAGTTGACAATACACAGCTTCTACTTCAAAAAGGTCATGCTGACTAAGCATGCTCCACAATGAAGGAAAGCAAATTACAATCTCCTAAAAGATGTGGGTACGTTCCCATTCCTAGGTGATGCTCCAATTTAGCACTGTGTCATAATTACGCTGGGCTTTTAGGTGACCCTAGACCTGTTTTATGAGCTTTTATTAGAATATTGAGAATGAGCAGCACTATAGATTAAAATCAGCACTAGACCTGAGGAAAAACCTCTTAGGAACACAGCCCAGCCCACCTTCCCACCGGCCCATTTCTGTTTACAGCATATCATTTGTAGTGTTAGCTAATCTTTATAAATCATCCAGTGTCACTCCTCAGCTGTCACTCCTCTAAAATAATTACTAGCTCTGGGACACTGGTGGAGACCGAGTGATACATATTTTTCTACCTGTGCAAGCTACAGCATCATGACCCAAAGAGAAAACCATGAGTATGTGGCCTCTTGAGGCACCAGAACTCATCCATTTCTGTCTGCCAAGGAATGACCACATATAAACAGTGTGTTTGTTTGGCATTTCTTTCTCTTTCAGATGAAGTGAGAATTGTATGACAGATCCAGCTGCTAAAGACAGATTGTGAAGGAAGAAGCTGTTAGGGAAGCCAGCCAGACCTCATGCAAGAAACAGGGAAGCATTCAGAGGGCCAGTAATGAAATAGACCAACTGGTTCAGGGGAGAAGCTGCCATTCTGGGAAGTATACCATCTTACATTATTAAGTGGGTGGTGCCAGGTCAGGGCAGAACTGTCTGGAAAGACATGAGTGTAAGAAGATTCCAAACTGGTGTCCAGCCAGACACCTGTTAACAGAGAAAGCAGGAAGCGTGATTGTGTTCCCCTAACAAGCACCTAAAAGCAAGTATGAAGTACATGTCTTCCTCATGATGAGTTTTCCCTGACAGAAAATATCTGGGATGAAGCCAAGAGTGGTTATACATACACACCTGTAGCCCTGTACAGGTAGGCTGAGGCAGGAAGAAAGATGATTCAGGGCCAGCCTGAGCTACACAAGTAAGAGCCTGACTCACAAGATACACACAGTGACTTTACTTTCTCTTCCAAAGCTACCTTTATTTATTCTTGGTAATCGAAGAGAGACAGATGGCTTTTAAGAAAAGATGAATATGTCTCCTACCTTTATTTCATCTTATCTCTACACTAGACAGTCTTAAAAAGTGGTGCCCAGCCCAAAGCCTCCTTAATATATAAAGTCCAGATCAGGAGCAATCGGAGATACCACCATTGTGAGTGAGTGACATGGAACAAGTTTAGTCAATGCAGACTGTTGATTTAAAATTCTTAATTAAAATGTTTTCAGGCTGTGAGTACACAGTGTTACATGTGTGTCCATGTGTCCGTCCTGAGCACCACACAGGACTATTAAAAATGCTTTCCTCAATAATTCACTCAATCTATAAGTGACTGGAGCAACTCTATTTGAAATCTTCAGATTGGGTGGATTTGGGTGGGAAGGAGCTGACTGGCAACATTGGAACCAGCTCCTGAGTTTGAAGCACAGATCTTCATTTTTCCAGGCTAGCATGTTGGCAGAGAGGCTCGAAGACGCATTCTGAACATTGCCACACAGAAGCAACAGTATGCAGAGGTGGAAGCGATTATCTGAATGTAGGGATGGGAAGATGGCTTCCCTGTGCCTTCCTAGTTCTTTGCCTAGGCTATGAATTAAATTGACACAAGACAGATTAAAAGGAGCAAAATATGCTAATTATACACATAGTCATGAGCGTCTCGGAAAAAAATGGAAGAATCAGAGAAGGGGCAGATAACAGAAGCTTGTATAGCACCCTGAGCTACAGAGAGCAGGGGCCTGGGTAGGGGACTGACATGTTATGGGAAAGCGAACCTGGAAATGCATGGTGCATAAAGGTTGTCTGGTTCTGTGTCCTCTCCAGGCATAAAACCATTTGGGGCACCCTACTTCCTGATACAGGTAATTACTAACACAGTTTATTTCTTTCATAGGTGAAAAAAAATTTTTTTTCAGAGCTACTGCTGTCTGCAAATTCTCAGGATAACCAGCTGAAAAGAGCTACACTGTGGGTGGAATATTTTGGGACAGTGTGTCCTTAGCCCCAACATTTACAGTAACAGTGATGCCTTTAAGATACACAGAGCTAGGTGCTTTAAGTGAAGATATGTATGTGGTTGGTTCTGACTTTGGTCTCTGGGGTTTTGTATGGTTGTTTTGCCAGGGCAGAGGGTGGTCACACTATGTAGCCCTGGCTTGCCTGAGGAACTCACTACATAAACCAGGCTGGTCACTGAACTCACAAGAGTTCTGCCTGCCCCTGCCTCCCCAGTGCTGGCATTAAAGACCTGTGCCACCACCATGCCTAGCCTTTTTTATGAAAGTAAAACATTAACAAATAGCTATCACAGCCGAGCCCAGCTTAATGAACTGTTAAATATGCAAAGTGCATGAGCATTCAATGGAGACACCAAGTTTAAACTTCCATGTTCCTTGTAGAAGCTGAGCTGTTAGTCTCCAGCTTTGAAGGAGACTGGAGATCTGTGTCAGCTAGATGTTTCCTCTACAACTCCTGAGCATCAGGTAGATGCTTCCTGATTTCCCTCCTGTGGGTCAGGGAGTCTAAATCCCCAAGGGCCAGAGTGTCTCCTTCCATCTAGCCAAACCAGGCAAATTTCTGCAAAACTACAAGACGAAAAAGCCCTTTATACCACCAAACAAGAAAATAAAATCATAGAAACCATGAAAGGAGGGACTATATGCCAACGGTTGAAACCAGAAGTGTCCAGAAACAACAAAGAGATGTAATTAGACTTGAGGTTCGGCTACACAGACCTGTCATGCTCCCGGCAGATTGAGCATTGGTCTCTTGGGAATCCTTGAAGGTAAGCTGGAGAGAAGGCCTGGGTGTATGGCAGAGTCTCCCAGAACAGGCACTAGTCTGGCTGCAAGGAATCTCCAAATACCTCCCATTCACAGTGCCAGCTCTGAGGGCAGAAGCAGCGTCTTCTGCCTCCTCCTTGCCAGGCTTTTGTTGCTGTGTGGAAGGGAACAAGGGGACACGGAACTGCATCTTTGAAGCCCCACACTCCCCCAGGGAATGGGTCATGACTATCTTCTTCAGAGGGAGGCTTTTTTGCTCTGTAATTAAAACACACACAGGAGGCTGGATCTAGCTTCCCCATAAATAACAGAAGTTAATGAAATGTTCAGAACTAGTGTTGACTGCCAAGTTTTACAGCGTTCTCCTAATTGTTTGGCTATGAGAAAATTCTGTGTATGTCTAAAAGGATCATTTGATAACCAGGCCATAGTTCCTAAAATAATTAAAACCTGTAATCATGTTTTGAAATACAGAGAAGTGGCTTGATAAGTTGTGCCCTCCTCCTACCTAAGCAGGCAATCAAAGAATGCTGAGTTTGGATTTTGTTTTTCCTTGTGTGAATGCGGCTCATAAGAGTGGATTCTGGCTTGACAAAAACAGTTATTAAAAACTAAGTGCCTGAGTGGACTTACAGCAGTGTGGGGGCCCTGTTTGTTAGAGTGGACTGTGGCTTCCCTTCCCAGTGGGAGTCTGAGGGAATCAGCATCATGGGGTAACAAACGTGGTGAGTGTGTTAGGCTTCCATTTTAATAGATATTCGGGCATGGTAAGTACATCAGGCTTATATTAACCTGGCAATATTCAACAGCATGCAAACTGTACACAGGTATCACTATTGCAGGGACATCCTGAGCATGTAGCTGTACCCACAGGGCTCTGGTGGGCCATCCTTCCTGTTAGCAGTACTTGGTAGAATGTTGCCCCATATTGGTTGTGGTAAATATTAATTTACCACACTCCCCCACAAAGGTGGGGGTTTCTGTCCCCACCTTTGATTATTTAGGTTCCAAATAAAAGACACAAAAGCCTTTATATTTACAATAAGCCTTAAAGCACTAGGGCTGGGCAGATATCAACTCTCTGTGCTATTTTGTCTACATCCCTATCAGTAACCCTGAGATAGAACTTGCCATGTTCTGCTTGGGCGGCTCCTACTCCACCAGGCAGGCCCTCATGGGCATGAGCTCATGGTTCACCTACTCAGTAGAGACATCTTCGCTTTTCTCTCCCTTCCCTCTCCTCTCCCCTCAGACCTCAGGCTCAGAACCCAAGTCTCACCTAAGTTTCTTCTGCCCAGCTCCAGGCTGTAGGCATCTTTATTGAACCAATAGTTTTAAGCAAGGTTTGCATAACAAAAGCTGGTATAAGTGCGGAAAATTCACTTGTCTTGAGGCAATTAGTCCTTGGGATACAGGATTTAGCATTACAATCCATAGCACAGACCAACCCTCAACAGTGGGATATTTACAGATCTTTGTTGTTGAGTCCCGGTTCTTACAGCAGTCAGGTAGGGTGATGGCTGACCTGCAGCAGGCATCTTTCTCCTCATGCTGTCAGAGATCTGCCAACACAGATGGCAGATATGCAGAATCTGAAAGGTCCATCTTCAAAGCCTTGCTTACGTTTTTTTCAAGGTTAGTCATGTCTGACTGCTTTAGATTTTTAGTTTCTTAGAACTCCCAAAAAGAAGTTCCTGGCAGAAATGTTCTACGGCATAGTCATGGTTAATCTTTTTTGGACATAAATGCCTGTAACCAAAGCAAGGTCAAATGTCTGCTTGTCTTTCACTCTACAACTCTGAGGACAATTTGGAAGCTCTAGTTCATTAGTTCACCAGTAGGTTTCTATGTATTAAACAGTTCAACCCTGCTTAGCTTTTAGTTACAAAGACAATCTTCTAGGCTCTCTCTCTAATCACTGTATACAAAATTAACTGTTTAGACTGACTGAAAAGAAGGCAAGCTTTTTTGTTTTTAATAGAAGGCAATTTACCATGTTAATACATCCCAGGCAGGGCCAGACCTTGCTAATTATTTAGACTCCTGGGATGTAAGAAACCCATCTTTGGCAATTCAAATGCTTTAAACTCCACTCACAAACAAATCTAAGGGTTAGTCTTCACCCCCCCAAAGCCATTTATCACGAGGTTTGACCTGAGTTCTTTCATTCATTGAGCAACACCTCACTGCTCCCCACCAATGTAGCTGGTACCACTCACACAGCTTTTCAGAACTAGAAACTTCTAAGACATAAGAGAAGCTTGGTGAGACACGGCCAAAGCTGTGTGATGAGAGCAGCTAGGTCTCCCCAAGGGTCCCTGCCCTGATTCTTCTTCTGGAGGCTGGACCTTCCCTTCTTTCTTCCCTTCTAACTTTAGAAGTCACTTTCCCAGATGACTCTACTTTAATAGCATCATCCTGCATCCCTCTCCCCCTTATTTTTCTCCAGGGTCTTTACTACCTGCATACTTGCGTGTTTACTTATAGCTGCCTCTCCTTGCTACAATGTAACCTCAACAATACCCCGCTGATTCTCAGCTCCTGGTCAACAACAGATACTCAAGACTTTTGCTTAGAATGTGCTGTGTGCTCATTTTGGGAAGGTGTGTGAACCAATTTACTAATCTGCACAGTAATTCAAGATAGGATCATCATAGTAATTATCATCATGTCTGGTGAAGAAATTAAGGCACGCTACTATCAGTAATAAGAAACTGAATTTGGGCTGGGCAGTGGTGGTGCACGCCTTTAATCCCAGCACTTGGGAAGCAGAGGCAGGCGGACTTCTGAGTTCCAAGCCAGCCTGGTCTACAGCGTGAGTTCCAGGACAGCCAGGGCTAAACAGAGAAACCCTGTCTCGAAAAACCAAAAAGAAAGAAAGAAAGAAAGAAAGAAAGAAAGAAAGAAAGAAAGAAAGAAAGAAAGAAAGAAAGAAAGAAAGAAAGGAAGGAAGGAAGGAAGAAAGGAAGGAAGAAACTGACTGAATTTGGACCCAAGACACCAGCCCTTTATAATCACCATGTAATATTGTAGCTAATAGCAAATAATTCAATGATTTTTCCCTATGCTAGACTCTTAGAAATTCAGATAATCGAAGTATGACTTTAAAATATCAAGTTTCTTACAAATGCCTAATATCTTCGCGTAATTAATGGGTGTGACTTTCGAGCTCTGACTAGTGAACAAGAGAAAAATGGGAGTCACAATTACACCTCCCTTCAGCCTCTAATTTCTGAGAACCACTTCCACAAAGGCTCCGACTGTGGATCACAGGCATGCTCAGCTAATTCTCCCTGCACCACGGAGATTACCATGATTAACACTGGTCCATAAAGGGACACAAAAGCTGCAGAGATGCCAGGTCCCACAAAGGGCCCGTCTGGGGCTGTAGCAGCAAGTTCCTTGCTTGTGGTGATTCACACAGTGCACTGGGCAAGCCGAGTATGTCACCTAATGGAGATGTTGATAAAGCTTTATCTGAGAAGTTACATAATTATGCTAGTGTCAGGATACCATAAAAGAGTCTGAGCCTTAGAGTGAAAGAGGAGTATATTCCCTGGGAAGGATTACACAAAGAATGGCGGGAGATTTCTTTACCCTAAACTAAAAGCAAGTGAAGTAAAATAGCTAAGGGCAGAGACTGTGTCCAGTTTAAGTTGTGGCTTGGCCAAGCACCTGCTGAAGAATGCTTCCGGGGACCTCGACACGTTCCTGAGCTTCCCAGGGAACAGAGGGTGCTCGGTGCCCAGCAATCTGCCCGCCCCCCCCCCCCCCCCAGAGTCCCAGCTGCTTCTTCATTTAGGGTCAAATGTATTCTTCTGCAAGCCTTGGACCCTCCATTCTCCTTCTCCTCCAGACAGTGAAACTATCTTTCCTCCCACTAGGTTGGAATTCTCTGAAAGAAGCCATACCGGGTCTTCCTCTTTGGAGTCCTCCACCTTCTCTCCTGATCCATCCCAACAGTCCCCCAGGATGCGGAAGGAGGTGAGTAGGCCACCGGCCAGGAGTGTCCCCAGCACCTGTCACCTGGCCCACCTGGGCCCTCCCTTCACCCCCTTCCCCAGCCCCACCCACCTTCCCGCCGACAGGTCACCGCCCTCCCCGGCCTCCAGCCTTGGTCCAATGGCCGTAGGGCAGGGCACGCTGAGCAAGCCGGGGCGCCCGGGCCGCGTCCCCGCCCTGTTCCCGGTTCTCGGTTCCCGAGCCGAGCCCTGCCGCCTTTAAATGCCACCCCAGGCCGACGCACTGCGGCCCTCGCCACCGTCATCCCCTCGCCGCCGCGACCTCCGCGCCGCCCGCCTCCCCTCCCCCTCCCGGGCCTGCGGCCGCGCCAGCCTGGGGCGTGCGCGCGCGCCCTGTGTGCGCGCGCCCGGCTCGGACCCGCGCCTGCCGCCGCGTCCCCGGCGTTCGCTGCAGGAACATGGCGGGGTCGGTGGCCGACAGCGACGCCGTGGTGGTGAGTGAGGCGGCCGCCCGTGAGGCGGGTAGCTCGGAGGGCCGGGAAGCGGGCTACGGACGGACGGCGCCGCGGGAAGCGCGGTACCTGTCAGCCGCCGCGGGGTGGGAGCTCGGGGCCCCAGGCGCGGGGCAGGAGGGCGCCGGCCAGGTGCGCGCGGGGCGCGTGTGCGTGCACGTGGGTTCCTGTGGGGCCGCGGCCCCGGAGTCAGGGATTTCCCCCTTTGGAAACGGTCCCGCGCCGGGGGCTCCGGAGAGAAGCGGAGCGCTGTCGCTGCACTCCAGCCACGTCCCCGAGGACAGGCCCGGGGGCAGAGACTCCGGGTGCGTTTGTGCTTGGAGAGGGGCCTGCCGCCCACCTCCACCGGCTTTGCTTCCCCGGTGGGCCGCGACCTTGAATTTGATCCGGTCTCAAGAGCCTGGGGATCATCAGAGGCTTAGACCGGGTGGAAAGGCCGGGTTTTGTTTCGCGGTTACTTAATGGGCTATAAAGAGGCATCATATGTAGACACTGCCTATGTGTCTGTGGAGGGCTGCTGGGATCCCGACAGATTTGTGTTGATTCCTCATCCTTCCATTCACTCCCTAATAAACAAGGGACTGTGGAAAGCCAATCTGTGTGCTTCTATTTTTAGAAACTTGATGATGGGCACTTAAACAACTCCCTGGGTTCTCCAGTTCAAGCCGACGTGTACTTCCCACGACTGGTAAATCAATGTGCTCCGTGTCTCTGCCTTTATCCTTTTCCCTTGTTGTGCATTTCCTTGCTTCCTGATGGGTCAGGTTCTCAGGGCCGTCGGCGTGGCTCTTCTGTAACAACCTGTAAACTTCCTGTCTCTCCCCTCCTCCTTTGCAGATAGTTCCATTTTGTGGGCACATTAAAGGTGGCATGAGACCAGGCAAGAAGGTGTTAGTGATGGGCATCGTAGATCTCAACCCCGAAAGGTAAGGACAGAGCCCTGCCGCTGTGAGCCGCAGCTGTGTCCTCCTCTTCCTGTACTTGCAGACAGTGTCACTAGTTAGGAGTGCCAAGAAAGTACCATGTTCCCATGAAAAGAATGTGTATGAATCCTAGCCATCATCTCTCCAGATAGCTATTTATATCAGCGATGATAAAAATAGGCCTACAGTTAATCTTTGACCCTTGAGAAAGCCAAAAGACTTCTTTTTCTTTTTTATGGCTTTAAAACACTGTAGTTGTAACCAAACCTGTTAGCATAAATAGGAACCAAACTCACAAGATGTTTCCCTTGTCAATTTCTGTGGCTGTTTTTGAGAACTCTGAGATGGATGAAGGCACGGGTGGCCTGGGGCATTTGAAGTCTTCCGTTGCAATTATTTTCAGTTCCACCGGAGTTTTCACTTGAGCCTGCTTTAGGTAACAAAATCTATTGGTTTGAGTGTGATCCTTCTCTGTGTTTAAACTCTGTGTAAACAGTAGCAGCCCATTAAAAGGCGATGAACCCACTGGAGGAGGAACTGGGTCAAGTTAAAATGTTACATCTAACTCCCCGGCTAAGTGACACTGTTTTCTTTTTAGCTTTGCCATCAGCTTGACCTGTGGTGACTCTGAAGATCCTCCTGCCGATGTGGCAATTGAACTCAAAGCTGTGTTCACAGACCGGCAGCTCCTCAGAAACTCTTGTATATCAGGAGAAAGAGGCGAAGAGCAGTCGGCAATCCCTTACTTTCCATTCATCCCAGACCAGCCATTCAGGGTAGGTACCTCGAGTGCCTGATGCAGTGTTGGCAGGGCCCCTGCTTACTCTGTATCTACTGTGTGCCAAGAACTCTTTAAGAATTTCTTCATGTCCAAGAAACTTGTTGCCCGGAACTTGTCTTCTGGCCGTGAGAAAGGGGTAAAAAACAACAAAAGAGATCTGTTTGCTGATAGACATTGATGCCTGCCATAGTAGCTCTTGATTCTCTTCAGCCTGTATGTTTAGTTAATGGATGCATATATGCATACGTAATTGCTAAGTACTTAACCATATTTCTACTTAGCCAGTGCAGAGGTATTAATTATTTATTTGTTAACTTTGAGGGTAGTGCTGGCGGTTGAACCTTGTGCACATTAGGTAAAGTTTCTACAGCTTAGCCACACTCCCAGTCCTCTTTTTGATTTCTGTTTTGAAACAGGATCTCACTAAATTCCCAGGCTGGCCTTGAACTTGTAATCCTCCTGGCTCAGTTTGCAGAGTAGCTTAAATTACAGACCTGTGCCATCAGGTCAAGCTGGGAGTATTAATCTCGTAATAGTTTTCCATGAAATTCCCAATACAGTATTAGGCACATAAATAACCTACCCCCAATTATATGATTGATTATTAAATATTAATAAGTATCCAGAATATTCGTGTTTTTTGGTCTTAAGTAGCTCAAAGTCTTATTAGTCATGGGTTTAAAACAATTTAGTGGCTATCATTTCATTTTCTCTTGTTCCCTTTGCTAATGAGTCCATGTTTGTGTATTTATTTTCCCGTGTGGGTTAATTAAGCTCGTCTGTCTCCTTGTCACAAGCTGTGTGGCTGAGAAGTTTCTCCCCTTGGGCTTGGGTAATATCAGTCTCTAACAGGCAGGAAACAACCCAAACTTGCTGTCTCATCAGGAGCAGTAGCACTGCCTTCCTCTGCGGGACAAATAAGAGGTGCAAGTCAGTAATATTAAACAAGGACTTGCTTACATGTCAGGCCTGGTGATGCGGCTGTTGGTCTTCATGAATCTTACCATACATCCCAATAATGCCACCTTGGTTAAAAGCTTGGTGCTACATATAGACCAGAGTAAACAAAACTGCTCTTAATACCTGGCACTTCCTGTGGATCTTCTCAAGGCCTGTGACTGTCTCTCTTTCCTTAGAGTATAGAACAAAACAAAAATCCATAATTTTTTACATCAGTAAAAGAAATGAGATTGCTTCTCCTTATAACCATAATCTAGGAAGTTACCCCTCACCTTAGCTCCTCCTTAAGGAAGGTAAGCCCTTGTGGGCCCCTCTTGCTGTGCCAGGTTCATAAATGGTAAGCCATGTGTGGACACACACACACACACACACACACACACACACTTGAGCACTTACAGGCTGGAAGGCAATTCAGGTGTCATCCTTAGGAACACCACCATCTACCTCCTTGAAACAGCATCTCATTGGCCTGGATCTCACTGATTAGGCTAAACTGGGCTGACCAGTGAGCCCGAGTCTCTGCCCGCCATTCTACTGCTGGTGTTACAGGGGCATTCAGGAGCTGGCATTTTTGTGGGAGTTTAGAGAAGTAAACTTGAATCCTCTTACTTGCCAGTCAAGTAGTTCCTCAACAGAGCTATCTCAGATGCTAAATCCTTAGGCCTAATTCCTGAGTGTGAGCTTCTGACTAGAAGGAAAACATTGCTAGCTCACACCTTTAACCCTAGCACTCAGGAGGCAGAGGTAGGTTGATCTCTGTGAGTTCACGGCCAGCCTGGTCTACAGAATAAGTTTGAGAACTGCCAAAGCTACATAGAGAAACCCTATCTTAAAAAAAAAAAAAAAAGAAAGAAAGAAAGAAAGTTTACAAAAACGGAGTGAACCAGAGAACCAGAGCTTCTTGGTGGTATAAGCTTCTTGGTGGTATAATTTAAGCCGTAATGTGAATTCAATGTGACTAATATCACATGCGGAGTCTCTGCATGATAACTGCCAATGCTTTTCTAAAAGCATCATAGCACATGTCTTAAACTCTGTGGTGGCCAGGAAGTGGTGGCTCATGCCTTTGGTCCCAGCACTTGGGAGGCAGAGGCGGGCAGATCTCTGTGAATCTGAGGTCTACAGAGTGAGTTCCAGGACAGCCAGAGCTATATAAAGAAGCCCTTTCTCAAAAATCAAAAACCAAAACCAAAACAAACAAACAGAATCCCAACAAATCTCTGTGGTGACTTGAATTACAGAAAAAAAAAAAAGAAAGAAAGAAAGAAAGAAAGAAAGAAAGAAAGAAAGAAAGAAAGAGAAGGAAAAGGTTTTTACCATGTTGTTTGCCTTAACAAAGCCTTGTTAATTACACATTCTTGGTCCAATGGTAATTACTGTGTAATCTCCCTTAGTGTTTACCATGATTGTTTAGACTATTATTAGATGCTACTAATGGCTACCAGTCATTCATCAGGAGAGACCCCCCTAGGTAGGATGGATTGTTTGGCATCAAGTGTCATGTAAACAGATGGGTGCTCTTTCATACCTCCACCTGGATTATGGGAGGAACTGTCTGTTCAAATCTTTCACTGGTCTGGAGCAGTGATTCTCAAAGTGGGTTTCCTGCTCCAGTCTTAGCACTGTTCTCAGCCCTTCCTTAGCCCTGGTGAGGGCACAGACTATGCTCTGGACTTCCTGAATTGAGAGCTGGGGGGAATGGAACCCAGCAGTCTGTACCCTAGCTAGCTTTCAGCAATTTGTGATGTTTGAGATTTACCTGGACATTGCTTTTCTTCTCCACAATGAAGTGTGGTTATGTTGTTGGGTTTTTTTGTTTGTTTGTTTGTTTGTTTGTTTGTTTTTTCTCTCTCCAGCAGGGTTCATCTAGAATTATCCATTATTATTTTGTTTCTTCTAGGTGGAGATTCTTTGCGAGCACCCACGTTTCAGAGTGTTTGTGGATGGACACCAACTTTTTGATTTTTACCATCGTATTCAAACATTATCTGCAATTGACACCATAAAGATCAATGGGGACCTCCAGATCACCAAACTTGGCTGATGTGTAAAGCACTTCTGTTTCAAATCTGATCAATCAGGTGCCACCACTACATGTCTGAAAGAAGTGTCCTAGCCAGATCCGGAGACTTAAAAAGAAAACAAAAACAAAGACAGACATTACTGTCTCTTTCTGTCCAGAATGACAACTTCATCTGTGGTTTGCCCAGAGGAAGAAAGCTCGCAAGAAAGACACCGAGCCATTACGCCCAGAACAAAGTAATGCTGGATTTTATTCAGACTAAACTAAAATGGATTTGTGATGATCTGTGATTTGGTAGCAATTACTCATCATTTCAAAGCAAGGTGATATTTAGAAACAAAAGTGCTAAAGACCTTAAAAAAACAACAATGGTACATCAAACCGATGCGTTTCTGCACTGACGTGGAATTGTGTAGCACAACCGACATTTTAGTCAGGGTATTTACATAGAATGTAGATTGTGCAAGATTTGGTTCTTAGTTTTCTTGGGAGTTGTTTTTTTGTTTTTGGTTTTGGTTTTTTGGGTGTTTTTTTTTTTTTTTTTTTTTTTTTTTTTTTTTGGCACAGCATCATGTTAACTTGGATTTTTAAGCGTTCTTGATTAATTTATTTATATTTAGTATATGTATTAATGTATCAGAGAATGAGCAATGTCTACAAATTATGAACTTAGGTCTGAGGGGGAAATTTATGTATCACAAGCATAAAATAAGTGGATTTTTACCTTAAAGAATTTGAACATATTCTCCTACCCCTCAACTTTGGCTTCTTAACACAAACTGCTATAAATGCTTTTGGGGAAATTTTGCAACACTTGGGTAAAACTTCAAAGTTCTTGTCGATGATGTGAACTTTTGTTTGCATTGCTTTTTCTCCTTCCTGTGAATTAGCACAGTGCTGGCTTCCTTAAGGCTCACTACTCTTTAGATTTACATAATAGCTCATTAAGTTGTTATTAAATTAATGGAAAGCATATAAGAGGTGATTGCATAGACAGCTTTTACAATAATAACTATATATCAGTTTTTAATAATATGCTATGAAAATGATTCCAGAATGCAGTGTAAAGCAGAAGCAAGTTGCCCCAAATTACTTACTGAGAAATAATTTATATCAATCTAGGCTGTTAGCTCATTGTATAATTTTTCCTCTGACACCCTTCCCAATATCCCTAAGCAATGCCTTTGGAGCTTCTGAGTAGATAGTGCTGTCTCCCTGATGAACAAGGTGGGATCCAGTTAGGTCATCTGAAAGACAAAGTCCCAGGATTTTAGGTTTTTTAGGCCAGCCAATAGTGATCATGCTTCCAGGGAAGCTGCCTCCTGGCGCTTGCAGAACGATCAATAGGCTGCAGATTATTAATGTATCTGCAAGACTAGAGATGCTCGGTGTTGGTCCTAGAGAGAAGGGCCTTTGGCATTGCTTTGGGCAGGTAGTGGGAGAAGAAAGGGATGCCGGGTGGGTGCATTTATATATATAATTTAGGTTTTGTTTGTACAGTGTATGTGTCTTATTAGGGCATCTCCTTGTCTAGCTTTGCTTTTAAGGTTTTTTTACACAACATGCAGAGGCACTGAAGTGGCTGTGTCATCTTCATGTGTCAAGAATGTAGACAGTGTTTCAGAACCAAAGTCTAAGATAAACAAAGCAAACTAAAATAAGGAATTTTTATAGATGATATATTTGGGTTCTTCTCAACTTTGAAACTGTTTAGCACAGTTCAATGGTGTTATATACAGAGACTTGTCCACCAAGACCAGCTGCATCTCTAAAAGCTTTATGTTCTAGCTGGCTTCTCAGCTGTTCTGTAGCTCCAGGTATTTTTTTAAGCCTGTGAGCAATTTATCATGGGTTGAAAAGCCACTTTAGAGGAGTGTCTGTCAAGAGATTTAGGGCACACCCTGAAAAACATTTGTAAGATTGGATTCAATCCATGCAGTAAGCATCCCCCCAGGAGGACTCTTCTGAGTGGCCAAGCATGTGTAATTCAGCAGAAGCCAGGGGACCGGGGAGTATAGAGATTGGAAGTGACTTTTCTCTCTACCTGTCAGCAAACTCATAAGCAGCCAGTCCCTTAGGCTGCTTGGTATGGAAAAGCAGTATTAAACTCCCAGATCAGCTCCTGGGAGCCATCTAAGTGGTGCGTTGAGTTGATTTTGGACTAGTTAATAAATAGGGGCTACAGCCCACTGTCCAGATTTCTAGCTAGGGAGGACAAGTTCACACTCTCCTCAGCCTGAGCGGTCTAACGTGGGAAATTCAGGATGGAAAGTGCAATTTAAAGCTTCATGGGGAAAGTATTTGCATACATAAGGAGTTATATTCACCCAGGGCCCTAGTTTTGCAATAACCAAAATCAAGGGATAACAATCAGGCTCTGGGGAAATAAGCAGGCTTTAGACAATCTGCAGCAAAATTGGAGTAAATGTGTCTATCAAGTTAACAGAAGTGACTTCTACTTCCTGGGCTGTCCCAGAATTGTCTTAAAATGATTATTTTTTTAAATTTTGAAGCCCAGTTTCAAATCTTGCCAACTTCTCTAAAATTCCCTAAGAGATCACTCTTAGAGTTGATGATCGTTAAATGGCAAATCCATGTGCATTAAGAGAAAAATATCCAAAAAAGGATCAAGCCCTATTGCCTTGAGAAAACAGCTTTGGCATTTTCCGGCATTAATATAAAGACAATGTTCCTATGATGACATATTTTCAAAGAAACACTTTCTTATTTACTGCGTGGTGTAAAGTGTTGTTAAATGTGTTGTTACAGTATGTCACTGCTGAAAGTTATTTGCACTATAATAAAGGAATTTTCTACAAGATAGCTTCTGGGTTATTACATGCTGCAATTTGCCTCTAGATACAAAGTATTTATCATAGACCATGTGCTTAATAGTGGTCCCTTTATCTCACATGCTATAAGACCACCTGTACATGTGTTTCTCATATTGATAAAGGCAACAAAAATGTCTCAGAGGCTCCAGAGACCCAATGAGCTTATGTTGTGGATGCCTAAGTTCTGTTTTAATAAAATATAAACTACGATATTCTGCATACACTGACATTACTATTTGATACACAGTTATATGAGGTCGATGCATAGGTTTAGTGTATAACTATTTAATCAGGATACACAATTATTGTTTGATCCTTCCAAAGTCCCTTATATATAAATGTCTCCAACTTCTTAGATCAGCCAGCCACTGATCTGTCTCCCCTACTGTGGCTTGTAAATGTCAGAGTCACACAACATTCACACCATAGTGTCTTAGAGTTGGCTTCTTTGAGTTTGCACGAGTTTAGCTACATTCCTACTGCTTCATCTGCTTCCCCTTCCATTGCTCAGCGGTGTCCCACTGGAAGGGTGTACAATACAGTAGTATACTCATCTTTATCCACTCTCCTTTAGGGTGCAACCCATCTCCCTACCTCCTCTTCCCCAGCCCCCACCTGTTCAGGAGTCCCTATGCAGTCCAAGCTGTCCTCAAATTGCAGTTCTGCCTCAGAACTTCAAGTTCTCTGGCCTCAGCATACCAAGTGGAGGGACAATTGGTTCTTATATCTTTAAATACAGTTTTTGTACAGAATGTACACAATACCAAGGCTTTTTGTGTCTTCCCCCCCCCCCCCCCCGCCCAGGTGAAGAAATTCGATCCTTTGGTTATTCAGCCTTGCAGTAAAACTGGATAGCTTATAGAAGTAATCCCAGCTTCAGTTACCAATTCAGTGACAGACTCATATACAGAATCTAGGGTCTTACTCCTAATTCATTTTAGGAATTTCTTCCTTCCTTGTTGGTGTCTCTGTTTTACTATTTTATTGTGCTTTTATATATCTCACCCTTCCTCCCTTTATTCCACCCTAATTCCTTCCAGCCCCCTATCACCAGAAAGGAGAGAAATAAGGGTAGAGAAAGGGGGGGGGGGGCGGGTCTCTTTAGGCCACTTCCTGCTAAGGACATCGAGTGTCTTGGGGCCAGTCCAATCTTTGTCCTCAGAAGATCTTCAGTCCAGCAAACCAGCAATAAGCAGCAGCAGGGGGATGGATGTGGGCGCTGCCTCCTCTCTCAGAGTGCCTCCCGCCCACTCCAAAGCTGGCATTTATTCCCTCTTCAGAGACCCCAGAATTGAACTATCTGCCACTGGCAGATTTCACGCCCCTCCTAGAACAGGAGACAATCATAGTTAATGGCTGTAAACAACTGAAGCAGCCCCATATCCCACAGCTGGGATTGAAACACAAACATAGTCACCTAACATAATTTGGGTTTTTAAAGGAACCAATTGTCAGTACACATTACTTTTTAAGAGGGCAGAACTGTGAGGTTTGCGGTTTGCTCTGTCCTGACTTCTGCAGTTCTGTCCAGGCAGAGAAAGACTTTCTAAGGTGAGAGGGGTAGCTGAGGCTACAAGGCAGAGTCGGTGAGCTTCTCCAGCCCACCCTGTCCTCTGGCCAGTCTAGAAATGCCCTTAGGGGACAGGACACTTTACCAGTTTTGTGAGGCAAGCTAAATTAGATGGTCTAACAGAGGCCAGTAATTAGAGCCTCTAAAGGCTCCAACCACTTAGGGCTGTCATTCATTCAACAGGTGTTTGTCGAGCTGTGTCAATTGCTGTTCTAGTCACTTAGATCCTCAGTGAGTAAAAAAGACCCAGGTGGTTTTAAATTTCAATGTGTATAGTCACCCAAGATGTGTATCCTTACCTCCAGGAAATTGTATCTAGTCTAATAGTGCCTAGGAGTTTGTATTTTCAAGGGAAACATTTTACACGTAGGTGGTCTTAGATCCCAGATGAAGCAGCCCTTCGAAAGGTTGCAGTGGCTGAATCAGACGTTGGCCTGGAGTTCTGATGAGCAGAGACTGTTGTGAACTGCTTTTCAATGGGTTGCCTACTGTCCACTCTGCCATTCACATCACGTGACGAGCCATGTCCTTGCTTTAACCTCTCATTCCCGACTCCTGCCTCTTCATCAAAAGGCACTGTAGTAAGAAGAAATTTGTCTTTCCTGTAAAAGCTGTCCTTCCTATACAAGCCCTTCTTTGGCTTGGGTAAGGGATTCACACTGACATTCTCTTGGAGTGGCACACACCCTTAAAAGATTGAGGTCCTGGGAGAGGCTCATCTTCCTTCGTGTTTCAGTTATCCATCGTGAGACCCAGATGTTTAATAAGACCAATGCATGGTGCCTTACAACCTGAAAAGATGCTAAGGCAAGACCAGAGGCCCAAGCGACTTCATGGGACCTTGAGATCAATTCAGAGTCCTCATAAGAAAATGTACCTGAGCACGCATTCACCTGCCTCCAGCTGCTGCATCGTCATCACCGTGCGATTTCACAACGATTTACCCTTTAAAAAAAAAAAAAGTATCCTGTACAAAGCAGAAAAGTGCCTTGCAAAACACACTTCATGATTAATTAAAATGGGTGTGTCTAGGATGCCGAAACAACCCCAGTCTAGAGAGCCAGAGAAGAAATACCCACTGACTTGTTCTGTTACTTTGATACACCCTTCCACTGCCCAGAAGGAGACATCGGTCAGTGAGCAAGCCTGGGTGTGCGGGTTTGAGAACTTTGAGGCCTTCCAAGCTTCCAGAAGCTACAACAATTGCAAACATTTGCTAATACACTGCACCTCCCAGTCTGTCTGTGTCTCTCCCTCCTTTCTTCCCTCTCCCCCCTGCTGCCCAGACCACAGCACCCAAATGGTCTTAATTTTAAAACAACCGTAGCAAATGATCAAAGCTTACCTAAACCACCTTCTGACCTGAGGAGGTCGGTCTGTGGTCAGGACCCACAGCAGCACCCCCGGATTTAAGAAGTGCTTTCAGGTAAGTGCCTTCTCATTCTTCCTGTGAGAGTGACATGCTTAAAGAGCCAACGGTGGTCACAGGCTGCAATAAAATGTTTTTGACAACTGATGGAGCCAATGTTTAAAATAATCACGACACCTATGTGTAAATTAGCCCTTCATATCTTTATAAAGAAATAATGTGAAAATGGTAATCTTCATGACTTTCATTTCATCAGAATGTTTTTTTTTTTTTTTTTCCTACACAGCTGCATTGGAGTTTTCTTTAAATTTTAGTGAAGGGCTGACCTGGTGGCACACACCTACCTGTGATCCTGACACTTGGGATCACAGTAACAAGAGTACAAACCTGAGACTAACCTGGGCTATTCCTCAAGGAGATAAAAAACACAACAAAACACAAACCACCCAAAATCCAACCTAAATAATGTTGGGAAATACTCAGGATAGTGTTTGAAAATATACTTAGGGATTTTCTGTGCATGTATATGTGTGTATGCTTTGTGTACATGTATATGTGCATGTCTACATGTATTTAAGCATATGAACATGCATGTACACGTGAAAAGGCTGACTTTCACAGCAAAGACTTGACCCACTGAGCCATCCCTAGCCCCTACTTAGGAATAGTTTTAATGTAAATTATTACAACTGCTATAATGTAGGAAAACAGGAATTTCTCCTAATGCAATTAAAATAACCTTTAACACAGGATTAAATAGCATTTAATGTAGTGATAAAATACTTAACCAGGAAGAGAGGCACTTTTATTTATTTTTTTTTAATTTTTTTATTTATTTTATGTAAGTACACTGTAGCTGTCTTCAGACACCCATATAAGGGCATCAGATCTCATTATGGATGGTTGTGAGCCACCATGTGGTTGCTGGGATTTGAACTCATGACCTCTGGAAGAGCAGTCAGTGCTCTTAACCACTGAGCCATCTCACCAGCCCCCGAGAGGCACTTTGAAAACAATGAGGTATTAAAACAAAATTGTGGTATCATCATGGAGAAGTGTGATCTGTTAGGATTCTAATTAGCCGTGTGTTTATCACTGACCTTGTAAGTCCTCACAGGAAGAAGGGATCCCACATGGCCTAAGTCAGTGAACTGCCACTGAAAGGAGTTGGAAGTCAGTTACTGCCGTTCCCTAGAAGGCTCGATTAAAACACTTCCAACTGTCTTTACTCTTGAAGATGATATCGTGAGAGTCCCCTTAGTATCCTTCAAAGTAAGGCACATAATTTTAAAATCCATCTTCCAGATGAAAGAGCAAATACTGTTTTTTTGTTGGTTGTGCTTTTAAAGTGTGTGTGAATATTGAATGCATGCCCACGATTCTTCTCTAATGGAAGAATATCACCTCTGATGTGAAAAGAAAGATAGATATGAATGAAGCCCTTTCAGGAGAAGGCCCCCTGTTAGACAGTATGGGTTGTAACAAGAGATAAAAGACAAGCACCATCTGCCCTTGGGAAATTTGTGACTTGACTGGAAATGTGTGGTATAATATTAAGGAAAGATTTATGATCACACATACTTAAAGCCAGAACGGCCAGAACAGTGCATGCTCTGGGGGTGGGGGTGGGGGAGGTTGGAGAGGACAGAACTTTCTGCTGGGTGGGGAGATCCAAGAGGGTTTTGGGGTCTGAACAACTCTAGTGCTACTTCTGCAGTGACCAGAATATACTAACTTCCCACTTAATCTTTGGGGTCAATGGGTGTTGACGTTTTGGCTTCCCCAAGAAAGATTTCAGGGAGGAACTGTGTTGTTTTGCCTTTGTTTCCTGTTTTGGGAGGGATAGAGTTTCACGTAGCCCAGGCTGACCACAATTTTTGATCCTTCCCTGCCTTAGGCTCCCCAGTACCAGGATTACAGATTTGCCCCACCATGCCCAGAAGGTTTTTTTTTTTTTTTTCCCCCCTGTTTGGTCTTCCTTTGTACTGCTTAATTATAAAACATTTAAGTTTGGCAGAAAGGTAACCCCTCCTTAACTAAGCCTTGAGCAAAGACTGTCTGTGAGAAATCACACTGTGGAACGGCTGACAAGCTCAGACTTCTCTCCACCTATCGAGCGTCAAAACAAAAGTGAAAAACAAAACATGCTATATGGACGAGGAGCTTCTAAGGTCTTGTGGGCAGTTCACCTGTTACTCCTGTAAAAGAACCAAGAGCCTAAGAAAGGGGGTGAGATTCAAACTGCACTGGGGGAGTTGTTTCCTGGCCCTCTTATAGAGCATCCTCTGGCTTCCTGCAGTGCTATACGAAACCTGGAAGATACTATTTGTGTGTCTTACCTGTTGCCCCTAATCAAGTCTTTCACCTTATGTTTGACCAATGAAACAAATAACTACTCCAAAGGTAGAGACACATACACACACGCACACACCAACCCAAAAGTGTAATACTAGCATTGTGAGAGCCAACCTCTGTTGGGCATGTAGCTCTGTTGTGTAGAACTTGCCTAGTGTTTACAAGGCCGTTGTTTAATGCCCTAGCTGAGGGGAAGAGATTGGGAGTGAAGGGATTCTAGACTGAAGCACCCCTTTCTAAACGATTAAGCTGTTCTTCCTCTATACATCTGTATTTGCTAGCTGACTTGTATTTATCTCTGTGTCCTGACTTTAGTATCTAATGTATGAATGGGATGAACCTACATTATTTATTCTAAGAAGGTAATTTTCTTATTATATAGGAAACCTATTCTATGTCCTTGATTCTAGACACAGCTTCATTTAACACGGCTGTGGTGACTGGAGAAATATTCTATAATCCACCCTGCCTAATATAGTGGCCACAAACTTATATGGTTATTAACCACTTAGAACGTGGCTGAGATTAAAGGCAAAGGTGCAGGCCTGGTTCTGGGTGGTTTTATGCCTGTAGAGAGAGGCTGTGTAAGAACCTGCTGTCTTGCTGGAACCCATGGAGATAGTCCACTGTGGGAAGTGGCTTCATTGACACAGAGGTCCAGTGGCAGAGGCTTCTTCAACATGTTGCTCTCAGCTCCTGTGCCCACTGGGTTCCTGGTCTCTCTTACTCTTAACTCTTCTTGTTATGTTTGTTCACCTTCTGCCTGCTCTGGGATATGGAGTCTGTGGCAAGGGCAATGAGAGACTTTTTCATGTAATATAAAAAGGGAAATCTAGGTAAACACTAACATCTATCACTCTCTGCTTTGAAACTGAATGCATTGTGACCAGCCACCTTCTGTTCCTGCTAACATACTTTCCCCACCACAATGGACTGTGATCCCTTGAACTGTGAGCTAAAATAGGCCCCTCCTTCCTTAAGTTGTGTTTGTCAGTTCCATTGTCATGGCAATGAGACAAGTAACCCAGACAATAGTTCTCCAGGACTCTTACCATAACAACACAAAAGTGCTGATCCGAGCCTAAGCCCTGATACCCTTCAATTCAGGAACTGTATACTTTCTAAGGGCTAGTGGAGGTCTGTTCATACAGGCATCTCGGTGCTCCTGGAAGGAAGTCAGAGAAAAAAGACAAGGAAGACCATTGTTTGCAAAGTTTGATGTTGCTCTTCTGGGACTGAAGAGTCTTCATATCCTTTTCACGATTGTCTTTCTTCCCCAAACCAATCAACCTGTGAATCCCCTCCCTAGACCACTGTGGGAGACATCAGCAGCATGGCCAGCAGTCAATGTGCAGTGGTGTGTCCAGCTACACTCCCAACCCTATCCTAAGTGTCAGGCAAGGTGTCACACTGGCAACGCTACCTCCCCAGTCTGTCATCAGCCCTTTCTGTACAGCTGTCAGAAGCAACACAGTGTTACCACCAAGCCTTAGGAGCATGGTTCCCTGTGGGGAGTTGCACAGAGCAGATTCATGTGACTTACGTTAGTGTATTTGTCCAGAGCTCCAGATGTGGGTTTTGGAGATGGCTTAGGCAGTGGGAGCATGAAGACCTGAGTTCCAATCCCCCACACCCATGTAAAAAGTCAAGTGTGATTTGCCTGCCCATAATCCCAGAGTTGGGGGACAGAGACAGATGGATCTAAGGATGGCTCTGGTGAGACAGCCAGGCCAAAATGCCAAGCTTCTGGCCCAGTGAGAGACCATGTCTCAAGGAAGTAAGGTAGATAGTGATGAAGAAAGACACTTAGCATCTGTCTCTGGCCTTTGCATACACACGGGTTTTCATACACACACACACACACACACAGAGAGAGAGAGAGAGAGAGAGAGAGAGAGAGAGAGAGAGAGAGAGAGAGATTACTTGACATTTGCCACACATTATCATCTACATACATCACATTCAAGAGCCATACAATTGAGTTACACACACACTCACACATGCTCACACATACAGATATCTGGTAATGTTTTAAGTAAATTGCCAACCTACCTCAGAAGGTTATATTCATCAAAAGCAAACAAAACAAGAGCAATGCTAATCATGGCTTGTCCCACCCCCCCCCAGCACCCCTAGTTCCAAGTCTCTTTTAGTGTCCTGTCCCAGGCAGCTCCACACTTTCCCCCAGTGCCCTTGTATGCAGAGCTCTGTGGCTTGTACGATCACTCCCATGTTCTATACAGGAGGGGAGTCTGTCTCTGCCTTGCCTTTGGGAAGTTTCTGCTTCCTTTCTTAAAACACTTAAGGCATCAAAAGCAATAAAATCAGGAAGATGTCAGGGGAAAATTCCAGCTTCCTACTGCTTGCTCCTCTCACGCCCAGGTTAACGTTGCCCCTTGCTTAGCTGCAGCTCCATTCAAAAGATGCACCTGATCTCTCGGCCTGCTGACCGTTCATCACATCCCTGAGGGCCTTGTACCACACACTAGCTTTGTTTCCACTGCATCCTGAGCGTGTAGAATTACCTAGGTACTCAATGATGAAGAAATGCCTGTTCATGAATGTAGCCAATCCCAAAATTCACTGTTTAAAAAAAAAAACTTTTGTTTTCCTTCTGGTTTTTCAAGACACGGCTTCTCTGTGTAGCCCTGGCTGTCCTAGAACTCACTCTGTAGACCAGGCTGGCCTCTGCCTCCCAAGTGCTGAAATTTAAAGTCATGTGCTACCACTGCCTGGCCAAAATTTAGCTTCTTAAGACAATGAGCATTGACTGGTTCATACAGTGTCTGGTATGTAGAAATTTCAGAGCAGCTCAGCTGGTGGTTTCAGTATAGCTATCACCTAGGGCTGCAGCAATGTGAAGTCAGGCAGGCAACAGCTACAGCATCCACTTCCAGGGTGGCCCACTCACTGGGCTGTTGGGCAGGCACACAGTCTTCTCTATAGGACTGCTTGAGTGAACATAGAGATTGACCCAGGAGTTAACACTGAAGGGAATGAGAAGTGGACCTCAGAAGCCACACCGATACGGTATTCCATGATTTACTCAAGTCATCCCTACCCAGCTGAGAGGGAGTGACACCAGGAGACAGGCCCAGGAACTGTCTCAGAAGCTGGCCACCACAGGTGTGGCTGAACTTTGACACGTTCTTTGCATATGTTTGGAATTGCCAAAGGGAGGATCCTCATGACTGTTACTCTTCCATAGTCAACCCAAGGTTGCGGTTGCCTGGAGACCTGCATCCTCTCTAGAATGCAGCCCCTCTGGGATGCACATATCCAAACCCTCAGAGTGAACTGAAAAAGAGATAACACAAAGAACAAAGAAATTCCCAACAGACCTCATACAACAAATTCCTGTTTTATCAAAAACTTCATCAAAAATCTCAAAATTATCAGCAGAGGGTGGAAATGAATTCTTCCTGGGAACTCTAAATAAGCACAAATATATGTTGGAAAATAATCTATTTTTTTTTCAGTTTAGCAAAAACATAAGTACTCTTGAAAAGGTGTGTAAAGTGAGCATTTCTCTGTCTTCAGGTTTAATGTCTGTTGTTCTAATGGAACTGAATGCAAAAGCCTAGAGTAAAGTCTATTGCTAAACCAAGCCAGAGGTCATGAAATGAAATGTACGTGTGGAGCAACCACATGACATGATTAAGTAAAATGGACATGCCAGCCACTGTCCCTGGACCTAGTCCTGTTGCAACAAAAAATGTGAGGCCTTTATTATTAAAAAAAAATGCTAAGTAAGTGAAAATAATGTTAACTATGTAGGTCATCGTGGGCCTGGATCTGGCCTACCAGCTGCCATTTTGCAACCTCTGCCGTAGATCAAACAACAGGTGGCAGAGTAACCAGATATCTGATTGGGTGCTGGGTGTTGGTTGCTGGGTGCCGGTTGCTGGGTGCTGGGGGCAGGGCTGAGAGGGTCTTAAGCTTCTCAGCCTTTGGATTCTTCAGGCTTACTGAGAAAGTCTCCCATTGCCCTTGCCACAGACTCCATATCCCAGAGCAGGCAGAAGGTGAACAAACATAACAAGAAGAGTTAAGAGTAAGAGAGACCAGGAACCCAGTGGGCACAGGAGCTGAGAGCAACATGTTGAAGAAGCCTCTGCCACTGGACCTCTGTGTCAATGAAGCCACTTCCCACAGTGGACTATCTCCATGAGTTCCAGCAAGACAGCAGGTTCTTATACAGCCTCTCTCTACAGGCATAAAACCACCCAGAACCAGGCCTACACCTTTGTCTTTAATCCCAACAAGCAGGAGGCAGAGGCAAGCAGGTTCCTGGGAACCTGAGGCCTCCCTGGTCTACATAGTGATTTCCAATTCAGTTGGAGCTATAAAGTGAGACCTTGTCTTTTGAGTGGCATCATTGTCGGAGCGCAAAAGCGAAGCATGATGACAAAGGGATTGTGATTTGAATCTTGTTGCTTATCAGCTGGGTGGCCATGTTGGTTAGTGTTGAGCAGTCTGGGCTTCGGGTTTCTCATCTGCAATGTGGGGTTGCAAAACTCTTTACACAATGACTGTATGAAGCAAGAGATGGTCGACAAGATACTCATCCCAGTGTCTAGCATGTCAGGAGAGTTCAGTCAGGGGTCACTGTCAGACCACATCAAGGTGACAATCTCCATGGCTTATAGTGTAGTCTGATGTGTGGGTATGTGTGTATATCTGTGGTGTGTGTCTGGGGGGGGGGGGTTGTATATCTGTGGTGTGTGTCTGTGTGTGTGGGTGCATGTGAAAAGAGAGAGAGAGAGAGAGAGAGAGAGAGAGAGAGAGAGAGAGAGAGAGAGTCAATCTCACACATGTTAGGCAAGTGCTCTAGCCCTGAGTTACATTTAAAACCCTGGATATCCTGGATATTTTTCACTCTGGACCTAAACTTAGCAATATCCAGTCTGTGCTGGACTTTACTACTGTCTGAGAGTGTTCTGGTGAGAAACAGTACCAGACATAGGTGACAGCTCTGTGGTGACATTCAGTGGTGGGCTGGGCATCTGGTTACTAGTGTGGCTGATTCCTTGGGAGGAGTTCATGGGTCTGACCCACCTCCCAGTGTTGGTTAGAAGGGCTTAATTAGTAGCTGGGAAAGAGCAGTGTGGGGCATCCTCGTTCCAGCAAGCCAGCAGAGTGCATCCTGCAGCTACGAGCAGATGGGAACGGCCACTTAGGCCCTAATGAGCTTGCTCAGCTGTGATGCTGGGGACCCTGGAGAGACTTCCTAATTACCCCCACTTGCTGCTGTTTGTTTTGTGTTGCTTGGCTTCTCATTTGTTTCAGGTTTTCCTCACTGGGCAGGCTCCCTTGCTGAGTTTGTCTCTGCCATGTGCATCCCCACACATCCTTTCTGAGTAGAGTCTAAGGTTCATTTGGATGTGCAAAGTTGTGAGACAGCCTTGGGATTTCTATGCCTGGCTTCAAGCCCTTCTCAGTCCACCTGAACAGCTTTCATCTGTACCCAGAGAGCTCTCTCAATTCATTCTAGAACCTATTAAAATCTATTTAGAGCTCCAGGACAGAAAAGGACCAGATTTTCATTTTTCTACAAACAGTTACTCCCTAGTTAAGTGGTGAGCAAAGCACCAGACATTTTTAGGTGAGAGGTTTGAAGTCCGGTGCCATGCCCTGGGCTTCGGTGACACATGACATTTTATCTGCCCCTCATGAAAATAAAACGGCAAGTTGACCCTGTTCACACTCCATTGGGTTCAAGGTACTCCATGGACTAAAACATGTAAAACTGTTCACTCGGTGTATATGAGGGACACATCAGGATAGAGCCAAATAGATGCTACCTGGTGGGTCATTTGCAGTGGGCAGGAGACAGCAGAGACTCATGTTCCAGAACCACCAATACCCACACCCAATGCAGGGCACAGTGCTCCCTTCCAGAACAGCCACGTCCTGGACATGAGCTTTGTGCTCCGC
Source organism: Arvicanthis niloticus (assembly GCF_011762505.2). Taxonomy (NCBI): domain Eukaryota; kingdom Metazoa; phylum Chordata; class Mammalia; order Rodentia; family Muridae; genus Arvicanthis; species Arvicanthis niloticus. The sequence continues at coordinate 21,888,150 of NC_047664.1, forward strand.
CTGTGACAAGTACACAGGAAATAGCCAGAAGGGCAACATATTACCCCTGAGGGACTGGGACATGGATCTAGGTCTGAAGTAAGGGCTGACAAGAGCCAACAAGTCTGTTCTACAGAGTATCAACATTTTCCTGATGAGAAAGCTGACATCCAGGAAGATAGAGCCGACAGCTTAAAGTCAACGTAGGTGTTAAGAATAATTCCAGAGCCGGGCCGTGGTGGCGTACGCCTTTAATTCCAGCACTTGGGAGGCAGAGACAGGCGGATTTCTGAGTTCGAGGCCAGCCTGGTCTACAGAGTGAGTTCCAAGACAGCCCGAGCTATACAGAGAAACCCTGTCTCGAAAAACCAAAAAAAAAAAAAAAAAAAAAATTTCAGAGCTCCTGCTTCTGAGGCCCTAGGGTCCTTGCAGGGAAAAGCAGAGGCAGGAGAGACAGGGTGAGAAGTTAGAGTAAAGTAAAGAAGTGCTTGAGGCAGAGGGGTTGGATCTTCCAGACACACAGCGTTTCTCAAGACATCCCGGTTCAGAGGGCAGTGCAGTGAGCCCTCCAGAAAATGAATTTTGTTTAAAGATAAGGGCTTGTTATCCATTGTCACCTTGACCACATTAAGATACATCTAATGCATTAATGAGGTACAGCTTTGGGGATGCCAGGAGGGTTTGCAGTGATTAACTGGGGTCCCAGACTGGGTGAAAAAAGGGGAGGAAGGCAAGTGTGTGCTGATACCGTCTTTTTCTCTGTTCCACTAGGGTGTGAGCAAACAACTGTCACACACTGCCACTGTGCCAGAGTCACCTGCCTCTTCGTCTCCCCACATGGCAGACTATAGGCGACCCTTCAAGACTTGACTCAAAGCAAGCTTCTCTGTTAGGATGATTCCTCCCAAGTGTTTGATTATAGCAATGAGAAAGGTAACTAATCCTAAAGGAAATTACTATAAGAAAAAGAGACCCTGAGAGAGAAGGTTCCATTCTATCTGCTTCAAATGTCTACAGAAGAGACCACCTGAGACACTGTGGGAGAACTGAAAGCTTTATCAAATGCCTTCTGGGAGCACTGGGTATTCTACATGTTCTGATCTGTAGAGACACTTCTAGCAGAAGGTACAGTGACAGAAAGAAGATACATTTGTCATCTCTGACTCCTACTAGCATAACTATCATTTAGACTGGCACTGAGATGGTTACACTTGACTGTCAGCTTAATGGGATTTTTCTCTTTTTCTGAGACAGGGTCTCACTACTTAGCCCTGGCTGTCCTGGTATTCATTATGTAGACGAAGCTGGCCTCGAATTCACATAGATCCTCCTGCCTCTGCCTCCTAGAGGTACAACTGGGATTACATCCCTTGCTGGGATTAAAGGCATGTTCCACCACTACTAAACCTTTTAAAATAGGACTTATAAATCAGTGTGGTTACAAATCTTTGGGCGGTTCTTTGAGAGGTGTCTAGATCAGGTTAACTGAGGTTGGACAATCTACCCAAAATGTAGGCAGCACCACTCCATGGGCTGAGGTCCCAAATTGAAAACACACACAGAGAGAGACAGAGAGAGAGAGAGAGAGAGAGAGAGAGAGAGAGAGAGAGAGAGAGAGAGAGAGAGGCCATCAGTGGCCATCATTCTCTGCTCCCTGCTCTCCTGCAATGCGACTGTCAGCTTCCTCCTGCTCCTTCCTCTTTATCTCCCTTGCCACAATGGAGGGCATCTCCTCAAACTGCAAGCCTGTGTACTCTCCTTAAGTTTCTTTTGCCAGGTATGCCTGGCAACAAAAAAAGTCACCACTACAGAGACCAAGAGCCAAACCTTCGAGGTGTCCCCACTGTCCATTCTGCAACAGGCACTGACTTAAAACGAAGCCTCATCCATGAGGCCTAGATTCTCCACTTGATGAGGAACTATCCGTCTCCATGACTGAGGAAAGGTGAAGGCCCCTAAGGTGCCTTCTAAGTTACGTCAGGAAATGTGACTATGGACCTGAAAATGTCATAGGGGTACTGAGGACCAGGGTCTGGACTCTAAGTCTCCCTAAATCTTCCAAACAACTGTGCTGACCACCAAGTGATAAACTGCCATGTTGACTTATGTCTCTGGGGCTAAGCAGAATGAAAAGAAAGAACAGAATTCTGGGGCTTCCCTCTCCTGCTGGGGGTTCTGTGGCTCTGTGAGGAATGTGGCACTTGTCCTCATAGCCAGACTGTCCACTTTCTGTTCTTTTCCCTGCTACTTATGCTCCCCAAAGACCAGCTTTTCATTTCTTCCATTAAGTGAATGGTAATTCATCATAGGAGTGCCAGATGGTTGTAGGTCTCAACGCAGGTGTAGCCAAGAACGCACTGTCTGCAGCTGGTAAGTGTTTCTCTCTCATCCATGCCCGGTTTCTCTGTACAATGTCATTTTAGATAGCATGCTACAATCATAAGCAGCCATTGGCATCAAACAACAAAGGTGTTCCCTTGCTACTTTGTATCCACCTTGGAATGACACAGGATGATGGCTCACTATGCTCATTGAAATTTCTAACATGTACACATGCTCCTGAGGCTGGAGACCATTCACTAATGAGACTGGAGCTTTATCCAGCGGTCAGTTTTCCCCACAGTGTGATTCTGGTGATGGTGGAGTGAGCTGGCATGGGAAGGGCAAGGCTATTCATCACAGAACAGTAGAAAGTCCTGGTTAGGGAGACCGAGGCTCAGTTTCAGTCAGTCTAGGGACTAGGGGGATGCCTCAGTGGATAACAGCACTGGCTGATCTTCCAGAGGACCTGGCTTCAACTCCCAGCAGCACCCACATGGCAGCTCATCATAGTCTATAAGACAGTTCCAGGGGTCCCTTGTTCTCTTCCAGGCTCAGTGGTCACCAGGCGCATGCATAATGCACAGAGATATGTGCAGACAAAACACCCATGTACATTAAACACATCCATACATACGGTTGGCTCCATACTTTGTGAACTAGGGCAACTCACACGTGCTGTGACTACTTTCTGTGACATTTTCTATAAAAGAAGCAGCCTGGATTTGGGGCATGGAGAATGGGCTTTAAGATGCAAGCTCTGTCACCAAGCACAAGAATTTGGTATTCATTCCAATGATAGTTCTCTACCACAGAAAACCTGGTCATACAGGGCTTTGGACCCAGCAGGATGCAGATCCACCTCCTTCTTCACTAGGAGGAAGCCAGGCAGTGGCTCTCTGTGGCTTCAAGTCTGCATTGCACTTCATCGGTGGAGCTTTATACAGCCATTGTGTCCTAAGGCCCTTGACCTCAAGTGGGGGATGGGGTGGGGAGTCAAGTGTGGTGGTATAGAAGAGGTATTCTGCTTATCAAATAATACTTTGAGGGCTAAGAAGATTGAATGCCTAGAGATTTCCTTTCTCTTGCTCATCTGAGCTACAACAGGCAGCTCGCAGCTCTGAAAACGCATCTCAGATCAATACCACTCCCCCCAACACACACACACACACAGACACACACAAGCTTTTCATGTACCTACCAACAGACTGCCTCCTAGAGGGTTAAGATGCCAAGCAGGAGGTTCACCTGGACAAGAACTGACAAATTTCATAAATGCATTTGATACAGCAGAAAAGATTTTTTAAAAAGTCATACTTTTGTGTCGCTTCTCTATCCGACCAGCAGACAGGAACGACGCAACTCGGAGTTCTTCTCAATGCAGTTTATTCAGGATCCTTAACCATTATCTCTTTCTCAAAACCCTTCTCTCCTCTCTCTCTGGAAGCCCTTCCTCTCTTTCTAGAAACTCTTCTGTCCTCTCCTCTCTCTGGATACCCTTCTGTCCTCTCCTCTCTCTGGATGCCCTTCTGTCCTCTCCTCTCTCTGGATGCCCTTCTGTCCTCTCCTCTCTCTGGATGCCCTTCTGTCCTCTCCTCTTTCTGGATGCCTTTCTGTCCTCTCCCCTCTCTGGATGCCTTTCTGTTCTAGCCTCTTAAAGGCCATCCTTTTTATACCCCTGCCTATCCCAATCAGCACCTGCCACGTGGGCATGCCTCATTGGTGCACCTCAAACAGCCCGATCCTGTGTGGCAGCGAGTCTGCACAGTAGTTCTGTGGTTGTGGCTCAGTTAGGGAAAAGTGCGCAAACCGCCAAGAAGCAGAGCTTGAGCGTACCCATTCCTCACAATTCCCCCTTATTAATTAATTTTGGCAGAGAGTGCCTGTCTTAGGTTGCCCCTTTCAAGCAACGCTCCTTACCTGTCATGGGGAGTCAAACAGCTTTGGTTTGGTCCCTGTCTTAGGTTGATAATGTGCCCAAGGAGTCTTACCTGTCATTGACTACCTCTCTAGCATGCCAAGCTACACTTGAGGAGACTGTCCATCTCCACTGCTGCAAACACTTGTTCTGAGATGTTTTCTGCCGGGCTTTCATCTGACACATGCACCAAAAGGCAAGGCAACTGATGGGGACCAGGCACATAGCAACCTCCCCGATTCCCACCCACTCCTTGATGTGGGACATTGCTTGAAGAGTCCAGCTGGCCAGGGAGGCATCCACTCTGGTCGAGTTAATGTGAACAATGGACTGTCCTGTAAGAAATTGAGAAAGGCTTTTGAAAAGATTATTAGCATGGCTTATAAAAGAAATACTGAGCTTTCAAAGGTAATAAAAACTAGCATTGCTCCTTATCGCTGGTAGCATCCACATCAGCAGAAGAGTCTTTCTTAGCATCTCCATTCCTGTCTTCTTGCTGTATAACCCTGGTAAGTCTTTCTGGAACCCAAATTGGCTGATGTTAATCCTGAGGAAACACACAAACAGACCATCTCGCCCACACCAATACTGGGTCAGGGCCACTCCATTTTCCTGTCAATATGTCCTTCCACATTACCATGCCTTTATGGGTAGCATCAGGATCAGCATGGCGATTAGCTGTAGACTGTCCCTGCTTATCCAGAGTCAAAAAATTTAGGGTAAAGAGGGCTATAGCCACTCTCTCTCTAGTTGTGCGGCCGGAGGCTATTCCCCCTCTTTGTTTAAGAAGACATTCCTTTAGGGTGTGGTGTGCCTGTTCAGCAATGCCCTGCCCCTGAGGATTATAAGGCAAACCATGGTTAAAGTGAACTCCCATGGTCTTACAAAAGGACACAAAGGAAGTAGAGGTGTACACAAGTCCATTATCTGTCTTTAAACATTTAGGCATCCCCCAGGCTCCCCAGGCTTCAAAACAATGAGCAATGACATGGCAAGCCTTCTCCCCAGAATGCAGGGAGGCAAACATAATTCCAGAAGTGTCTATAGATACATGAATATATTTTAATCTTCCAAACTCAGGGAAATGGGTGACATCCATTTGCCATAAATGTAGGGGGCATAGGCCTCAGGGATTAACCCCGATTCCCATCTGGGGTAACAATGGGGCACAAACTTGACAAGCTTTCACTGTATCTCTAGCATCAGCATGAGGAATGCAAAAGCGAGATGATAGGGTTTTAGAATTTACATGAAACTGGCTATGAAAGTGTCTTGCTAACTCCAGGGAATCATGGAGCACAAAATTTGCAACATCAAAACAGGTCTTTGAAGCTTTATCAACAATATCATTTCCTTCGGTCAATGGACCAGGTAAACCAGTATGGGCACAAATATGTTGAATAAAAAAGGGTTGTTCCCTATTTCAAATAAAAAATTGCAATTGGGTAAGTAACTCTCCTATGGTGGACTTTAGGATTATTTTACCTACAATTTCCAATTGTTTAATAGCATTTACTACATATTGACTATCAGATATCAAATTAAAGGAACGAGAAATTTGTTCAAAAACCTTTATCACAATCTGTAATACAATAACTTGAGGGGACGCTGGAGGAAATTGGATGGTTACAGGCAACGATCTTGCAACCAAAAACGCTCCACATCCTGTCTTAGAACCATCCGTAAAAATAGTAGGGCAATTTAACAAAGGCTTTCTATGGGTGATCCGTGGAAAGACCACAGGAGGAGCATTAATCAATTGTAATATAGGGTCCTTTGGAAAATGATTATCCATTGTCCCATTAAAAGTACATCTCAAAATTGCCCAATCATCCACAGTGGCCATCAATACTTCAAGTTGAGCGGCTGTATATGGTACAATTAGGCTTGTAGGTTGGATGCCAAAGTGTTGAACACCCTGACGAATTCCCAGCATGGCTAATTGGGCTACTGCAGTTGGATAATGAGTGAGTGTCTGAGCAGGAGAAATTTTCGGATGCACTCAAAGTAAAGGGGCTCCTTGCCATAATACTCCTGTAGGCTGACATTCAGTTGGCAATATGCATAATGTAATATTCTGGGATTCATCTCTACGCCTCAAGGCTGCATCTTGTATGCCCTTTTCCACTAATGTTAATGCCGCTCTAGCTTCATTAGTTAAATGTCTAGGGGAGTTGAGGTCTGAATCACCTGGTAAAATATCATATAATGGCTGTAATTGTTTATTAGACAATGAGAGATAGGGTCTAAGCCACTGTATATCTCCCAACAATCTTTGAAAATCATTCAAGGTACGTAAATTATCTGTGCGAATCTGGATTTTTTTGAGGAATTACTTGTCCTAAAGATATTTTTGTTCCTAAATAATTAACCACAGAGCCCTTTTGTACCTTCTCAGGAGCTATCACTAACTGTTTCTTTCTTAAACTTAACACAACAGCTCTAAAGGCTTCATCAAGCATCTGCTCAGTAGGGGCAACAATAAGAATATCATCTATGTAGTGATAACATTTGATTTTCAAAAAAGTCTGTCTGACTTCTTTCAAGGCGGCATCAACATAGAATTGACACATAGTGGGACTGTTGGCCATGCCTTGTGGCAATACAACCCATTCATATCGCTGATCTGGCTCTGCATGATTCATGAAACGGACTGTAAAAGCAAACCTAGCCGTATCCTTTTGATGCAATGGGATTGAAAAGAAACAATCTTTAATATCTAAAACTATGATAGGCCAATTTTTGGGCAATGCAGAGGGTAAAGGCAGACCTCGTTGTACCGGTCCCATTAAAAACATTTGTTTATTAATTTCTCTTAAATCATGTAGAAGCCTCCATTTCCCAGATTTTTTCTTTATCACAAAAATAGGTGTATTCCAAGGTGATGTAGATGGCTGCAGATGACCAAACAATAATTGTTCTTTTACCAGCTCTTGTACAGCTTGTAATTTTTCTGAGGGGAGTGGCCACTGAGGAACTCACACGGGATCCTCAGATTTCCACGACATGGGAAGAACGTCCTCAGTGGCCACTATGAAAAACCCACTCCAGTTCTATCTTGCTTCTGTTTTACGGGCATGGGAGACATTCGTCCCTGCAATCTTTTCCCCAGTCCTTTTCCTGGAACGTAACCCATGCCAGACATTATGTGACGAGATTGTGGGCTATATTCCTTCTCATTAGTTAACACATAGCCCATTTCTTTCAGGAGATCCCTTCCCCATAAAGAAACAGGAAGCCCCATAACATAAGGCTGGAAAACTCCAGAATGTCCTTCAACAATCCAGTGTAACAATCGAGAGCTTATCTCAGGCTCCTTGGCGTATCCTAATCCCCTTAACATCTGATTTGAGTTTTGTTTAGGCCACCCCTTGGGCCAATCCTTAATACTGATTATGCTGCGATCAGCACCAGTATCCAAAAGGCCAGAAATTAATTTTTCTTCTATAAATAATTTTGTTAAGGGCCGAGAATCAAGATTCAGGGAACAAAATATGGAATTGGTTCCAGTAGGGCCAAAACCTTTGGGTCCTCGCTCAACATTCTTTGCAGGAAATTGATCATGGCAACTGGGTAATAGTAACATCTGTGCTATCCTATCTCCAGGAGAAATGGCGGACACTCCTCTAGGGGAGGACACCATAATCTTTACTATTCCCATATAGTCTGGATCAATCACCCCAGGATGAATTATTAAGCCCTGCAAAGTGATGGAGCTCCTTCCTATAATCAACCCCACTGTGCCGGATGGTAACGGTCCCTGAAAATCTGTGTCAACCAATTGAGGGCCCATTTGAGGTGTTAATACGAGTCTGGAGGTGGAACAGAAGTCGAGTCCTGCACTTTCCACTGGCGATCCCACTGCATTGGAGGCCTTAGGCTTGTCCAATTCTCAGCTACTGCCCCATATATTTGAGGACCCTGAGGTCGGGGGGTGCCCCATGGCAAGTTTTTTGGCCTGACTTCTTTATATCCAGCATTTATAGGCTGTCCATTGATATCCTTTACAGATCTGCATTCATTCACCCAGCGGTTCCCCTTTTTACATTTAGGGCAGAGACCAGGCACCCTTGCTCTGGGGCCATCCGGGACTTGTGGGGACACTGTTGTTTTAAATGTCCCGGTTGACCGCATTTAGAACATTTTCCACTTTTAGGGTTGTTTTGACTTTGGGTCATCTGCATAACAGTGGCTGCCAACCCGCATTAAAAAGAGGCCCCCCCTAGCTCTCTACAAATTTTCATCCACACCTCTAGCCCTTTGCTCTTATAAGGATTAATAGCCTGCCTACATTCTTTAGCACATTGTTCAAAAATCAGTTGCTTTAATAGTGGCATGGCTTCGTCAGGATCCCCAAAAATTCTTCCCCCTGCCTCCACCATTCTAGCCACAAAGTTGGCAAATGGCTCTGCTGATCCCTGAACAATCTTAGTTAGGTTTCCTGACACCTCACCTCTATTGGGAAGAGATTTCCATGCTCTAGTCCCTATATAATTGATTTGCTCATATACCTGCAAAGAGTAATTTGTTTGTTGATTTGCAAATCTGCCTTGGCCCAACATGTCCTGATCCCAGGCCTGCTGGCCATTAGCGGCATTTACAGCAGCCTGCTCTGCTGAGAGCTCTATAAAGTAGGCCTTCTAGTCTAAGTATTGGCCAGGGAATAAACAAGCTCTAGCCAAATTCTGCCAATCACTGGGTGTCATGCAATATCTATGGAGGGACTCCAGTTGAGAAACCACAAAAGCAGCACTAATGCCGTATGCTCTGACCCCCTCGGCCAGTCTTTGGATAACCTTCCAATCAAGAGGCTCATGGTGCCGATTGCCTTGGGCATCTTGAAATACTGGGAAACACTGAGCCCATAGTTCCCTCCAGGCTTTAGGGCAAAAATCCATCCTGATTCTCCAGTAGGAGAGTACGGAGGCAGCTGAGATGGCCCTGGCGCAGAGGGTTCTATATCATCCTCTAGGTCTTGCGACAGCCTCTCTAACTCTGCTTCAGAAACCTCTTCTTCCTCAGAACTTTCTTCTTTCTCAGACTTTTGAGATCGCTCCTCTTTCAGTTGCTCTAGTGCATCGCTACCCTTCTCTAACTCTGCAGTGCATTTCCCTTCTCTATTCTCTTTTTTTTCTTTTTTTATTAGATATTTTATTTACACTTTAGATGCCATCCCCTTTCCCCATCCCTCCCTTAGAAAACCCCTATCCCATGCCCCCTTTTCCTTTTTGCATTTATACATATTTTTTTTTTAATGTTAATCATAGGCTTTATAAGTTTGGTATTGCTCAATCAGAGGTGTAACCCACTACCCAACCTAGATATATCAACTATCTTTGACTGGTGGAGATACATGAGCATCTGCCTCCCTGTCTCCCCCTCCCCCCGCCCTTCTCTCTTTCATCACCTAGCTTCTCCTCTCCTTCTTCTCCTCCTCTTCTTACTCCTTCTCTTCCTCTCAGTACTCCTCCCACCTTAGCTCCTCCTACATATAACCCTTCCTGTTAAAATGAAACTTTTCTCTCAAAATACAATTAGAGCATACTTATTCCTAATTGTACCAGTGAGGTACAAGATAGTCCTAATACCCACTCCATCATTTTGTTGACTAACCAGAACCTCTGTCATCTCTTCTAACTAAAACACTTACTTTTGATCCTGGCTTTTTTGGCTTTAGAATGAATGTCAGCTGAAAACCATCTACTCAGATCTTTCCTCTCAAAGTAAATAGCCAGAATTGGCTATGAGACTATAGGTCTTCAACCCCATCAGAAATCCAGAATCATAACTGAGAATCATAACTGAAGTTATGGGAAGCACTAAACATAACTTCTAAAACTTAGCCAATTTATAGAGACCGCTGAACACCTGAAAAGCCCCTATACTACCGAACGTTGGAGCATCAAATCTTCAGCCTTCTGGCCCAGAATCATCTGACAGACCTTAGTGATACAGGATTATTAAGGGCTGATTACTCTGTCTAGGCAGATATAATCAGTCGACTATTCTGCATGTGTGTCCTTTTTTGGACAGTAATTTGTCTGTAGATAGAGAGAGGCAATTCTTGCCTAGTGGCTGTCACCACACAACTGGAGTAACTCCAAGGATGCTCAATTTCTTCTTAGAATCCATGACAGGAAGCTGTCAGGAGCAGACAGGTCTCTAATCAAAATGAACATTAATATATAAATATTTGTAGCATCAATTCTATGGACTTCTGATGTTTTGAAAACCAACTATCCATGTAAGGTAATCTGGACTGCTGCCTGTTAACTCCACTCAGCTATTTCTAAATAAAACATAGAAAACACCCTAAGAATAAACTCCAAGCCATGAGTTTGCTATAGTCCCTTAACTCACAGGCTGACCATCTCAAATCAGTTAAAAAAGTTAAAGAAGGACTTAGTCTAAGCCTTGTATTCCTAATTGTGTTATACTGGTACAATGCCTATGAGAGTAACAATATTCATCTCACTCTTATATCAATAAGAAGCTCATACCAATGAAAACCTTAAAATTTGTAATCAAAGTAAATTGGTGCCGTTTAAGAATTTATATCTTCATCTTGATACTAATTATACAGATTTCTACTAATAGGTTATGGCTATGCAATAAACCCTAGCTAATCCTCTCTATTCCCACAAAACCACTACTTTTCCCTAGAAAGACAGCCCAACATTTACCACCTTAGTCCCCAAGCCCAGGGAATAGGGTCACTGACTCTTCATTAGCTTCTTCAAGCTGATTATGGGCGTTGAGATATTAGAATAGGAGTGGAGGGAAGAGCAAATTGACAAGCCTCTGATGCTGTGTCTTCACTGCCTCCAGATGGAATTCCCAGACCTCAGAGGTTTGAGCAGGTCTGCCCAGCTTGCTTGTTGAGTAGATACACCAAGGCTGATCATTCTGCAATATACAATTCTCAAAACAAATTTTAGTATGAAGATAGTTTTTTTTTTTTTTAAGAGGGCTGACATTTTATTAAGGATGTTGGTTCTAACCGCTTTTCTTTTTTTTCCCCTCTAACCGTGGCTGTGGGATCCGTGGAGCCTCCAGAATGTCTCGGGCGGGATCCGGGGTCCACACACCAGCAGACCAGGCAGAGGTCTGGTCCAGCCCTTCTCTATTCTCAATGCAAGATCTCACCAGTTTCCACATAGGCTTTACTCCACTGGCTAGTTCTCCCTTTTCTTCAGCTAACTTAAGATCTTTTCCTAACTTCTCCCAACTGGGTAGTGTGAGGTGCCCTGAAACTGAAAACCAGAGTGCAACCTCATCTATAGCCTGTAAAAATTTTTCCATGGTGGTCCTTTTAAGACCAACCCCTCTTGCTTTTAGCAAGCCACAAAGAGCATGCTGCAGCGACTGTGAGGATGATGAATTTCCGATTCTGCTTGGTGCAATGTTTGTATTAGAAGCACAAGGGCCTTTTATTTTTAACGCAATTAAAAAAGAAATCCCTTAAATACTGTATGTTCTTCTTATTTAAGGGCTAGGCTAGTACCAAAGTTTACTGAAAATTAAGAGGGGTGCATCAATTCACTACCCTTTCTTAAGCCAATTTAGAAACACCCAAACTTTTGCTGACCTCATTCCTTCGATAGATACTAATAGAGGGGGAAAAAAAAAACAAAGATGGTTTCATAGTCCTGGAAAAACTTCTGTGGTTGGTATCGAGTGCCTTTTACTCCTGTGCCTAGTACCCTCGTTCCTCCGCCATCTTAAGGTCCTTTCCCAAAACCAAAACCTTATCCACGGCCTGTAAGAACTTTTCCTTTCGCTTTTAACTTGTCCCAAAACCGGGAACTTATACTTTCACTTTCAACTCGTCCCAAAACCGGGAACTTATATTGTCTGCTATCTGAGAACTTAACTTGTCCCACTTACCTGGGAACTTTATAGTCTCTGAACCGAGAACTTTCTTTTGTCCCACTTACCTGGGAACTTACCAGCCAGCTGCCCTGATTGCATTGAGTTCTGAACTCGTCCCCATACGGGCCACCACTTGTCGCTTCTCTATCTGACCAGCAGACAGGAACAACGCAACTCGGAGTTCTTCTCAATGCAGTTTATTCAGGATCCTTAACCATTATCTCTTCCTCAAAACCCCTCTCTCTTCTCTCTCTCTCTCTCTCTCTCTCTCTCTCTCTCTCTCTCTCTCTCTCTCTCTCTCCCTGGAAGCCCTTCTGTTCTCTCCTTCTAGAAGCTCTTCTGTCCTCTCCTCTCTCTGGATGCCCTTCTGTCCTCTCCTCTCTCTGGATGCCCTTCTGTCCTCTCTTCTCTCTGGATGCCCTTCTGTCCTCTCCTCTCTCTGGATGCTCTTCTGTCCTCTCCTATCTCTGGATGCCTTTCTGTCCTCTCCTCTTTCTGGATGCCTTTCTGTTCTAGCCCCTTAACGGCCATCCTTTTTATACCCCTGCCTGTCACAATCAGCACCTGCCATGTGGGCATGCCTCATTGGTGCACCTCAAACAGCCCGATCCTGTGTGGCAGTGAGTCTGCACAGTAGTTCTGTAGTTGTGGCTCAGTTAGGGAAAAGTGCGTGGTGCGCAGACCGCCAAGAAGCGGAGCTCGAGCACACCCTCTCCTCACACTTTTGAAAATCGAAACTCTGTCAGCTCTGGCAGAAACAGGCAGCTCTGCAGCTGTGGTAGGGAGCTGAGGAAGCCCTGAGTGAGTGTATTTTGATACAGGAACTCCAAGACCTTGGACTCATGGAAACTGGCAAAGCCATTAAGGCTTGAGGCTGCTAGGTCACAGAGACCTCCTACAGAGACTAGCTAGCCTTCCCCTGTGTTTTCCAGTTGCCAACATCAGTAGGTGTAGCTCCATCAGACAGCACACACACCCCACAGGACCCCAGCTTTCCTGTCCATGTGTCTGTCTGTCTACCCTTTCTTCATTCCCTCTCTGCCCCTTATCAGGAGTCCGGAACCCAAGCCATGCAGGCAGCAGAAGGCCATGCAGGATGACTATTTGATAAAAGGCATCATAGAGGCCAGGAAGGTGACTCAGCAGAGGAACATGCTGACGGCTCTTCAGGGAACCCAGGTTTGACTCCCAGTATCCACTGCATCTGTAGTCAGAAAGCAGAGAGTAATGGGTGCTTATGTTCAGCCCACTTTCTTCCTTTTTATGCTTGCTTGTTTATTTTAATGTGTCTGAGCGTTTGGACTGCATGTATGTCTATGCATCGTGTGAATGCCTGGTGCCTCTGAGGTCAGAAGAAGATCAGAGGTCGGAAGTTAGATTCCCCTGGAACTGGAATTAAGACAGGAACTGAACCCAGGTCCTCTACGAGAACAGCCAGTGCTCCTAACCACCAAGCCATCCATCCTCGGCCCCACTTCATTTTATATAGGCTGGGATCCAAGGCCAGGGATTGACTCTACCCACAATCAGTAGGTTTTCCCACCTAATTAAGGTATCCTCCACGGACAGGCCAGGGACCTCTTTCCCAGGTCAACCTAGATCTTAACAAAGTTGACAATGATTTCAGGACCTAGAATCCTCTCCAGGTCTTCTTTCCCCAGCCATCAGATAAACATGTGAGAACACTGAAGACCTTCCAGAGAGTTTCTAAGGGGCCAGACTTGCCCATCTCCCACTCTGCAGACTTAATCCCATGGAATCACCTAAACATAAAAAAGCTGGTAAAATAGTCTAGTGACACCTAGAAGAGGAATCAGAATGGAGTTAGCACATATGTAGTAACCCTTGACAGTGGTTCATAGCCCATTTCCTTGGTTCCTGTTTTAATTGCCTCTAGCCTGGTAGCATTTAACCAAAAATATGGAGATTGGTAAGTAACAGCCTAAGGGCAAATTCAGACCATGGCCTGTTTTGTTGTTTGTTAATGTGTACGTGTGTTTTATGCCTGTGTACATGCTCACATGTGTATTCATTTGTCTGTATGTATAGGTGTGCACTCCCCCCAGCCTTGAGCAGGCCTGAAAGACCTTGTTTACCACAATAGACCAAATGATAGGACCTAGGTGGAGTTACCCACCTTGGCTGCAGGTACAACCTGCTATAGGAACTTAGAAGAATAGACTGCCCACTGAGCTTGCCTTGAGATATCTCCAGCTGTAACAAAGGATGGGTTCCTCCACCCATCTCCAGCTGAAACAAGAATGGGTTCAGGGTTCCTTCCGGTCTGGGCCAGAGCACTGAGCAGATCTTGGGTGGCAGCTCTGCCCCCAACCTCCAAGAACCCAGAGGAAGCGGGGAGCCCAGGCGCTCTAACTTGGGCAGTGTCTTAGAATACACAGCCTTGGTGTATCTATTCATCAAGCATACTGAGCAGACCTGCCCAAACCTCCAATGTCCTGGAATTCCATCTGGATTCAGTGAAGACACAGTGTCAGAGGCTTATCAACTTACTCTGCCCCCCACCCCTCTTCTAAAATCTCAACGCCCTTAATCAGCTTGAAGAAGTTAAAGAAGAGTCAGCGCCCCTATTCCCTGAGCTTGGGGACTAATGTGGTTAATAATGGTCTGTCTTTCTAGGGAAAAGTAGTGGTTTTGTTGGAACAGGGGGGATTAGCTAGAACTTATTGCATAGCCATAACCTATTGGTAGAAATCTGTATAATTATTATCAAGATGAGGTTATAATTTCTTAAATGGTACAAAATTTACTTTGATTTCAAATTTAAGGTTTTCATTGGTATGAGCCTCTTATTAATATAAAAATGAGATGAATATTGATACTCTCGTGGGCATTGTGCCTGTATAACACATTTAGGAATACAAGGCCTAGACCCAGCCCTTTTTTAACTTTTTTAACTGATTTGGGACGGTTAACCTATGAGTTAAGGGACTATAGCAAATTCATGGTTTTGAGTTTATTGTTAGGGTGTTTTCCATATTTTATTTAGAAATAGCTGAGAGGAGTGAACAGACAACAGTCCAGAAAAGGACACACATGCAGAATAGTCGACTGATTATATCTGCCTAGACAGATTAATCAGCCCTTAATAATCCTGCATCACTAAGGTCTGTCAGATGATTCTGGGCCAGAAGGCTGAAGATTTGATGCTCCAACGTTCGGTAGTATAGGGGCTTTTCAGGTGTTCAGCGGTCTCTATAAATTGGCTAAGTTTTAGAAGTTATGTTTAGTGCTTCCCATAACTTCAGTTATAATTCTCAGTTATGATTCTGGATTTCTGATGGGTTTGAAGACCTATAGTCTCATAGCCAATCCTGGCTATTTACTTTGAGAGGAAAGATCTGAGTAGATGGTTTTCAGCTGACATTCATTCTAAAGCCAAAAAAGCCAGGATCAAAAGTAAGTGTATTAGTTAGAAGAGATGACAGAGGTTCTGGTTAGTCAACAAAATGATGGAGTGGGTATTAGGACTATCTTGTACCTCACTGGTACAATTAGGAATAAGTATGCTCTAATTGTATTTTGAGAGAAAAGTTTTACTTTAACAGGAAGAGTGATATGTAGGAGAAGCTAAGTGGGAAGGAGTACTGAGAGGAAGAGATAGAACAAAGAGAGAAGATGAAGAAGAGGAGAAGCTAGGTGATGAGAGAGAGAAAGAGAGAAGGGGCATGGAGGCAGATGTTCACATGTCTCCACCAGTCAAAGATAGTTTTTATATCTAGGTTGGGTATTGGGTTACACTTCTGATTGAGCATTGCCAAACTTATAAATCCTTTGATTAACATTTTAAAAAAATCGTATAAAAGCAAAAAGGAAAGGGGGGGCATGGGACAGAGGTGTTCTAGGGAGGGGAAATGTGGAAAGGGGATGGCATCTTAAATGTAAATAAAATATAAAATAAAATAAAATAAAAAGAATGGGTTCAGTGGGGCTTTCCCTTTAAATTAGAAGAGCTGAATATTAAACTTCAAGCCTTGATCAGAAAACTTGGTCTTGGCTTCATGCTTTTCTCACCTCTCTGTCCCTTCTTTTTTATCTCCAGCCCCCCTTTCAGGAGAACCCGGTTGATCCATGGCTGCAGGCAGCTACAGGTAGCACCCCGAACAAGGGGCCTAAAAATGGGGGACCCACTGAGAAACACTGTCTTAGGTGGAGCTGTACGGAAGACGGAAGAAGAAGAATATCCTGCCCTTGGTAAGCAATGAACAGCATTGACACTAGCGCTAGTTATTTTTTGGAGGTTGTGTTTGCAGGAAGTATGTTTATGGGGATACAGTCTAGACTGAATAGGTGTTGACCCGACACCAACTTCACCTAGGGGGTGACAGTGAAACATGGGACAGAAGAATTCTAAACAAGCATTTGCCCACAGCCTAAGAGCTGCCTCCGGCAAGAAGAGCAGGGTTAGAAGGAATTGGGGAAATTAAGAAAGCAGGGCACTGAGGAGTAACTATCAATTGCTGCTGCTACACCTCCTAAAGAAAGAGATGAAAATGAGAGAGAGAAAGGGTTTCAGAAAAGCAGTTGTCCTCTCTCTGGACTGTGTTAGCAAAAAAAAAAAAAAAAAAAAAAAAAAAAAAAAAAAAAAGGCTATTTCAGAGCTTTCCTAGGAACAGGAGAAAATCAGGAGACATCCTACTTTTCTCTCTGGCTACTACTGGAGAAATCCTTAGTTCTGCTTTCTCTGTCTATTGTCTGCCCTTGGTGCGCCAATCTGTCCATGTGTATCAATTGTCTTTGTTTCGTTGTTTGAATGATTGGTATTCTATGTTTCATGTTCAAAGGGAAAAAATGGCTAAAATTGCTAGGTATATGTTGGGCCTTGGACGAGGTAACTCCATTTAACCTGTTACCTTCAGTCACTCACGTAGGGCACAGGTAGAGGGCATGATTAATAAGTCTCTACCTCCAGAGATTTAAATATTAATGAATTATCAAAAGGCCAGGGGCGTAGCTAATTAAGTTATTCCCTCCCCTTTCTCCCTTCCCTATAAGACTGGTCCCCCCTGGCTTTTGGCGGGGGAAGCGCGTACCAGTTGCGCCCATTCACCATGCCATGAACAATAAAAGCTTTGGAAAACCGGACTCCACGTGTCCATGGTCTCTCCGCCTGATTCCCAGCTTTTGGAACCCTGGAACCTTGCCGATGCAGCCGCCGGCCAGCCCACCAACAGCTGCGTGAATGTGGGATTGTCCGCTGGCGGCGCGGGAAGCCCTGGTGCCGGACTGCCCTGAGACTCTTTCGCCGGACTCCCTTCCCCCCCACCCCCACCCCCACCCCCCGCCCGCGAGATTTTTTCCCCACAGGTATACACTCCTTGGTTTAGGTTAACTTTGTCTTAAAGGCAGTCTTAATGTGCACAGCAGACGCTGATAAGTGACACTACACCTATAGCTAGGAGTCAAGCTGAGCTGGAGAAGCCTTAACAGGAACTGATTGGCTGCATAAGTTGCTTTTAAAGGCCCAGCAGCTTTTTGACCTCTATGATAATGAAGCTCAGATCTTTTTTTCCTAGAAAAATCTCTGTGACAGAGTACTTTTCTCTTGAAATTACAGCTAGAAAAAGCAAGAAAATTTTGTTTAGTCTAAATATATAAGATGTGTAGCCACTTCATTTTTGTTTCTGACTGGTTTTAAAAGTATAAATATGTTCGGCATGTCTTGAGTATAGATTATTGGCCTATAAGTAATTGGTTATGATTAAAAATTTACAACCTTGGTAACAGCAAGTTAGCTTAAAACTAGTAACTCAGGGTTAAAGTCATTCAGAAACCAGATGTAAAGAGATAGGATTTAAAAACAATCTCATTTTAGTGAGATATTAAAAGCTGCACTATCATGCATTCATATATAAGAAATGGCAGTCAAACTTTGGAACATGAAAGTAACCCACCACTCTGGGCCAAAGCCTTGCTCTTGGAGCTAAAGAGCTTGTAGTTTTGACCGCCAGCTAATTTCCCTAATAAAGCCTCTGCTGATTGCATCCAGGTATGGTTTCTTGTAATCTTTGGGTGGTCACAATTTCCAGAGACTTGAGGAAGGGTCTCCCAAGTTTGGGGGTCTTCAGTTCTTGCTCCAGAAAAGATTCAAAGGCAATATCTTTTCAATATTTGGGACCTCAGTTATATCCTAAACAGATTGTGGTACAGAAAATTCCAATAAGAATGGATAATTGGGGTTGGAGAGATGGCTCAGCCATTAAAGGCTAGACTTACAACCAAAAATATAAGAGTTCAATTCCCAGCAACCACATGGTGGTTCGCAACCATCTCTAATGGGATCTAGTGTCCTCTTATGGCTTGCATGTGTACAGGCAAAAAAAAAGAGGTTTACTTTTAATAATTTTCAAAAGTTGTTAGGAGATATTAATTAGTTAAAACCTCACTGTAAGCTCACCACAAGAGGACTTAAGCCTCTTTTTGATATCCTCAAGGGGGATGCAAATCCTAATTCCCCTAGACAATTAACTAATGAAGGAGGGATAGCTTTGTAGAAAGTAGACTAAGCTGTTAGTTATCAACAGATACATTATATAAACTATGATCAATTGTTGGCTGTTTGCCTTACTACTCATGTGCTCACAGCAGTCCTTTGGCAAAAGAAACCATTAATGTGGATTCATCTTTCTTCATCACCAAAGAAAGTTTTAACACCTTGTTCTAAAGCTGTTGCTGTTTTGATACAGAATTGTAAGATAAAGTTATGAAAGTATTTTAGAAAGAATGTCTTAAAGATCTGATGAAAATGTATTCCTTATTCCAAATAACAATTAAATTGGTTATTGAAGAATAATGATATTTGGCCTATTACATGGCAAACTTTTTAGGCAAATTTGTTAATCATTATCCAAAAGACAAGTTGTTACAGTTTCCTCTATGCATGCTTTTGTATTTCCTGTAAATTTGCATGCAGTAAATGTTTTGCAAGCATAGAAAAGATGTTTACTGTATTTATAGAAAGCTCATCTAATGAGAAGGCAGTATATGTAATTAGATCACATGTTCATTTTCTTGAGCTTCCCCCTGCTACAGCACAAATAATTGAATTTCATGCTGTAGCCACTGTTTGAAATGCTAAAAAAACAAAAATTCAGGCTTTCAATTTGTATACTCATAGCCAGTATATAGCTCATGGTTTATAATTGCTTGAAATTGTTCCTTTTTTAGATATTGCTAATTCTCAAATTTTACAGTTACTTATACAAATACAGCTTAATTTTTAAAAAATATGTACTGTTCCTTAACTTTATAAGACATTTAACAGCTCATACTGGATTGCCTGGACCCCTGGCAATGCCACAGCAGATTTGTATACCAGGCAGATTATAGGTCTTACAAAACAATTGGCCATACAATCTTATTACATCATCAAAATAGTAATAGCTTGAGACAATAATTTGATATTTCTAGAAAGTGTGCAAGTCAAATTGCAAAAACTTGTTCTCAGTATCCTCAATTTTTTCATAATGGTGTTAAGCCTTGAGGACTTATATGTAATCAGCTATGGCAAATAGACGTACTCATTTTTGATTTTGGAAAATTAAAATATGTACATGTGACTTGACACCTTTTAGGCTTTCTAGTTGCAACTGCTTTAACAGGAAAAGCAACTAAAAATGTAATTAGTTATTGCTTACATTATCTTTCTATGCTTGGTGTTTCATACCAGATTATAGACAATGGAACTTCCTATTGCAGTCAAACATTTGAGATGTTTTGTTGACAATTTAATATTACCCATATTACCCGGATTCCTTATAATCATCAAGGACAAGATATTGTAGAACTTTAAATAATATCTTCATAACTCTCTAAGTGTGGGAGGAGCAGCTACTGGTGCTTCTGCCCTGGTTTTACAAGGAACTCTGAAAAAAATTGGCTTTTAAAAACTAAAGAGGGGGAATTATACCCTCCAAGGTCACCGAAAGCATACCTTGCCTTTGTCTTGTTTTTTGCAAACTGATGCTAAAAGTCACTCTGCAGCAGATTGCCACTGGCATCCAGTTACTTCCAGCTCACTTGCCAGGATCAAATGGAGAGACCCCTAACTAATTCATGGAATGGTCCTGACTCTGTTTTAATTTGGGGTCATGGTTCAGTCTGTGTTTTTTCACAAAAAGAAAATGGAGCCCAATGGCTGCCTGAAAGACTGGTCCATCAAGTGGACACAAATCTTGAGCCTAATGATTATGATTCTAATGATGAAGATGGCTCAAAATCCCTATCAGCCAGCTGAGTTAACCTGGCATATAATCTCCACTCTTACTGGAGAGTGTTTTTTATCATTACTTAAAGCCATCCACTATATACCTGGTGGCCAGACTTTGTGCCTGATTCTTGCCAATTAGCAGCTGGATTAGGTACCTGAGACATTCCTGCTTACAACTTTATTTTCTACACTGCTTGGATAAACTTGTTGCTTTTAACCTTTTAACCTTGTATCTCAAACAGATTGGTTGCCTTCACACAGGATCATTCTCAGCAAGCTCAGCTATTCATCATGGCAGTTATTCATTGCTATGAAGAAATGCATTGAGTGCATACTTACAGGTCCTTTGGTCTGAATGTGGCTTTGGTCTGTATGGGAAAAAGTGTGCCATAGATGGCTGGTAGTCAAAGATGGGTAAGAGTGTTCTTGAGCACCTATAGACCTAAGACAGGCATACATCAATAATGCTATGTATGTTCTCCATGACAGGTAATAAGGAGCAATATAGACACCAACCTAAGGCAGGCACAGTCACCCCGCCACTCTTTACCCTAGACAGGGTGAAATCTTGTGCCCCATCCAGCTGCTGGCACTGCTCATCTTTAAAAAACTAATAAGGAGGACTTGTGCACTCCACCCAGCCTTGTGCAGGCCTGAAAGACCTTGTTTACCACAATAGACCAAATGATAGGACCTAGGTGGAGTTACCCACCTTAGCTGCAGGTACAACCTGCTATAGGAACTTAAAAGAATAAATTGCCCACTGAGCTTGCCTTGAGACATCTCCAGCTGTAACAAAGGATGGGTTCCCCCACCCATCTCCAGCTGAAACAAGAATGGGTTCAGTGGAGCTTTCCCTTTAAATTAGAAGAGCTGAATAATAAACCTTAAGCCTTGATCAGAAAACTTTGTCTTGGCTTCATGCTTTTCTCATCCCCCATCCCCCCTTTTTCATTTCCAGCCCCCTTTCAGGTGAACCTGGTTTGTCTGTGGCCACAGGCAGCTACATATAGGTGGGTACATATGCACATGTGTGTCCAGCGAAGCCAGACATATTCTCCTCTATCATTTTCCACCTTTGTTTTATATTTGTTTGTTTTGTTTTTATTTGTTTAGACAGGGTTGCACACTGAACCCAGAGCTCACCAATTCAGTAAGATTTGATGGCCAGAAAGCTCTGGGGCACTAGGCAATCCTGAGCTTCACAGGACCTCTCGGGCATCCTGTAACACTGCTGAACTTTCATTGTTCTAAGGCTTATGGGAACTTCCTGGACTTAATTCCTTTCTCTTGGCATCAGTTTCTGTTCTATTGCTATAATAAAACACCAAGGCAAGTTATCAAAGGAAGAGTTTCACTGGGATGAGAGTTCCAAAGGGTCAGAGTCCATGAAGGCAGAGTGGAGGTAACCAGTGGCAGAGCAGCAGCTAAGATCTCACATCGCAAACCACAGAGGGGAATCAGAGAGCACACTGGGACTGACTGAAACCTAAAAAGCCCATCAACAGTGGTATACTCCCTCTATCCAGGGCCACACAGCCTAAGCCTCTCCAAATAGCCAGTTGGAGACCAAGTACTCCAATGCCCAAGACTATTGGAAGACACCTCATTCAAACCACTGTACTCTTTCTTGTTTGACCTCCAGATGTAGTTATCTGATTCTCCTGGAAGCACAATGTATGTTCTTAGTTTACAGATCAGAAGGTAAATGATACAAATGTGGGCAGATAGTATTAGGTAGAATTGCACAATAAGCAAAAAATGGAAAGAGACAAGAGACTGAAAATCTCAAAACCTGTCAGGAGCCATAATGGGACAAGCTAATAATGAGCAGATGATCATCCTGAAATGCTTGCCTCGGATTATTATAGAATCTGCAACGAGTGTGCCCCATTAGCAAGGCTGTGGTGGACATGATTTTAGAAAAGATTCCTGCTATTAATATGCTTTTCCCATTATTATTATTATTAGACATATGCAACTATAGCTAAGCAATAGCACACCCCTTTGTAGCAGATCTCTGCAGGTCCATGAAGATGCACTGTCTTGTAATGATATTATATAGGCAAATAGATGACTTCTTACGTCTTCATGATGATCCTATAAGAATTCCTAAAATTATATCAGTGATTACTAAGCTCTTTTATATCGGGACTGCTATTAAGTCCCTCAGGCATAGTCAAAACTGCAAAAAGAACTCTGCCAGTCTCCCAGTGTTACCAGTTAATTGCCCTTAGACCTTCTCCTGCTTAGAGCACATTCCAAGAGGTCATAAAACAATTAACCAAGGGAATTCACGATTTATTATAGGTACCAGGACAGAAGAGAAAATATTGCCTGGGTTTATCTATACAAAACTTCACTAATTTCTTAAGTTATAGTTTCAAACTTTCTGCGAACCTGTGGAGACAGGTGATGAATGTCTAGTTAGATAATTACTCCTAATGCATATTCATGTAAACATTCTGTGTTGTAAACTTCTATTTCAATTTATGACTTGAAATTTGGTGTGAACTTGTGATGAACCTTGTAACATGTGGCCATGTACTCTGAAAGATGTATAAGTTCTGAGGACAAAGAGATGAGAGTCAGTTAGAATGGTGAGTTAGAATAGTTAGAATAGCGGGTTAGTTAGTTAGAGTGAGTGAGTGTGTGAGTGAGTCAGTTAGTTAGGAGCCCTTTGTCTTTTCCTTTTCTTTTCCCCCTGCCTAGAATTTTTCTCCCTTAGAATTTTACTTTGTTAGAATCTCTTTTTCTTCCCCACTCAGGACCTTTCCACGTTTCCCCTCACATAGCTTTCATAGGATACTTTTTACACTTAATAAACTCTATAGCAACTTTTCTAAGTGTCTTTTCTTTCTGTGACCCAGCCGCAAGTTAGAGCCCAGCAGTTCCTGCTGAGATAGAACAAAGGCCACGTTGCCTAATCCTCTACTGTTAGGCTACAGGTGTTAATCACCCTAGCCTGCAGTCTCTTACCCTCAGAAGAAGTTTTTAGGATAGTACAAGGCTATTTACTTAACTCCTTGCTGGTCTTAAGGCTGGGATGCAAGTGACAGTTTCTGGCCACAGGATCGCTGACTACAGGTCAGCTACAGTAGCATAGGGGCTGCTTCAAGAAGAACTGGACGGTGGGAAGAGGAGAAAAAAGAAGAAGCAGCTGCATCTCTCTCTCCCCCTCTCACCCCCAAGCCGGGGGGGTTGGCTCCCGGCAAAAACCAACACCTACTCTCCAGTGTCTTATCACTATTAAGGAAAAGCAGGACTAGCCATAAAGCATGGCGGTCGTGCTCACACTTGTAATCCTTGCACTAGGATGCCAAAGATCGTGAATTTGAGGCCAACTGAGCTACATAGCAAGATCTTGTCTTAGATAGATAGATAGATAGATAGATAGATAGATAGATAGATAGATAGATGATAGAGTATTGTATAAATTGTGCTATCTTTGAAAATTTAGTAATTATATGTCACAAGTCATTGAGAACAATGACTACATCATCCATCATTATAAATATGATATTATGAATTTTGATATATAATAAATATCTTGATTTTTTTTAAGGAAAAATTAAAGGAAGTGCTTGGGGGGGTTTTGTTGGTTTGGTTTGGTTTGGTTTGGTTTGGTTTGGTTTGGTTTGGTTTGGTTTGGTTTTTTGAGCCAGAGTTTCTCTGTGTAGCCCTGGCTGTCCTGGAACTCACTCTGTAGACCAGGCTGGCCTTGAACTCAGAAATCCACCTGCCTCTGTCTCCCAAGTGCTGGGATTAAAGGCGTGCACCACCACTACCCGGATAGAAGTGCTTGTGAAGAATGGACGTGCTGCCCCCCCCCCCCCTTTTCACAGGGGTTCCCAAGCCACATAATGACATCATCCAACTCTCGGGGGTTGAAAAGTTGCCAAGCCCTTCAGTGGCATTTCTGAGCCTATGGGTTTGGTTTCTAAAAGAACTGATGCCTCCCTGGCCCTCCTGGCATTCTGAGACTGAGTGTGCCTGACTTTGGCCAGAGGCCAAGCAGATATGCCTATCAAATACTCTCCCCTCTGGCCGGATGCTTTCTGTAGCACCTGTGTAGTTCTGTACTATGAGGTGATACATCCTACTCTGCTAGGCCACAGGGAGACACCAGGATTGGGGCTGTAAGTTTCTCAGGCACCATTTTGGGTCCACACCTGACAGAGCTATTTTCATCTCTGAAGCAGGTAGCGTTTTTGCTTCTGGCTTACCAACCTCACTTTTCCATGTGTCACCAAGGTCCCTAAGACAAGAACCTACAGCTGTTCTGCAGTGTTCCCACCCCCTCACTCCCACCTTAAAGGGTGAATCATGAGCTCATGAAAATAAGGCCTTTGTCTTCCTCACTCATGGGTCTAGAACAGTGTCAGGTTCTTATCAAGTGCTCACTGGGTATTTGCTGAATGAAAGATTCTTACATGGCTTATCTGTGTATACTCAAACATCCTGTGCTTACTGGTATCTCATAAAACTAGGTCGTTTCATTTCTTAGATCAAAAAAAAAAAAAAAAAAAAAAAAAGGAGGGGGTGTCTTACTCCTCAAGTCTGGGTCCTACTTTACATTAGTTATTCTAGAGTTCTTACTTCATTTTACCCTATTATGAAGACTCATGTCCATTGTCACCTACCAGAGTACAAGCTCTGCTCAATTACAAACACTGTGACACAACACAGCCTGTCTAGAGCCAGGCAATGAGCAGTCATTAAACTCTGTGGATCTGGACTATCTAAAAGTAAAGCCTACATTCAAAGATGCACTGAAGGCCAGTTCTGGATACGAAGCTAGTCGTAGAAGCCGGTGGAGGTGCTGCTGAATGAGAAGAAGCTTCTAGACTTCAAGGAAGAGTTTAAGAAAACCCAGGCCACACATGTCAAAAGTTTGTCTTGGATCAAACCTACTCTTAAAAGAGCAGAAGCCCCTTCCCACGTGTGTAGTGAGTGACTACTGCTTTTCTCCATGCTAAGCCCCACCTCCATCTCTATGAATTGGCACAAATGCTTTTATCCAGGGGATGGGTCTTGGATAGAATCCAGACATCTATTTTATCTCACAAAATAGGAATACAATTAATTGTGACTCAAACAATGGGCTAAACTCTAGAGCCAACTAAATAGCTTTGTGGTTAATTGCAAAAGCTATGCAGGGATTGATGGTACACACCTGTAATTCCACCATCTGATGAAGGTTGTGAGTTTTAGGTCAGCCTGAGCTACATAAAGAAACATAAAAGAATACAGGCTGTGTAATCAGATTGATTAGTTCTAATTTGACAGTATACTAGGTTTGCAAGTCTGTACATCGGGTTAGCCTGTCCTTTGGTGTCATTGGTAAGATAAGGTGGTCAAGTATTGTGACCAGGCTATGCCCCCTACCCTAAGTTACTCCATACTGTATTAAAAGTTTTCCTCAGCCAATGCCTTGCCCTGGGAGACTTTTATGAGCATATTTTGAGTGCATTTTTAAAAAGGAGAATGACTGTAACCCCTGGGTTAAGCCACAAAAATGTATCATCAGGCACTACCTCGGTCCAGACAGATAGATGACTTATTTATTTGTGAAAGTAGAAAGGAAGCCACCTTGTGGTGAATTTGTCAAGATAAACTGAAACTCTGAGGGTACATAGCTGCATTAAAATTGTATCAGAGTAACCATGCCCAAAAGTTATCTGACATGGCAGATTAGGAAAAGGGTGTAACTCCCTTGCTTAGACCAAAGATGGCCCTAGAACACGGTGTTGACATGGCCCACGCCAAACGGTCACCTGAGACTTAGTGCATATGTCAATAACAGACATGCAGAAGATTCCCAGACAGTCCCTGGTGCTTTAGGCGTAGACCCCCTGTTGATGCTTCCTGCTCCACCTCCCATCTATCTAACTTTCCACATGCCTGGATGTAGACCTGAACCCACTGCTTCCTGCTCTTGGACCCCGGCTCAGCCTTCCACCTCACAACTGGTCACTGACTGGGCCATCTCCAATGCTCAGCCCTTTCCCAGCATTGGTCTGGTTCCTTGCTTTATCACTACAGAATTTCACAGCCTGCTGATTTTTTAAAGATTTATTTTTATTTATGTGTTTAACTGAATGATGGATGTCATAAGTCTGTGGATAACCAGACCGGGGGCAGGGGATTAGATCCTTGGGACTCTGGTCTTAAAGTCTTCTGTGAACTGCCCAATGTGGGTGCTGGCTGGGACCCCAGCTCAGGTCCTTTGGAGAAGCAGCAAGCACCTTTAACTAGTGAGCCATCTCTTCTGCCCCTCAACCCACTTCTGAAACATTTTGAACTCTGCTTCCACCTCTTTAACTTGTATTCATTCTGTAAACCACGTGTATGTATGTAGACATATAAATATATTTACTGTGTGCTGTGTTCTGGAAGGGTTAATATTAGTCATTAGCATTGGGATGAAAGAACATGCATGTGCCTTGGGCCAGATTACAAAGGTAAGTGGTTTTGTCTGGCAAACTGGTACCACTGAAACCACGGAACGTTGTGAATTCATTGTTATTCAGTAAATTCTGACATTGTAGGAGGACACAAATGTTTGTGTTTCTGGGATAGCACACTGGGATAGCAAGAGAGAAGAGTTTCTTGTGAAGATGAATCAAGACATTAGCTATAAAGAGCTTACCTCATACCTAGTTGACTTTCTACAGCACCTAAGGAGTATCAAAATGGTTTTAATATTGCATCTGTGTTGAGTACATACAGAACATTCTACCATTATTCTCTAGATAGGGAGGTATAACAGTTATTTATGTGGCATGTATTTATATTATATATTATCAGTGGTCTAGAAATGGTTTGATGTACATAGGGAATATATATATATATATATATATATATATATATATATATATATCAAATACATTTTACATAAAGCTCTTAGATGTCCACAGATTTCTATATCTGAAAGCATCCTTGCAGATGTGAAGAGATAATTCTGCCTAATTCTGCCAAATGCCCAGGCAGACAATGGTAATGAGCAAAGATACATTACAAAGACTGTGGGCAGAAAACTCTGGGGAATAGAAATTTAGAACAGATGATTTCAGAAGTGGAAGATAGAAATTCTGTCTTTCACCTGCTTGCATCCAGCCCTTTCTGTTTGTAATGGACTATGAGCATTTGCTTGTCAAGGAGTTTTCTCTTTTCATTGTGGCAAATAAAAATACTGAAAATAAAAACAGGAAGATAAAGAATAGATATGACCATATTAGTAAGCCCTGCCAAAATGTGACTCCACATTCTGCAACTTGGACTTGAAACACAACTGACAGCCACCAGGAGCCAAGCGGAGGGTCTGGACCCTGAGCCGTGAATCCCTGGATCGTGCTTGAGAGTAATGCAAGTCTTAGATGAGAAACCGGTTTGAGTTTTATGTTTTCCATTTCAAATCACTTTCCCTTATGAAATTCTGCTTATCACATATTCATTTCTGAGTTCTTTATTAGAGGAACCCCCTCCTGGTGAAAAGCATTAGTCTTTTAAAATGTGTTGTCATTAAAGATTTAGATTTGTCTCTCTCCCCTGCATGGTGTTCCCTTCAGCAGTTCAGCCCTGAGCCATGACACAGAAAGGCATTTCAGGAAAATTACTTTTCTCCCGATCTGAAAGCGGGCCTGTACTTTGTCTAGCATAGCTAAAAACTGTGTCTGGCCTTCTCATTCAGCTGTCCTGGCTCAGAGCTACAACTGCCCACAGAGCCTCCTGACATAGTAGGAGAAACCAACCTGGGTTTCCTGATTCTTGGTATAGAGTCCCAAGACACTCTCAATGGGCCTCCAAGTTACTGCTCAGCCTCCTCCCCTGGGATAGGTCACTCTTCTCAATAATAAAGGGCTGTCACCAGCTCTTGTGGGACTAACAGCTCTGTGTCCTCATAGTATCGAGAGTAAGTATTCTTCCTTAAGGGACTTGTTCAGCTGACAGCCAGTTCGGTTAGAAATTATCTTTGGCACAGAAAGGAAAGCAGCAGGTAATCCGGTAGACGCTAAATGATTAAACAGATCGACTTTAAGCACTGAGGCTTGAAGCTGCAGTTAGCCTCACATGCTTTCTTCACGGCTGATTATCAGATAAAAGCAATTACCTGCCTGACGGGGCACACATACTGAAGTGGAATGAATGTGCTTTTCTTACAGCCTAGCTCTGCCACTTCCCAGATAAGTAATCCTGAGCCAGGCATGTCTGCTTGTAGGCTAGGATTTCCAGAGTGTAGAAAAGGACTCATAAAACCAGACTTACTAGGTTTGAGGGAATGGTTAAATGAGATCAATGGAACAGGGTCTGAAGACTGCTAGGCACACAGTAGGTCCTCATCAGAACCAGTTAATTAACATAGTTCCCTTGTTGGTATGTTTCTCTTTTCTGTTGCTTCTTAAGAAAGATTGCAGAAGCCGGGTGGTGGTGGTGGTGGTGCAGACCTTTAATCCCAGCACTTGGGAAGCAGAGGCAGGTAGATCTCTGTAAGTTCTAGGCCAGCCTGGTCTATAGAGTGAGTTCCAGGACAGCCAAGCTTGAGAAACCCTCTTGAAAAACTAGGGGGGAAAAAGAGAAAAGAAAGGAAAGGAAGAGAGGAGAGGAGAGGAGAGGAGAGGAGAGGAGAGGAGAGGAGAGGAGAGGAGAGGAGAGGAGAGGAGAGACTGAGTGGGAACTATAAGGTACCAAGGAAAAGCAGTGAATGACACTTCCAGAAGCACAATGCCAGAAGTCTGCAAGGGAGTGCTTAAGACATTTGGAAACCAGAGCAAGGACAGTTTATGTTCTTACAGACTCAATGTCTTTTTCCTTGAATTAACTTTCTGTTGCTATATAACAAGTCACTCTAGAACATAGCAATTCCAAGCAATGCCAGTTTACTATCTCAGTTTTTTTGGGTCAGGAATTTGGGTGACACTTAGCTGAATCACCCACCCCAGGGTGTCACACAAGGCCACCTGTCAGGATAGCCTCAACTCTCAAATTCCCCCAGGTGGTCTGGAGGGTGTTGGCAGGACTCAGTCATTTGTGAGATGCTGGGTTGAGGGTCTCAGTTACTTGCTGGCTAATTTCTGAAGGCCCAAGTTCTTGTTAGGTGGGCCATTCTGTAAGCTTTTTAGTCTTAACTTATGTCTTGGGAACCAACTTTTGTCAGTATGAACAAGGCAAGATTAGAGTAGGGAAGGAAGATCGTAAACTTTCAAAAACTAATCTCCAAGTGGTATGCCACCATGTCTCCTTGTTCTGTTCATTAGAAGTGAAACATTAGGTCTAGCCCATCCTCAAAACAGGAAGAAAGACCTGGCTGGATACCAGGAGGAGGCAATCATTGAGGCCAGCCTTAAAAGGCTGTCTACCCCACTGTCCTTTGTGGTTAACACAATGCTCCTTCCTCTGTAAAGGGACACATGACCCTGGTGGGATTGCCTCCATAATGCCTGCCACCCTGCACCATGCCCTGGGATGGTGTGACCCAGAGCACACCAGCATGATACATCCTCTTGGCACCATAATTGTGACCCACATACCCCCAAGTCTGACCGTTCAGAGTCTTTCCCTAGGGTTTATAGAAGCAGAAACAAGGAAAGGCAAGTTCACTCTTTAATCTGAAATCACTAACATGGGGTAGTTATAAGCCTGTGGTTTCCTGTGGCTATATCTTCCTCCAGCCATATAAATGAATTCCAGCGACACCAGGAGCCATCCAAGCCATTAAGGTCTGAGGCAGAGACAGATTTCAGATAAAAGAGAGAACACAAATAGCTACTGACAGCAGTTTTTTTTTTTCTGGTCCTGAAGGTTGGTTATACTTCTAAAACCTAATATATCTCCCTTCTCATCTGAGGTAGTTTAAACATGGGTTCTCATCACTTGTAGGAGGGCAAAAATGTTTTTGGTTATCTTAGCCATAGTTTTTGCATCTGTAAAATCAAGGAGCTAAACTAAATGTTCTTTGTGGTTGTTTTTCTTTCCGGGTTTCAAGTTCTAAAATTCTGACTTAAAATTTCTGGTTCTTAGTAAGGCCTGAATCCCCCTGAAGTGAGAGAAAAGAAGGATGAAGTGTACAGATATGAACCCATGGTTCATCTCAATACTTCTTTTCCATAGCAGCTTTGTGATCTTATGGGAAGTGACTTAACTCCATATGCCTTTGCTCTGTCACCTAAAAATAAGAGTAATTATGACCCCCTCCTTTAGTGGGACTGTTGTAAAGACTGGAGGAGTTGAAGCAGCTAACACACCAAACAGCACCTGACACACTGTCTTCTTTAAACGCCCCCCCCCTTGCCTTTTATATCAAGCTCAAATATCACTGTTGTAAAACCCTCCCCAAATACCTTCTTCTGTCCCCCATAGCTCTTCATTCTTTGTCCTGGTTTTCTAGCCTAGTGTCTCTAAAACCTTAATGTCTTTAGGTTTCTGGGGGCCCCAGACAATGTCAGATAAGCTAAAGAACAGACATACACCACACCTCTCAGTTTCACCACCTCATCAAGCAGTAGGGATTTCTGTCAGTCGAAACTCTGATGTATGGCGGTGACGCTGCCTCTCAAAAGAAACCACCAGTTGCTCAAGCTAAAACTAACAATTCCACACAACTGGAAGGGCAAGCCGTCAGCAAGCAAGCATGGAGCCGGTGCCTGTGTTAACGGGTGCGGTGTGGCTGTTTTGGAAGCTGACCAGAGACAGTAAACACAACGGTTGCCTGGGTGTATAAACATAAGCTCAGAGTCTCCCCACCTCATCCTAAGACAGTCATAGCATCAGGGACACAAGTGACTACTTGTTGAATACAGTGGTAAGGACCTACCAACCCCCAACACAGATATTAGAGACAAAAGTCACAAGAAGTAAAGCGTTGCAATGAAGCTTAATAGGAGGTAAAAGGTATAGCTTAGCAATAGAGTCCTGGCCTGGCAAGGCATGGGGACTGACCTCCGTGCTCTGTTGTTGTTTCTTCTTCTTCTTCTTCTTCTTCTTCTTCTTCTTCTTCTTCTTCTTCTTCTTCTTCTTCTTCTTCTTCTTCTTCTTCTTCTTCTTCTTCTCCTCTCCTCCTCTTTCTCCCCTTCTCCTCTTCCTCTTCCCCTCTTCTGCTTCCTCCTCCTCTTCCTCCTCCTTCTCCTCTTCTTCTCCCCCGTCCCGTGGGTCTTTAAATTTGCCTAGGTTGGCCTGGAATTCACTATGCAGCTGGTCTTGATTTAGATTTTTCTGCTCCAACTTCTCAAATGTTGGAATTATAGGCTTGTACCACCATGTGTGGCTGTTGGTGGCTTTTAGGCAGGGGAATTTCATGATAAGGAGTGAGTGCTCTTTAGATCATGCAGAACAAATGCTGGGGTAGCATTAGAGAAGACAAAGATACTGACCGGTTAGAAAATAACTTTAGAGTGTCATACTGTAATGACTGGGTAATGATGGCACTATCAGAGCAGACCAAGTCTATAAAAAAAAAGCATCTTGGGAGAAGTGTGACCAAAAGCACGAGGAAGAGCACTGTGAGTGTCGCTCAGATTCTAAGCACTTGTCCAGCTGTTAGGTGAGACGACAGGATGTGGTACGGTGAAGGTCCCTTGTTGCTCCTGTGGTCTGTGTATGTAAAGTTGTATATCCTCCATTCATAGCCTCTCTTACGTCCTGACTGTACCCCATGGTCACTACGGGGAGTGTGGGGGTGATGTAGTACCAGCCCAGAACCACTCTTAGAGACCTGCCCAGCGTCTCCACTGAGAATGGGGCCCATATGGTGCTGTTATATCTTCTAAATATTTATAGGGTGAATGCAAATCTGCCACTAGCACTGAAGAGTAGATATAAGTAGGTCTAAGTATGTGTGTGTAAGCAATATGATGTAAGTATGTAAGTAATATGATGTAAGTATGTACGTATGTAAGTGAGTAAGAGGACATGATCAACTGCTAAAAGAAACATGTCCCCGGGTTGTGGCTTAAAGGATGGAGCTGGAAAAGGGTCCTGCTTTACTTCAATCTGATCTGAGTTAGTCTCCTATAAAGCTCCTTGAGTCCTACTCAGGCCTCCCTGAGTGTCTGCCTCTTCCGCACTAGGCAAATCTCTTAGCCTGGAAGCTTGCAGAACAGAGGAGCTGCTGCCATTTGCTGGAGCCATGTTCCCTGCACTTGATTGCTTCACAGACTGAAGCATTGTCTCAGCTTGAGAAGTGTTTACATTTTGTTTGTTTGGGGGGATGGTGCTTGCTTTTTGAGACAGAGTCTTACTATGTAGCCCAGGATAGCCTGATACTCATTGTGTAGACCAGTCTAGCCTCAAATTTAACTGTGATCCATTGCCTCTGCCCCTGACCCTGCCTCCTAAATGCTGTAATTACATGTATGCACACCAGGGCCCCTTTACTTGGGGATTTCTGTATGTGTTTATTCATACCTTTTAAAAACAATGCAGCCTCTTGTAGTATAAAAAGATGTTTCAAGAATTCCTTCCCCAGAGAGACATAAACAATGTCAACTCTCACCCTTTATAAGCTCTCAAAAATCAAAGAGAAGTATATACCTCCACTGACTCTCACACTAAAGAAGCAGTGTGTTTGCAGAACTAACTTACAGAGCATGGGTGACAGACACTATTCTGGAAATCTTCCTTTATTGTGGATGATGGCTTCTCCATAGCCACGTAGATGGAGCTCTCTGCCACCCACCACTACTTACCACAGGCTACCAGCTTACAGCAGAATTGTATATACAGGGCTGGAAGCAGCAGAGGAAGCAACCAAAATCTCAGGTGAAGACCAGCTGCTTCCTTCTCAGCCGGCCTGCTCCTGACGGCCTCTTACAAGCAGACAGACCTGACCTGATGAAAACCGAGGCTGGTTTACTAGGAAGACTAGCATTAAGGACACAAGATCAGTTTATTGTAAAGGTAAGGGAAGTATTGGGATCCCTTCCAAAACACCTGTGGTGCAATGGTACGGTGCCCCCTGCTGGTTTGATTTTGCTCCTGCAGCCTTTTCCTTGTTCAGAGCCTTGAGTCCCAATGCTAGCATGTGGAATTTCACAGGGGAGAAAGTTGGGCTCCCCCAGGTTTAAAAGATGCTCTTGCTTTCAGAACCCAAAATGACTGTCCCTGTTAGGGTTATCATGCTCAAAACTCACTCCATCACTTTCTGCCTTTCTCTTCCACTAGATCTTGTGAAAAGATACAAAGTTGTTCACTTATGAACAATTTGTCCTTAATTGGACCCTGCTAACTGAGCCAAAAACTAACACTTGCATGCCACAGTGAATGAGACGCACTCGCCAGCACTCGGAGGCTAGTATAAACAGAGCGGTCTTCTTTTAGGAACCAACTCTGTAGTTACACTGGCCCTGGGCTAAGGCAGAACTATGCTGACCCCTGCAGGTGGGAGGGAGTACTAAGCATCCAGGAAGCTGCCACTGATTGGCTCTGCTCTGGCCACGTAGACCAGGGGTAACCCGACCTATAGGTGTCTGTGTGTAACCTCTAGATCTCTGAGGCACCCTCAAATTTGAGACCCACTCAGTGCAGTGTGGCCTCCCTGGTTGCCCTAACTGAACTGGGCTTCTCAAGATGCCTCCATCAGATTGAAAGCACATTTCTGAATGTGCCTATTCCAGTCCCCTTACCTTTACAAAGAAGAACATTAAGGTTTGCCCAAGGCAAATTTTTGCCCAAGGCACAAAATCAATGAATTTTTCTCCCCGACATTCCTAAATCTGCGTCAGAGAAGAGTAGAAGCTAGTAAGAGACCTCCAAGACCGTGGTGCTTGGAGCTGTTGGCAGTGGATTTGAGCTCTGGCCAGCTGATCAGTCCATGAGTCTGCGTTTCTCAGGTCTACATCTAGATCAGCACAGAGCTGTAGGCCTGTCACCTTGGTTCTGTTGGCCCTTTGCCTGATGTTCTTCCAGGATCCATGTCACATCCAACCTTCTCTTCTTTGTTCACAGTAGCCTGACTGCCACTCTCAGAGATAGAACATATGAAGAACCAGCCTGCCTCCATCTTAGGCTTAAAAGCCATCTTACAGTAAAGACTAAGTTAATTCCTGTTGATGATTAAACTTCTGTTTCTCAAGGATTGGGCTATGCCCCACCTGTAACCTTAACTACAGATGGTTCTGTACTGCCTGTTACAGGAAGGACAGACATGTCTTTGTTTCGAAAAGTTATTTATAACCATCTTGAAGCCTACCTTTGTTTCCAAAGGTTGTATGACTACCTTGTTATGCCCACCTTGCAACCATGTCTTTGTTTCAGGAGGCTGTCTTATTTGGTCTGCCAAATACCCTATTTGGAAACCCCCCACCCCTGAGCTGTAAAAACCTTGTCTTTCTCATGCTCAAGGATAACCTCTCAAGCCCTGCCTTAGGGAGAGGCAGCTTGTGTACATGAATAAAAAAGCTTGCTTTAATTAATCACTTGCTTTAATGAATTCCGCCATGATTTGGGTCAATGGTCTTCTTTTCCCATCTTTGCGATTAACACATAAAGGGCCAGGTATGAAAAGATTGTTTTTCAGGCCAATCTCTAACATTCAAAAATGCTGTCATTACAGAGAGCTGAGAAGTCACTAACAAAACAGGAAGCATTCGAGGATGGAAGCCTGTCCTCTTAGCCCAGTCATAGGGCACAGATGTTTTCAGATAAGTACAGGGTCTGTCTACTGAGCAGGATGCAACGATATGCTCCCTTCCTTCTCTAAAATATTCTTAAATGTTGACTTTCTAGCAAGAGAAAAGAACAGAACCTTCATCAACATTAGCAACTTTGTGAATATCACCACAGAACTGAATACCAAAAGGGAGGCTGTACTTTGAAGACACAGCTTTCTCTGAAAGAACAAAAAAAGGGAGGACACACAGTGTGAACACACCCATAGGAGGACACACAGTAGGGGCACTATGAACAGAGCTGAACTATGAGGTGCTAAATCAGCCACAGACAGGCTCGTCCTTTCTTTTTTTTTTTTTTTTTTTTTGCCATGGGGGAGTTCAGGGGAGCACAAAGGAGAAACTCCACCTTCTCACAAAGCAAACAGGTAAATCTTATCCGATGCCACAGCTGCATGTTTGGAGGTAGATCTGGGGACAATCTGTAGAAGAGTGACCCTTTTCATCCTTGCCCTCTGAGAGATGGCTGCTTCACTCACAGGAGCTTCAGCACGTAGGGAACAAGACTGCACTTTCAGGACTGGAATTACAGGGGAAGGATCTTGCAGCTAGAGTGGAAACTGGGATACAATCTGAGTGACCATCACACGCACACAGTACATGTACACAGAGCAAGCTCTGTTTTGTTTGTGAATATCCTTCCAAGAAGTATCTGTTCTCCATAAGGAAGAGTGAAAAGCTAATGTTTCCAGAGGATAAATACCTTCCCTTCCTTAGATGGGCTGGCTAGCCTACTGGAAGTGAGCCATCTGGAAGTGGACTATGTATAAGAGAAAGATGGCGATGATCTGAAGGGAGGAAGAGACTTGAAAGCTCATGAGTAACTGGGATTCACACCTTGGGTCTCCCAGAGCCCTATATAGCAAATCCTCTGAGGGGAGTGGCCAGGGGATATGCCTAAAGAAATCATATCTGAGTGCAGGGACACAAAGACAGTATAGGAGTGAGAAGAAGCAAGGCTCAGACCCTCGCTGGCTATAGGACGTGAGAGTTACCTCTTTTGACCTCTTCTCTATCTGTAAAATGAGGGTCGTTTGTTCATTCCCCATTGTTCTGCATGTATGCTCTAGGGCTTGAGAGATAACCACAAACAGGAAAAAAAAAAAAAAGATGCTCCCTTTTTAGAGCTTGTATCTAGTCAGGGCAGAAAGACAGAACCACGACATCCTATTGCTATGAAAACTGCTGAGCCACAAATGCCTATCAGTATGTAAACAGAATGGCTTAGTGCGCTAAAGATTCGATGTGCTGAGGGAACCAGAGTGAAACAGAAAAGGGGGAGCTGTGGGGACTGAGGCATGGGGCGATCAGAACAGTTCCAGAGAGAAGTTAGTCTGAGCAGATGTAAAGATGAAGGAGAATATTGGTTTTCTCAAAAAGAATATTCTAAACTAAAGAGCAAAATTGTCTTGTGCAAATCTATTTACATAGAACATTGATAAGTCCCTAGCACTTTGAGAACATGACATAAATGTCCTCTATCCTTATTTTTATACCCAGGTAGGACCCAGCAGCTGCATGGTCTAGGCAAATGGTTTAACTACCATGCTCTGAGCTAGAGGGTCCTTTCCAAATGTCTGGCTCTGGATATGATGTCCAGGACTTTTGTTTGGTAAGTGACCAAGCCTTCAGCCTGTCAACCTGGTACTTTAATCACATTCTATAAGATTTTTCAAGAGAAGAAGTGTGGCGGGGTGGGAGAGGTAGAAGCTCAGCAGTCAAGAGCACCGGCTACTCTAACAGAGGACATGTTCCAGAGTTCTGTTCCCAACACCTTCATTTACAACTCCAGTTCCAGAGGATCCAGTGCCCTTTTCCGGCTTCCTTGGGTACATACATAAATGCTGGTTAAACACCCATATGCATAAAAATAGAAATATGTGAAGAAAATAAAATGATACAGTTTTCTGACCTAAGCTGATAATGTAAAATTTCTACCAATGCCCTAGAAAGATAGACAGAGATGGGGAAGATAAAGCCCTGCAATGCCATAAGACGTTGAAAGGTCTGTAGGCTGCAGGTTAATGTGATCAGTAAGGCCCAGAGCAGGGTTAGGTGGAGACAACACTCACTGGGATCAGAGAGAAGTACAAGGATGGCTTTGTAGAATGTATTTGGAGTTACTACAAATGAAATACAAACAGCTCTGCTAACAAGGACCACTCCTGAGCATGTGGCAGGAACAACTAGCCACAGAAAAGGTGTGGACGGCTGGCACCAGCAGTTAGGGTCAGCGCGGGAGAGAGGCAATACACTATGTTCATTTCAGGTCTTTTCTTAAACTGTGTGTTCCACAGATCTGGAGCTTTAAATTTGTTAGAATTCCTAAATGTTGGTGCTGTAAAGGTGGCTCAGTGGTTAAAAGCAAAGTCTACTTTAACAGAGGATCCAGGTTCAGTTCCCAGCACCTCCACGGTGGCTCATAACCACCTGTAATTCCAGTTCCAGGGCATCCAACATTCTCTTCTGGCCTTCACTGGTACACATGTGGTTTATATACATACACTCAAGTACACATAACACACACACAATAAAATAAATAAATCTTTGTTTAAAAATATAAAATATGTAAGTCCTTGATGAGATTTTTGAGCCCACTTCAATTTAACCCCTTCATTTTCTGTAAGTAGAGAGTCTGGGGATTATAAACACATATGAAAATGGGGCTGGAGAGGATGGTTCAGCAATCAAGAGCACTGGCTACTTTTATAGAAGACCCAGGTTCAGTTCCCAGCACCTACACAGTGGCTCACAACGATATGCAACTCCAGCTCCGGGGGATTTGATGTTCTCTTCTGGTCTCTAGGGGCACAAGACATGCAGGTGGTGCACAGACACACATACACATAAAATTAAAATGAAAACGTAAGAAAGCATATGAAGAGCTCACTCAGAGCCACGTTGCCTTGGTCAGATCTTCATTCACAGTTCAGAACAGAGCTGACTTATTAAGGACAGGAAGTACCTGTCTCTTAGGACTGTGAAGACCAGGGCTGGCCGTGAGCAAGTACTGAAGGAGAAATGCAGGTAGGAACAAATCCAGAATCCCTGAGGGGGACAGGAGGATAAGTCTGTCAATGTGTCCTGGGAAGGCAAACATGGGGCTCTCTGAATCTCACAAACCTTTTTTTCACATTTACCGTGGCTCATTTCACAGGACAGAATAAACCAAACATTGACGTTGTTGGAGGCAGGACATGGCTTCCACCTTAAATTGCACTTTCTCCCAGCACCTGTTCCATAAGGATCTGAAACAGAATCTGTAAGTGAATGGCGAATGGGTTGAGTCAAATCTCACAGAAGTGCCTGTCCAGCCCGCACAGTAAGGCTCCCGTTAAAATCATTTACTTAGGAAACACTTGTTGCATATTCCTGTGTCAGCAGATGCTCCAGGAGCTGCTTGGCATACAGCTCTGGGCAAGCAGAGGAGTAACCTCGCCTCATATAATTTTACTGTTCAGGGCAGGCCAATCAGTAAGTCTTTAAAGTCTGTGATTTAATCTAATTTAATTTTTTTTAAAACAAGCCCTCCCTGTGTATCCCAGGATGTCTATAACTCAAGATCCTCCTGTTCCAGACGCCAAAGTGGTGGGATTCCACCTAAAGCCTATTGTTTTTTAAGATGATAAATAATATGAAGAAAAAGAAACATCCCAAATCAGGAGAGAGTATGCCATAGGACAGAAGAGGTGTGGTTTAAAGGGGTGGGCCTGGGAAGGGTTTGCCATGGAGAAGGTGGAATTTGGCAAAGATCTAAAGAGAAGGAATTAGGCTGTGGGAGCCTAGGGCAGAAGGCACAGGAGACAGCAACACACCTAGGATGCCTGGGGGCTAGCAAGGATGCCGGGTGCTCAGCTTTGTTCTTTGTATGTTAATAATTGAGAGTCCACATTTTAAATCTAGGTTTTCAGATTTTCTTGAAAGCAGCATTTAGTTAAGCTCTGGCAATGTTATCCCTAATGATGCTGGCCTGAGTAGATCACAGCTCTTCTCTCAGAACTCAGCATACAGCTCCAATTCACAGAGTCCTCTCCGCCTCCCTGGTTTCTCTCCTTAGACTCGCCCCCAGTTACTTCCTTCAGTCAGCTGTCAATCAAGCTCTTGCAGCCCTTCAGGCCCTTCGGCCTGTGTAGGAAAGGGTAGGATCTGTTCCTCAGTAGACACCCATACCTCCATAGTTTCAATTAGCAGATTTAGTTCTACTCAAAATCCAGGAGCAGGTGGGTTTCGAGGCCTCTTTCCACCATGCAGAGTCTCCAGGGTACAGGTTATTTTCAGTCTGAGGCTCTCCACTTCAACTCATGCACTAGAAGGGGAAGCCAGAGCTTGGAGAAAGCACTTTGACTCCTACATGCTCGACCATCGCCTCAATGGGTCATATCACCTCTACTGGCCTTTTATTAGCTAGAATTAGTCTCTGGGCGTTACCTGCTTGCATTCAGAAAGACAAGGACTGAGGGAGAAATAAGTTACTTTAGTTTCTTACCTGCCTTTCTGTGGTAAGTCTCAGAAGAGTAGCTTGG
The DNA here is from genome assembly GCF_011762505.2 of Arvicanthis niloticus. Taxonomy (NCBI): domain Eukaryota; kingdom Metazoa; phylum Chordata; class Mammalia; order Rodentia; family Muridae; genus Arvicanthis; species Arvicanthis niloticus. Next base: position 21,927,651 of record NC_047664.1, read on the forward strand.
GTATGTTTATATACTGTGATATCACTAAGAAACACCCCCTGAGAGCTGAACTGCCCAGCATCCTCCATAATTATATCCAGGGGATCAGACAGCCCTGGTTTTGCTGTGTCTCTACCATTGCTAATAAGTACTCTTTGACCAGTTTCTCAGCCTGTCTCAACCTGCTTCTCCGTTTAATTTGAAGATAAGCCTACCCATAACATAGGGTTAATGTGAAGATTACAGGGTATTATGCATACAAAGGGGTTTGAAGGTTACTTAGAAAGCTCTTGATATGTGCCCATTGTCTTCAACAAATAGCCCTGTTATTATAAGATACTTTTA